>NC_091311.1:46872934-46985434 GCF_038502225.1 Cherax quadricarinatus
GGTCGTGTTTTCTTTGTTAATAACATAAATGAAAACTGCACGGTTGAGGCGCGGAGTGCCTGGGGGGTAGGCGCGGAGTGCCTGGGGGGTAGGCGCGGAGTGCCTGGGGGGTAGGCGCGGAGTGCCTGGGGGGTAGGCGCGGAGTGCCTGGGGGGTAGGCGCGGAGTGCCTGGGGGGTAGGCGCGGAGTGCCTGGGGGGTAGGCGCGGAGTGCCTGGGGGGTAGGCGCGGAGTGCCTGGGGGGTAGGCGCGGAGTGCCTGGGGGGTAGGCGCGGAGTGCCTGGGGGGTAGGCGCGGAGTGCCTGGGGGGTAGGCGCGGAGTGCCTGGGGGGTAGGCGCGGAGTGCCTGGGGGGTAGGCGCGGAGTGCCTGGGGGGGTAGGCGCGGAGTGCCTGGGGGGTAGGCGCGGAGTGCCTGGGGGGTAGGCGCGGAGTGCCTGGGGGGTAGGCGCGGAGTGCCTGGGGGGTAGGCGCAGAGTGCCTGGGGGGTAGGCGCAGAGTGCCTGGGGGGTAGGCGCAGAGTGCCTGGGGGGTAGGCGCGGAGTGCCTGGGGGGTAGGCGCGGAGTGCCTGGGGGGTAGGCGCGGAGTGCCTGGGGGGTAGGCGCGGAGTGCCTGGGGGGTAGGCGCAGAGTGCCTGGGGGGTAGGCGCAGAGTGCCTGGGGGGTAGGCGCAGAGTGCCTGGGGGGTAGGCGCGGAGTGCCTGGGGGGTAGGCGCGGAGGGCCTGGGGGGTAGGCGCGGAGTGCCTGGAGGGTAGGCGCGGAGTGCCTGGGGGGTAGGCGCAGAGTGCCTGGGGGGGTCGGCGCGGCGTGCCGGGGGGGTAGGCGCGGAGTGCCTGGGGGGTAGGCGCAGAGTGCCTGGGGGGTAGGCGCAGAGTGCCTGGGGGGTAGGCGCGGAGTGCCTGGGGGTAGGCGCGGAGTGCCTGGGGGGTAGGCGCAGAGTGCCTGGGGGGTAGGCGCGGAGTGCCTGGGGGTAGGCGCAGAGTGCCTGGGGGGTAGGCGCAGAGTGCCTGGGGGGTAGGCGCAGAGTGCCTGGGGGGTAGGCGCGGAGTGCCTGGGGGGTAGGCGCGGAGTGCCTGGGGGGTAGGCGCGGAGGGCCTGGGGGGTAGGCGCGGAGTGCCTGGGGGGTAGGCGCGGAGTGCCTGGGGGGTAGGCGCGGAGTGCCTGGGGGGTAGGCGCGGAGTGCCTGGGGGGTAGGCGCGGAGTGCCTGGGGGGTAGGCGCGGAGTGCCTGGGGGGTAGGCGCGGAGTGCCTGGGGGGTAGGCGCGGAGTGCCTGGGGGGTAGGCGCGGAGTGCCTGGGGGGTAGGCGCGGAGTGCCTGGGGGGTAGGCGCGGAGTGCCTGGGGGGTAGGCGCGGAGTGCCTGGGGGGTAGGCGCGGAGTGCCTGGGGGGTAGGCGCGGAGTGCCTGGGGGGTAGGCGCGGAGTGCCTGGGGGGTAGGCGCGGAGTGCCTGGGGGGTAGGCGCGGAGTGCCTGGGGGGTAGGCGCGGAGTGCCTGGGGGGTAGGCGCGGAGTGCCTGGGGGGTAGGCGCGGAGTGCCTGGGGGGTAGGCGCGGAGTGCCTGGGGGGTAGGCGCGGAGTGCCTGGGGGGTAGGCGCGGAGTGCCTGGGGGGTAGGCGCAGAGTGCCTGGGGGGTAGGCGCAGAGTGCCTGGGGGGTAGGCGCAGAGTGCCTGGGGGGTAGGCGCAGAGTGCCTGGGGGGTAGGCGCAGAGTGCCTGGGGGGTAGGCGCAGAGTGCCTGGGGGGTAGGCGCAGAGTGCCTGGGGGGTAGGCGCAGAGTGCCTGGGGGGTAGGCGCAGAGTGCCTGGGGGAGGCGCAGAGTGCCTGGGGGAGGCGCAGAGTGCGGCTGACAGGTGAGCCACTGTTGTCTTCGTTCATTTAACAAATTTGGTGACCTTTAATTAATAATAATACACATTACGAGAGCCAGGCTGACCCTCCTATAATGTTGATTAATTCCTACGCTGCCGGTAATTAATTTATATAGCATCAGGTTTGTGGCACCTCCACTTAGATTTATATATATGCTTTTTTAATTAAAATGAGTATATAAAAAAGTAACATTAACGTATATTTAAGAGAAATACGAGTATCTTTTGATTTAATTAGCCACACTTGAGATTAGTTAAATATTATAAATTAGATTAATTACACAAATAACCCGCACATAAAAGAGAGAAGCTTACGCCGACGTTTCGGTTCGACTTGGACCATTGACAAAGTCAATGATCCAAGTCGGACCGAAACGTCGTCGTAAGCTTCTCTCTTTTATGTGCAGGTTATTTGTGTATCGTTCCAGTCACGGTATTGTGCCTTTTTGTAATTTTAGAATAATTAGATTGACAAAGCTTTTTTAGACTCAAAATTACAATTTATTAACTCTAAATCATAATCGGATAAATAATGATCGACTTGTGGCTACATCTTACTGGTACTTCAATATATTTACTAGTACACAGTTGGCAAAATTTAGAAGTAATATCTGGGGTTAAACTCGCTGCCACCAGCTGACTGACTGACAAGCCAGAAGCTGGATTTATGCAAGCTGAACTGATCCTTAAGTCCCTGGAAGGTCTTAGAAGTGTGTGTGTGTGTGTGTGTGTGTGTGTGTGTGTGTGTGTGTGTGTGTGTGTGTGTGTGTGTGTGTGTACGTGTGTGCGTACTCTGCTCCTGGTCCCACCTGCTAGACCACTTTGATCAGTATCACTAACTTCTGGCCCTTTGGGCCTTATCTACTCTTGAAGCTGTGTGTATTGAGGTTGCTTCCACCACTGCCTCAATCCAGGTTAATTCACTTTTCAATCATCCTGAGATTTAAAGGAATACTTCCTTACATCTCTAGTGCTCATCTCTTCTTTCAGCTTCCACTCGTCTCTCCTTGTTCTAGGGTATCTATACTTAAATACTGGCCTATAATTTTAGACCTCTTTTTTTTTTCTCCACCCTCGGTTTTTTTTTATATAAATGGGGGACTGCATTTGCCTTTCTCTAACAAGATGACCAGATGTTGCATGTGTCTAACTCTTCGTCTGCTAACTGTAAACAGTGGTCACTAATAATATAATAATCGGTACTAATTCTTACGATCATCAGTGAACTTGGTAGTTAAGTGACTTGTTGACGATGCCTGGCGCCAAAAATCACCTACCTCCCCCCCCCCCCGAGAACAGTGTGGCAAGAGACAGGTAGGCGGCGCTGTCATCAGCATTTCTTGAACAGTCCCCTCAGGCATCCAAACTACCCACACCACATAGTCATACACTCGCACAAAAATGTACAACAATATAAACACTCTTCTCACACATTAGAACCTAGACGAGCACCTGTATCTTCATGTGACTGACCAAGTGTGAGCTGGAGGTTAGGTTCTCATACTCAATGACTGATCTAACATAGGCTGACGTAGCTTAGGCTGTACTCCGTCTGCGGTATTCTTTGTCCTTCCTAAAGCTTCATAACCTTGCACTTGCTGGGGTTGAACTCCAGGAATCATTTGTCGAACCAGGCTAGCAGCCTGTCCAGATCTCCTTCTGGCTTACCTGATCCTCGTCAGCTTGTATTCTCCTCATTAATTTCACATAGTCTACAAACTGAGACACCTCTATCCCTTCCGCCATGTCGTTCATATTTACTAAAAACAGCACCAGACCTTGAACGGACCCTTGTGGAACCCCACTCGACACATGCACTCGCCCTGACACCTCGTCTTGTACAGACACACGTTGTTCCCTTCTTGTTAGGTATTCTCTGATCCACTGCAATACTTTCCCTCCTATTCCTGTCTGCTCCTCTAGCTTTTCAACCAGTATCTTGTGTGGTACTGTGTCGAAAACCTTCTTACAGTCCAAGAAGATGCAGTCTACCCATCCATCTCTCTTTCTCTCAGGTCTTCTGTTACCTTGTCATAGAATACCAGTTGATACAGGATTGTGTGTGTGTGTGTGTGTGTGTGTGTGTGTGTGTGTAGACCAGTACGAATGCCGGGAGGCCAATTAGGACTCTTGTGAGGCTACTGTCTCTGTGGAGGCCAATATGTGTCTGTGGAGGCCAATATGTCTCTCCAGGGAGACCAATGTGTTTTTCTGGGAGGCCAATATGTGCGTGTGGCGGGTCCCAGGCCGGAGCTCCTCACATGTTGCCTGCTTCATGTGTTTATCTTCTCCTTCTCGTCTCCTCCCTCCTTCGCTTTATTACCCCAGCGAGGGCCCTCTCGCGAGCCACACTCCCTCCCCTCTGGGCCCAATCCCTCGGCCTCGCCCCTGGGGGATTCTGACCCTTAAGGCCAGGGGGACACAAGAGTCAATTTGAGGCTTGAGCCTCCGGCAGGGTTCAGGTATTGCTGCTCCCTTCAGGCATTGATTTATTGGCATTGCTGACAAAATATGAAATCTACAGGAATCCGGCGAAGCGGGGAAGGAGCCCCCCCCCCCCAATCCATAAATCCCGTTGGGTTGTTTGTTTATACCATCTTCGTGCTGGCAGGGTGGTGCTACTGGTGGATCATCAGGTATGATGGAGGTTACCTGGAGGTGGTAGTGGATGACCAGGTATAATGGTGGAGGGAGTGGATTACCTGGAGTGGATCCATGGCATACATAGTGCAGAAGCTGGCATAATTGTCTACGTCAGTCAAGAGTACTATCACTTGCTTCTTTAAGTGTCATCTTTTCTTGACGCGTGTACTCGCCTTTTCGTACTCTTTGTAGCTGCAAGGGTTAATTTGCAGCTCCTGGTCCTGTCATTTAACTGGCCATTGTATGTGTATTGATATGGTGTATTTATTAGGTTGAAATTACGTGTTACATCGACTGATGTCATGTATCCTAATTTTAAAATTCGTGAATGTTCGTATTATAAGCTGTTACTCTATTTCATTTCACATCCCGGCTGCCCTCACTGTGAAACAGTACATCCCGGCTGCCCTCACTGTGAAACAGTACATCCCGGCTGCCCTCACTGTGAAACAGTACATCCCGGCTGCCCTCACTGTGAAACAGTACATCCCGGCTGCCCTCACTGTGAAACAGTACATCCCGGCTGCCCTCACTGTGAAGCAGTACATCCCGGCTGCCCTCACTGTGAAGCAGTACATCCCGGCTGCCCTCACTGTGAAGCAGTACATCCCGGCTGCCCTCACTGTGAAACAGTACATCCCGGCTGCCCTCACTGTGAAACAGTACATCCCGGCTGCCCTCACTGTGAAACAGTACATCCCGGCTGCCCTCACTGTGAAACAGTACATCCCGGCTGCCCTCACTGTGAAACAGTACATCCCGGCTGCCCTCACTGTGAAACAGTACATCCCGGCTGCCCTCACTGTGAAACAGTACATCCCGGCTGCCCTCACTGTGAAACAGTACATCCCGGCTGCCCTCACTGTGAAACAGTACATCCCGGCTGCCCTCACTGTGAAACAGTACATCCCGGCTGCCCTCACTGTGAAGCAGTACATCCCGGCTGCCCTCACTGTGAAACAGTACATCCCGGCTGCCCTCACTGTGAAACAGTACATCCCGGCTGCCCTCACTGTGAAACAGTACATCCCGGCTGCCCTCACTGTGAAACAGTACATCCCGGCTGCCCTCACTGTGAAACAGTACATCCCGGCTGCCCTCACTGTGAAACAGTACATCGTAGCGGAGTCATCAGTAACAATCTTGGTCCTTCTTGTGCAGAATACTTTCTTCACATTTTCAGTGTTTTTTGTAAGCTGTGATTATGTATTCCCTGTCTAACAGTTCCTCTCCAAAAAAAAAAAAAACTTCGAAATAAAGTTTTCTGTGTCGTTTTTTCATCAATATTTTGTTCTTCAAATTTCGTGCCAGATTCCGTGGCGAATATCATCATCATGGAAGAAAATTCTCCTACTTGGGCAGCATACATGTAAAGAGAAAATGTAAACTAGGCAGTTGACTGAGCTTGTCTCGGTAAGATCCATGTTTAGAAAGTGGATAGTGGCTTAAGTCCAAGAATCTACTCTACAGATCTAAAGATCGAAGAAACTAATATAACTCGCCATGTTTTCTCCGCACAATAAAACTCTAATTAATGGGAGTCATGATATCCAGCCAAGGTGGGTGTTTCGTGGATCCTCACACAAGACTGGCCTCGGGTCATTCAAAACACAGCCTCTCCAGCGTCCGCTGATGGTCCAACTTGGAGCCCAGACTGCTGGCATTGGTGAGTAATACTCACTCTTAGTATGTCGGAACATCAGTCACAATTATATTCACATTTCACAACAGTGCTCTGAGACCTCAGTAAACAAACTGAATCTTAGGCTCTCGTACTGCAGGTGCCATCTGAGCTTACATGTTGCAAGTGGCACATGGCACTCCTTTGGAACGAATATCGTCTCTGAATATGGTTAGGGAAGTGCCATATTTTCCCCTTTACCCCACTTGGCAGAGAGGAAATTACCGGTTGCACAGGAACCTCTGCTTCACGTAGGCATCTCAAAGGGGAACACTACTTCTGGAGACACTACTCCAGAAGTAGGAACATACTTTTAGTGAGATGTACAGACAAGTCTCTTACCATCCGTTGCTCCTGTGCACCTAGCAGGAAATAGATACATAAATAAATAACAAAGGCACAATGCTGTGACTGGCACAATACTGTGACTGGCACAATATACAAATAACCAGCAAATAGGAGAGAGCAGCTTACGACGACGTTTCGGTCCAACTCGGATCATTTACAAAGTGTCACTATGACTTTGTAAATGCTCCAAGTTGGACCGAAACGTAGTCTTAAGCTCATCTCTCCTATGTGCGGGTTATTTGTGTATGGATACATAAGAGTTTGTGGATCCGCATCCTAGGGAAGACCTCAAACACTGCCTGGCTTGTATGGGTTACCCTGGGATATTGATTCTCTGCGTTACAAATCCGAGAAAAGTCTACTAGGTGTTCATGGCATGGTCCGGGATCGATCTTCGGCACGGGTGAAGCATTGGGCATATTTCCTTACACCTGCTACCCCTGTCCATCTGGGTGTTACCCGACTGTTCTGGATGGCATCCTGGGGAACAAAATTAATTTAGGCTGCCCGAAATGTTCTGCATAATCAGGAACTTTATATATAGTGTGTCAGTGATGTTAACTATGGTCTGTATCAGTTGTATCATGTACTTGTGGAAATAAAGATTATTATAGTGAAGCAAAACTCCGGAAGAAAGACGCGTCGTCAGCTTGAAAGATTTGTTAAGGTCCTCTTAGCATTGTAATTTGCCTTGTAGACACCACTTGCAGGTATCCTCCCTCTCCTCGAGTGAAACATGATTACTTCCCACATCCCAAGTGCTGTGTGATCCATGTTGGTTTGGTGCTTCCCCATGATGATCGAAAGCTAGACTCGAGAGCTATTTTTTTTTAATTGACGCGGGTTAACATATGTTAGTGATACATGGGAGACATGGTTATGGCATAGAAGATACTCATAAGGAATCAACATGGTCGGTAAGGACAGACGGAAATGAAAGGATCAGAAAGAAAGGGGCGACAGAGAGCTGTAAACATACGAGTCACTGGTTTTATCCGTCGAATAATGATTATAAACTGGATACAGAAGTGGAGAGGTAATTAAGTGATCAGTCCCTCAACCCTTGATGTTACATATGTCTCGGTTATGTCTGACATTAATATAATAGTCGATATAACAGCGAACAAGGTGCTAAGAACTGAGAACTTCTTTTAGTAACCAGAGACGGGACCAAGAGCTATGAATCTATCCCTTCAAACAGTGTACAGATGGTAAAGTACTCAAACGAGATCAGTACTTGTACAACACCCATAGCATCGCGCAACCCCAGTTGCCTCTTATGTCAATAAACAAGGAACACTCATCCATCTTCCTCATTACATGAGGAATAAGACACCTTTGCAAAATTTTGGTATCTTTAATGTCGAAACGTGACGGACTAATAACGTCAAAACTGCTACTGGTTCCAGCGATGAATTCGCCTGTTTTCGACTGAAGAAGTCTGCTGTGCAGGCGGCAGGTTAGACAATAAAGATGCCAGTGTTGCAAAGGTGTCTTACTCATCAGCTTGTCGGTATCATATACCGTCAATAATATTTCTTCATCATTACGTAAATTTTAACTGGTGTACGCAGGTGTGGAAGAGAAATAACCTCGTCTTAACAACATCATTACCATGGGACTTATCAGTTCAGCCTGAGGGAGGTGTCTCCAATAATTGAGCTGAATAGGTAATTGGACGACCTCTACACGGGTGATGCGAAATCCGCTGTTGGTAATAATAGGGAACGATGGGGAATGGAGGGATGTGGAAGGGAAAGGAAGGAGGGATGGAGGAAGGAAAACTGGAAGTGGTGGTGGTGATCTGGAAGGCGCTGTTGTGAGAGCAAGAAATCATGGAGAAAGTACTTTGCATGGGTGTTAGGAACAGCATTTTTCAATCTTGCAGTGAGGAGGCGGCTGGAGGCAACAGAAATGTGCTGAGGTAAATATGTGGCATAAATATATAAAACTAAGAAGTGGAAAAATTAATTAGCTTGTTCATATGATACAAGGTAGGTTGTTCAAGAAGTTTATAAATTGCTAAAGAGTATGGAAGGTGTAGAGGAGGTTAAGAGGTGTATGATTATGGAGAGTTTTTTGCGAGGTAAGGCTCTGAACATCCTACAGGCATGTGCTAAGTGGAGACAAGTTGTTCTTGAGACCTAATGTGCTTCTGGAGTGTAAGCAAGATAACATCCATGAAGGGAATGAGAGAAACTGGTTAGCTGAGCTTCCGCTCTGGTGGTGGGAAGAGCACCGAGGGTGGGACTGCTGTGGTTTGGTAGGTCATTTGCAATGTAATGTCTGTGCACTTCTGGAAGGACATCTCTTGACTGATGGTGAATGTTTCCTTCTCTAGGCCAGCCTAACTGGTTGAGAAACAGCTGATTTAACTGATTCTCAAAAGTGACTTTACTTTCCAACAGATATCCAAGTGACTTGGACGAAAAAAAAATGAAACTGTGGAACAGACAGTTTCACTCTGCAATTCCCCTCTTTATGCACTTATAATTAGTGTTCAAAATTCAAAATCCACATTATGGTTGCAGTTAGGTGCAGGATGGGGCACATCACTGCTTTCATTACCTGTTCTAACATCTCTTGTCTTCATACATGATATTATTCAAAATTTTATTTGTTCTTTTCAGACCCTGCTTGTAGGGAGGACAATACACAAATTCTAAGCATTATCCTCGGGCTTTTGACTACAAATCTGTTGGTGTTATATCAGCAAGCCGCATAAATGGTCAATTTTTGTCACAAATATTTTAGTTTTCCATCCCCTAGCAAGAAGCATTTATCAAAATACTCTTAAAGGCGTCTAAACTGCATTAAAAAAATAGGAAAATGAGCTATTAAAATGATCTGCTATTGGGAATGTTTATCTCTGAAAATAATACATATTTTATCTATAAAACTTGACGGACTCGCCAGCACACACAAGCTCTTAGGAAAGCACATGATGCTGCGCAAGGGCGATTGCTCTTTCTTGTATTCGGATCTGTTGGGAGGTCAAAAATCATTTAATTATCTTAAGAGGGTTTGAAAATGTTATTTTTGGAAAAAAAAAATGTAAAATCATCTACGTAACTGTTATATTAATCAGGAAGCAAAATCTGTGTTTGAGAGTATTCGCCAAATAATTGGTCAGATGTACTCAAAAAAGTATCGTTAACAATAAGTACAGTGACCATACCAGTTACAACAACTTAATGATGGTGCTTGTACTGGCTGATCTAGATTCAGGTTCAGCAAGACTGGTTTGAAAAAGTTATAGTTTCTTTGACCTTAACTCTGGTACAGAATTAACATCACTGACAAATTTCCATCTTGTCAAGTTTAAAGTCATCCATTTGTTAGGTAAGGGACACCAGTGTAACTAATGCGACATTTTATGGAAACGTTTCGCTCTCCAGGAACTCTGTCAAGTCACAATAAAATGTGACATTAGTTGCACTTGTCCTTTTCCCTAACATATTGTCGGTAATTCTACCAACATGATTACAACCATTTGTTGTAGGTACGAGTATTACCTGCAAGTACAACCTCCTTCCATTTCCTTCAAAAGTTCTCTTTAACACCTTATCCGATCAGCTTAAAATTCTCAACCATGATGAGCTAAAACTAGGGAAAGGTTCACGGAACTAGTGGCATGTGCAGGCAACCTTTGCACAATTTGACATGGACCATTCCCGGTTTTGTTTCCAAGCGATTACTGTAGAAATCCTCTTCAGATCGTCTTCAAATACCAAACGCTAGTGTATCTTGGTAGAATGTTGGTATTGTCAGTGGAGTGTGTAGGTGCCATCTTGCAAGCTTTAATTTCGGAAATGGTGAAGGAGCATTTGCCATTAAATATCTGTAGCGAACTCATAAATGGCTTCCATCTTTGGTGGGCGATTTATGTTGTGAAATGGATGACACTTTTGGGTTTAGACTCTGCAGGTGCAAATTTCTCGGTTTTCTAACCCAGATAAACGTGAAAATTGTTGGGTTCCGTGCAAGAGTTAAAGAGCGTCTGGTCAGCTTTTAGCTTTTAATGCTGATGTGTTTTTCTCGAAGGAACCTTTGTTTTATTAAACAAATTATGTTCCATGAAATACCTGGCAAATACCCCTCCTGATCAGAAGTCTGTGTATGACTTTACTGGGTTATCCTACCTATCTGGAGGGTATACCGGGGATCAACGCCTCCGCTGCCCGGTCCATGGCCAGGCCCTCTTAAGTCACAGATTCTCAACTTTTCCTCCATCATTGACCCCCTCGGCTTGGTGTATTTCTCTATTTACCCCCTTCCATACAAAAAATTTATCGCCATCATAAAGTGACAGAAAAACAAGAGGGCCAGAAAAAAAATAAATTATTCACTTATCAGGTACATGAAATGTTCACCATTTATGTAATTTTTTACCCCTGGTTGAAAATCAGTCTTAGGTTAAACCTACATCATGCCTTTTTTTATGTAGCCGTGACTTCTTGGTGTCCTCAAGGCCATTTGTATGTTATATATGCAAGCTTAAATTAAACTTACTAAACCTTACTTGCTAGTTAATCTTGCAAACAGAAAATTCGGATTGATTTTGGCCTGTGTAGGTCCTGAATTGACAGTTTTATTAAAAAAATTGGGAAAATTGAAATGCTAGTTTTAATAAGATAATTTAAGAGCTTCTCATCTGATTAGTTTTAAACCTTCAACCAAATAGCATGATAATGCATCATCTGGGCGGCTTCAAACTTAGTGTTTTATCAATGTCCCATAATACACTATGGCTTTAAACGTTTAATGCTGGTCTTTCTTGGTGTATATCCTAATTTTTAAATTTTTATTAACAAAAAATGGGATATTAGTATCCATGTGATACCTGTCATGGCCTCTTCCCTTTCGCTTGATACCTTTAATTCTAATATTTAAGTGCATTGCAGACTTATGCTGCACTATGCATTTCGCATGCACTGAGGTACAGGGGGAACTTGGGTTATGCATCCATAGGTTAGATGACAGTCGTAGGTACCATGCCTCTTCACCTGGAAGTCCAGTGAGTCACTGGGCACCGCTTCTCTCTACCTGGTGGTCAGGTGAAGTCCGAGGTACCGCTCCTCTTCACCTGGAGGTCAAGTGACAGTCACCACTGCTTATACTCATTTTCAACTTGGGTCGTCTAGGGATGACCAAGGAAACGAACTTATCCTCTCTTTCCTTGAACTGAACCTGATTACCTCCCCTTCCCTAAGCTTTATATAAATTTGCGTGTAATAACAACCCTTTGTAGATGAATGGTTCAGAGAACCGACATGTTGATAAATTAGACACATGTGCAACTTGGGTATCTTTATTGAGGAAACGTTTCGCCACACAGTGGCGAAACGTTTCCTCAATAAAGATACCCAAGAGTTGCACATGTGTCTAATTTATCAACATGTCGGTTCTCTGAACCATTCATCTACAAACCTGTCAGACACTGCAACTTCTTGGGATCTTAATACTTAGGAATTCTTCGCTTGCCTAATTCTTGGGCACAACCTACTTCCACATTGAACAAATGTGACACTACCTATGACTGCTACACCTCTCCTGCCATACGGTTTATAAGCTGCTTCTCCGCTCATCTGCCGTATTCTACTCAAGATTGATGGACTGAACACATCGACTCAAGGTTGAGGGACTGATTACCTCATTCTCCTCCTGTTCTTCAAGTTTCTCCTATGTATGGACTGATGAAGCCACTGTGTGGCGAAACGTTTCCTCAATAAAGATACCCAAGAGTTGCACATGTGTCTAATTTATCAATAACAACCCATCATTTTTTGTTTCCTCGGTATAACTGTTGGTGATATTTACCGTTACCTCTAAATTTATCATGAAAAAAAAATTGTCCTTTGAATTATGGATAAGAATTATAGAAAATAACCGAATAGTTTAGTGATAGTGAATTAGTCAGACTAGTTGCAGATTGATATGGATGTTGAAAGTGTTGATTATCCAGACATTTCTAGTGTTGTTATAGCAAACTAATAGCTGCTCACTCTCTCTCTCTCTCTCTCTCTCTCTCTCTCTCTCTCTCTCTCTCTCTCTCTCTCTCTCTCTCTCTCTCTCTCTCTCTCTCTCTCTCTCTCTCTCTCTCTCTCTCTCTCTCTCTCTCTCTCTCTCTCTCTCTCTCCCCTGTAATATGTGTACTGGAACATGTACGTACACAAGTGTGTAGTTGTGCAGTCTAATGTGATCGTCTGAGCCCCCGAGGGTTGTGACGTCATGAGGCAACCATCAGCAGCAAGTGACCGAGTATTACCAACTACACTTTCACTGCGCCAGACAGCCAGCCTGCAAGCTTGCTAGCTAGCCAGCCTGCAAGCTTGCTAGCTAGCCAGCCAGCTGGCCAGCCTGCAAGCTAGTTAGCTGGCCAGCCTGCAAGCTTGCTAGCTAGCCAGCCAGCTGGCCAGCCTGCAAGCTTGCTAGCTAGCCAGCCTGCAAGCTTGCTAGCCAGCTGGCCTGCCTGCAAGCTTGCTAGCTAGCCAGCCTGCAAGCTTGCTAGCTAGCCAGCCAGCTGGCCAGCCTGCAAGCTTGCTAGCTAGCCAGCCTGCAAGCTTGCTAGCTAGCCAGCCAGCTGGCCTGCCTGCAAGCTAGTTAGCTGGCCAGCCTGCAAGCTTGCTAGCTAGCCAGCCAGCTGGCCAGCCTGCAAGCTTGCTAGCTAGCCAGCCTGCAAGCTTGCTAGCTAGCCAGCCAGCTGGCCTGCCTGCAAGCTAGTTAGCTGGCCAGCCTGCAAGCTTGCTAGCTAGCCAGCCAGCTGGCCAGCCTGCAAGCTTGCTAGCTAGCCAGCCTGCAAGCTTGCTAGCCAGCTGGCCTGCCTGCAAGCTTGCTAGCTAGCCAGCCTGCAAGCTTGCTAGCTAGCCAGCCAGCTGGCCAGCCTGCAAGCTTGCTAGCTAGCCAGCCTGCAAGCTTGCTAGCTAGCCAGCCAGCTGGCCTGCCTGCAAGCTAGTTAGCTGGCCAGCCTGCAAGCTTGCTAGCTAGCCAGCCAGCTGGCCAGCCTGCAAGCTTGCTAGCTAGCCAGCCTGCAAGCTTGCTAGCTAGCCAGCCAGCTGGCCAGCCTGCAAGCTTGCTAGCTAGCCAGCCTGCAAGCTTGCTAGCTAGCCAGCCAGCTGGCCTGCCTGCAAGCTAGTTAGCTGGCCAGCCTGCAAGCTTGCTAGCTAGCCAGCCAGCTGGCCTGCCTGCAAGCTAGTTAGCTGGCCAGCCTGCAAGCTTGCTAGCTAGCCAGCCAGCTGGCCTGCCTGCAAGCTAGTTAGCTGGCCAGCCTGCAAGCTAGTTAGCTGGCCAGCCTGCAAGCTTGCTAGCTATCCAGCCAGCTGACCTGCCTACAAGCTAGTTAGCTGGCCAGCCTGCAAGCTAGTTAGCTGGCCTGCAAGCTTGCTAGCTAGCCAGCCAGCCGGCCTGCCTGCAAGCTAGTTAGCTGGCCAGCCTGCAAGCTAGTTAGCTGGCCAGCCTGCAAGCTAGTTAGCTGGCCAGCCTGCAAGCTAGTTAGCTGGCCAACCTGCAAGCTAGTTAGCTGGCCAGCCTGCAAGCTAGTTAGGTGGCCAGCCTGCAAGCTAGTTAGCTGGCCAACCCGCAAGCTAGTTAGCTGGCCAGCCTGCAAGCTAGTTAGCTGGCCAGCCTGCAAGCTAGTTGGCTGGCCAGCCTGCAAGCTTGCTAGCTGGCCAGCCAGCCGGCCTGCCTGCAAGCTAGTTAGCTGGCCAGCCTGCAAGCTAGTTAGCTGGCCAACCTGCAAGCTAGTTAGCTGGCCAACCTGCAAGCTAGTTAGCTGGCCAGCCTGCAAGCTAGTTAGCTGGCCAGCCTGCAAGCTTGCTAGCTAGCCAGCCAGCTGACCTGCCTACAAGCTAGTTAGCTGGCCAGCCTGCAAGCTAGTTAGCTGGCCAGCCTGCAAGCTTGCTAGCCAGCCAGCCGGCCTGCCTGCAAGCTAGTTAGCTGGCCAGCCTGCAAGCTAGTTAGCTGGCCAGCCTGCAAGCTAGTTAGCTGGCCAGCCTGCAAGCTAGTTAGCTGGCCAACCTGCAAGCTAGTTAGCTGGCCAGCCTGCAAGCTAGTTAGGTGGCCAGCCTGCAAGCTAGTTAGCTGGCCAACCCGCAAGCTAGTTAGCTGGCCAGCCTGCAAGCTAGTTAGCTGGCCAGCCTGCAAGCTAGTTGGCTGGCCAGCCTGCAAGCTTGCTAGCTGGCCAGCCGGCCTGCCTGCAAGCTAGTTAGCTGGCCAGCCTGCAAGCTAGTTAGCTGGCCAGCCTGCAAGCTAGTTAGCTGGCCAACCTGCAAGCTAGTTAGCTGGCCAGCCTGCAAGCTAGTTAGCTGGCCAGCCTGCAAGCTAGTTAGCTGGCCAGCCTGCAAGTTAGTTAGCTGGCCAACCTGCAAGCTAGATAGCTGGCCTGCCTGCATGCTAGTTAGCTGGCCTGCCTGCAAGCTAGTTAGCTGGCCTGCCTGCAAGCTAGTTAGCTGGCCTGCCTGCATGCTAGTTAGCTGGCCAGCCTGCAAGCTAGTTAGCTGGCCAGCCTGCAAGCTAGTTAGCTGGCCAGCCTGCAAGCTAGTTAGCTGGCCAGCCTGCAAGCTAGTTAGCTGGCCAGCCTGCAAGCTAGTTAGCTGGCCAGCCTGCAAGCTAGTTAGCTGGCCAACCTGTAAGCTAGTTAGCTGGCCAACCTGCAGGCTGTGTTAGCTTGCCAGCAGGCCAGCCCGCAGACTGTGTTAGCTTGCCAGCAGGCCAGCCCGCAGGCTGTTAGCTTGCCAGCAGGCCAGCCCGCAGGCTGTGTTAGCTTGCCAGCAGGCCAGCCCGCAGGCTGTGTTAGCTTGCCAGCAGGCCAGCCCGCAGGCTGTGTTAGCTTGCCAGCAGGCCAGCCCGCAGGCTGTTAGCTTGCCAGCCCGCAGGCTGTGTTAGCTTGCCAGCCCGCAGGCTGTGTTAGCTTGCCAGCCCGCAGGCTGTGTTAGCTTGCCAGCCCGCAGGCTGTGTTAGCTTGCCAGCCCGCAGGCTGTTAGCTTGCCAGCCCGCAGGCTGTGTTAGCTTGCCAGCCCGCAGGCTGTGTTAGCTTGCCAGCCCGCAGGCTGTGTTAGCTTGCCAGCCCGCAGGCTGTGTTAGCTTGCCAGCCCGCAGGCTGTGTTAGCTTGCCAGCCCGCAGGCTGTGTTAGCTTGCCAGCCCGCAGGCTGTGTTAGCCTGCCAGCCCGCAGGCTGTGTTAGCTTGCCAGCCCGCAGGCTGTGTTAGCTTGCCAGCCCGCAGGCTGTTAGCTTGCCAGCCCGCAGGCTGTGTTAGCTTGCCAGCCCTCAGGCTGTGTTAGCTTGCCAGCCCTCAGGCTGTGTTAGCTTGCCAGCCCTCAGGCTGTTAGCTTGCCAGTAGGCCAGCCCTCAGGCTGTTAGCTTGCCAGCAGGCCAGCCCTCAGGCTGTTAGCTTGCCAGCCCGTAGGCTGTTAGCTTGCCAGCAGGCCAACTAGCCAGCCTGCTAGCTAGCTGGCCTGGCAGCCAGCGCCACAAACTGCTGTGTGACTGCCATACAAACTGCTGGATGTGACAGCAACACTCGTGTGCAGAACAGTATGTAAGGTTCCCTGCATGATCACTTACACAGGTCACCTTGCATGCTCGTCACTACTGTTGTCCGGTCTGTATAAAAAAATTAACTATTGTAGTGGTCTCCTTTATTAAGCTTGCATTATTAGTCTATAAACTCTCATATGATTGATTTATAATTACATGTGTATTTTTGCTGCTTCCATTCAGGTGATTGTATACGAAACTCCGGCTGCCCTTTAGCATGGGTCTTCCTTCTATATTCCCGTCTTCTTACTTCCCCTAAGGTCAATATGACCTTTTTTTATCTACGTGTGTGTACACACACACAAGTGTATGTATATAATTTATATATTAAAGTTATTAATGTAATTTATATTTTTGTCCTTTGTAGATTTATAGCTAAAGCAATATTTAATAGTTATGCATTAGCGGAATATACTGAGTTAAAAGCAGGTAATATTACGAGGCTGTTTGGGTGTACCAGGAGCTACAGTGTGTTATCTCTGTACTTGTGTTTCAGGGTGTGCTAGAGTCGGACACAGGCTTCACTGGTGATATCTTTAAGCACGATGGTTTCGGTAAGTTGTCCCGCCCTGTTTGTACATCCTTGCTGCCCCGCCCTCTCCACCACCCACCCAACCACCCACCCTAAACACACTTGCAGTGTCACTTTTTTATATATCTAAAGGCCGTTCAGATGAATTTAGGCTTATATTAACTTTTTTTTACGAAATCAGAGAAAATTGACATGATTGTTCCATCGTATTGCAATGCCCGACCTGAGGCCTTTTTTTTTTTTTTTTTTTTTTTTTAATGATTATCTTATGATTGACAGTACAGAATTTCCGTATAGCGATTAGGTCCATGGAATTCAGAATAGCTCTTGATAATACTGATTTGTTGTTGACGTATTGTCATGCTCCTAAATGATCTTTGTAACGTTCTGTCGTGTGTCTGGTGGGTGGACGAGGCTGTGGGGGGGGGGAGGCTAGACTTTCCCGCACGTTACCCTCTTATTATATTTTCATGTGAGTTCGCCACACAGCAAGACACTACACAGCACTAAATTCACAAAATTAGTTTCATACTAGCAGCCGTTGATTACTGGCAGACCTACATCAGATGAGATGCTGAGTGTCCGCTGCTGTGTTGCCTACCACCTCTCAGCTACCATATTAGTCTTAGAGAAGTGAATGATCCTATACAGCTTAATACAATTTAGATTGTCACAGTGCATTGTGTACCCTTCTGACGCTAGTACTAGTCTTCCCTTTAAACAGTTTGTAATGATGAGAAAACTGCCTTCAGCACCTACCTATAGCTATGTGTATGTATATAAATTTGTAAGGTTTAATGAACACTTATCAATGAGCCGTAGTAACCAACCCACACGGGTGGAAACAACAGTGAGCCAGAAACGCTTATCGTGTACAGGAAGCCGATACTCATGGCAAACTGTGTACATTTATTTACTCAACACTCGTAAAAAGTTAAAAGCCAGAGTTACAATCTCCAATTACAGGAACTGAGAATTTGCAGCTCTTCCCTCGTTGACCAAGAGGACGTAACCATCTGAAAGCCATTTTGCAGTTAGGACACCCAGGTTGGTTGATCCAAACGGGGCTCACCAGAGTTGAGGAAAATGACTCTATGGTTGATACAGAGGAAGTGTAGGAAAGAACTATCAATACAACTGGTAATTCCCTTTCATTCTATGATTAAGGAAACCTGCAGAAACATCACTTACATTATTTTCTCAAATCCCAACAAAACTGACAGCTTTTTCTTATTACAAGAAACCTATCGACAGGAAAATACAGGTGTTTATCAGGTACCCTACCACATCCGTAAGTTTTTTCGACGAGACAGGAAAATATTTAAGAACCGGAATAACACAACAGACACGATCGGTTTGTTATATATACAAGAAAGTTTTACAATCTTCCGACAGTATATCTAACTCATTACAAGCTACACTCTCACCCTCAGCCGGGAAAGTTCAGCTACACTCACCCTCAGCCGGGAAAGTTCAGCTGTTACCCACATAAAGGAAGAAGCCTAGAAAAGGAAACCACTTGCAGCAGCGTTACTAGTCCAATACCCAAACTTTGATCAGTCAAAAGAGCACTTAAAAATCCGATGTAACGGTGAACTTTGTATTAAGGCATTAAATATTAGTACCGAATTTAATTGGGAATCGCCACAATCACAGTGACACGTGACCAGGAAGGCTCACTAGTACGAGGCGTAAAACTGAAGCTAAGCTCCTGGTTCATGGACCACCAAACCCAGATACTCGTCTCACCTCCTATCCACACAATTATATAAAAGGTGTTTTACTCTTTGCGTTCTGCTGAAGAGGACCTCAATTTAAGTAAATATTCAGAACTTTCCTGTCTTTGTTGATATGTGAGTTACTTTTACTGATAAGTGTTTATTACACCTTGAAGCTCCATTATATATGAATTTATATATAGTATATATGCATATGTGTTATTATTCCGTCTGCTTATTTTTACCCATATACTGCTAACTGTTCTTAATAAACCGCTATTTTTAAAATACTTCTCCTCACTGTGCATGTTTCTCGTGAGAACTTGCTGCTGTGTCTTACACCGTGCATCTCCCCTCACCCTTACTGTGCATCTCCCCTCACCCTTACTGTGCATCTCCCCTCACCAGTCTCTTAAGTTGCTTCTTCTAACCCTCACAGTACTACTGCATATTTTGTTTCACTTCTGCCAAAGTGTTGCAATGTTGCAGAGTTTCCACTTGTTACCTTGAGCGCCATGTTTGTGTTTTTCTTGCGGCGGCGCCCTCATCTCTTTTTCTATTTTAGCATTGTGTTTAAGTGTTTCTGGTCGTTTTCAAGTTGGCGCTGGAGTGCGCAGTTTCACCCGTTAAAGGACTGCACGCTGGCTTAGTACACTAACAAGCACACGTACAACCACAAGTACACAAACAAAAACCACAAGTACACACACATTACTGTGTCAGCACTTCACATAATTTGTTATTAATTTATTATGTTTACGTTGGATAAATGATTGTATTAATAACTTCAAGCCTAAGTCGTCTTGCTTCCTCAAGCCTACACACAACACCCGTAAAATATCTGTCGTCACACTACAAAACATGTGCAGCCAAGAAGCTACACTTGAACTAACATCTGTGTTGTTTAGTAATACACCTGATGGAGTACTGGGGCAGTATACACCTTATGGATGACTGGGGGCCAGTATACACCTGATGGATGACTGGGGGGGCAGTATACACCTGATGGATGACCGGGGGGTCAGTATACACTTGATGGATTGACTGGGGGGCCAGTATACACCTGATGGATTGACTGGGGAGCCAGTATACACCTGATGGATTGACTGGGGGCCAGTATACACCTGATGGATGACTGGGGGGGCTAGTATACACCTGATGGATGACTGGGGGGGCCAGTATACACCTGATGGATGACTGGGGGGGCCAGTATACACCTGATGGATGACCGGGGGGTCAGTATACACTTGATGGATTGACTGGGGGCCAGTATACACCTGATGGATGACTGGGGGGCCAGTATACACCTGATGGATGACTGGGGGGCCAGTATACACCTGATGGATGACTGGGGGACCAGTATACACCTGATGGATGACTGGGGGCCAGTATACACCTGATGGATTGACAGTATATGCCTGTATAAAACTGTAATTTAATCTTATTTTTCCACTTGATGGACAGTTGCTGGTTGATGTATCCTGCAGCCTTGTGTTGCCACACCCAGCTCCATCACTTTAAAACTGTAAACAAACCATTGTGTTTATATTTTCACGTATAACTTTTTTTTTTGGGGGGGGGTGAGGCGGAGCGGAGGAGTGAGTGGGGGGACTTGGCTGTAAGAGGGCGGTGAGTGGGGAGACCCTGGCTGTGATAGGGCGGTGAGTGGGGGACTTGGCTATGATAGTGCAGTGAGTGGGGAGAACCTGGCTGTGAGAGGGCGGTGAGTGGGGGAACCTGCCTGTGATGGGGCGGTGAGTGGAGGAACCTGGCTGTGAGAGGGCGGTGAGTGGGGGGGGGAACCTGGTTGTAATAGGGCGGTGAGTGGGGGGGGGGAACCTGGTTGTGATAGGGTGGTGAGTGGTGGGGAGGGGACGACCTGGCTGTGATGGGGGAGGTGAGTGGGGGTACCTGGCTGTGATGGGGCGGTGAGTTAGGGACCTGGCTGTGAGTGGGTGACCCGGCTGTGAGAGGGCGATTAATAAAACCCAGCGTTCACAGTTGCTTGTTACGTTTTTGTGGTGAGTGAGCCAAGTAATGACGGGAATTATGAAGAATGTCATTATAGCGTGTTGTGTACATCACGTGGTGGTGATGCTCTCACGTGGTGGTGATGCTCTCACGTGGTGGTGGTGATGGTGGTGCTGCTCCCACTGCTCCCATGTAATGATGATGCTTCCACACGAAAGTACAACTTCTTTCAAGTGATGCTGTTGCAACTGCTACATGGTTGTGATGGTGGCGCCAGTGCTACTACCGTCTACTGCTCAAACGTGTTGAACCATACAGAGTACAGGAGAAATTGACAGGAGGAAAAAGACATTACTGAAATTTGAAGACATCCTCAATATTTTTTCCTTGTATGCAAAACCCAGGACAAAAATCGCGTCTAATATCGGATATTTACCTAAAGGAAATGAAAGTTAAACTGATGACAAAGGGTAAATGAATGAAATACAAAGGTCACAATACGACTTTGTGTTAAGCGAGCCATTAATCAGGCTAATGATTGATGATCCAAATGCATTCTTCATGAGTAAGGCTCAAAATTGTTAAAAATCGACAAAATTTCCAACATAACGTTAACTCCACTCGCATGTGAAGTCATTAATAGCATGCCGTTGCTCTCTGCTGAGGCCCAGACTCCTGGAACTCCATATTCATCAAGACTGTCGCAAGAAACCCCTTTTATGTGCCATAAATATTCTATGGCGAGGGAGCCTGGACACAGGTGTCATCCCACTACCGTTTAAGACCGGATTTAACTGCACTCCACAAAGGTGGTAGCAAAGCAGTTGCATAAAATTATAGATTGACGGTACTAATACCCAACATTATTCAAATCAAAAGTTTTAAGAAGCACGATTGTTCGTCACAGATTCGTAACCCAGAGCAACCCAAGCTTAGAGCAGGTCACTTCTGCCTCTTGCAAGTACTGGACCATTACGACAAAACGCAGATGTAGCGTGCATAGATTTTTCAAAAGCCTTGGACAAGTGTTATCATGGTGTGATAGAGAGCACAAAATGTGTTGCAAAGGGAATAACTGGAAAAGTTGGCAGATGGACTTTTAGCTTCCCAACAAACAGAACGCAGAGAGTAATAATGAACGCAGTAAAACCAGACTGCAAAAATGAAACACACTATTCCTCGTGGTATAGTTCTCACTTAATTCAATTTCTCATCCTCATATCCAGTATACACTAGACACTGATATAAATCACAGCACCGTAGCGTCCTTCGCAGGTGATATCAGAATTTGTGCGAGAACGTCATCCACTGAGGACACATCAAATCTCCAATCTGTTATAAAGTCTTTTAGTGAGCGACAGAAAACAAGGATGACAAATTTCGGTTACTCCTCTATGGAAAAACTGAGAAAATTAAAGCTGGAACGGAGTATAAAACAAACTCTACCCACTCAAATGAAAGAAGAACTATTGTGAATGACTTAAGAATAATGAAGTCTGAAGATTTCGCTTTTCGGTATCACAACAGCGTAATTATCACAATCAAAAGAAAAATTGCAGATCTGGGAATGTAGAGAGAACTTTACTTTCTGCATAAACTGTCCAGTACCTAAATTATTAGGAATGCTTGAAGCCCATTAAGCTGTGTTTCATGGCATGTAAGCTAGAATGATAAATCATAATTTATACCTGGGGAATTCTAAAGCGACTGGTCCAAAATCTGCGCACAGAAATTACTCCATACGAATGCAAGAGACTTGGCAGATGATTCAAAATACCCAAAATGAAAGGTATACGAAGTGCCATGAGTGTACTAAGACATAACTAGTTAAATATAAAAAGACCAATACACTTCTACATTAGTCTCTCATAAAAAAGTGGAATTACCAACAGACAGTTGGCTGTCTTTCGGAGGGAACTGCACAAGTTCCTTAAGTTGGTTCCTGATCAGCGGGCCGTGGTACATACATTGGACTGCATGTAGTTAACACCAACAGCCTGGTTGACCAGGCTATGCACTAGGAGGGCAGCAGGGGTGTTAACTTCCCGCTAACAACACACACTAGGTAGATGCCAGGTGGAAGCAGCATTGTCATTGCTGCCAACACGTGGCAGTGCCGCTGCCACGTCTACCTGGAGTGTACTTCGGGGGTCAACGCCCCTGCAGCTCGGTCCATGACCAGGACTCCTGGTGGATTAAGGCCGGACTGATCATTCTGTGCAAACCAGGAAGTGACTTAAGGAACCTATTCAGGAGTACCCTCTTGCAAACAGCTAGGAGTCTATTTGTAACTCCCCGTGTGTATGATGAGAGGCTGTTGAATAGTCTCGGACCCCTGACACTTAGCGTGTTTTCTGTGTGTACTTAAGGCACTCTTAGTTTTCACTGGGGATATATTGCACCGTCTGCCACGTGGTGGTGGTGCCTCCCCACATGGTAATGATGCCTCCCTACGTTTTGGTGGTGCCTCCCTACGTTTTGGTGGTGCCTCCCTACGTTTTGGTGGTGCCTCCCTACGTTTTGGTGGTGCCTCCCTACGTTTTGGTGGTGCCTCCCCACGTGGTGGTGGTGCCTCCCCACGTGGTGGTGCCTCCCCACGTGGTGGTGCCTCCCCACGTGGTGGTGCCTCCCCACGTGGTGGTGGTGCCTCCCCACGTGGTGGTGGTGCCTCCCCACGTGGTGGTGGTGCCTCCCCACGTGGTGGTGGTGGTGCCTCCCCACGTGGTGGTGGTGGTGCCTCCCCACGTGGTGGTGGTGCCTCCCCACGTGGTGGTGGTGCCTCCCCACGTGGTGGTGGTGCCTCCCCACGTGGTGGTGGTGCCTCCCCACGTGGTGGTGGTGGTGGTGCCTCCCCACGTGGTGGTGGTGCCTCCCCACGTGGTGGTGGTGGTGGTGCCTCCCCACGTGCCTCCCCACGTGGTGGTGGTGGTGCCTCCCCACGTGGTGGTGGTGGTGGTGCCTCCCCACGTGGTGGTGGTGGTGCCTCCCCACGTGGTGGTGGTGGTGCCTCCCCACGTGGTGGTGGTGGTGCCTCCCCACGTGGTGGTGGTGGTGCCTCCCCACGTGGTGGTGGTGCCTCCCCACGTGGTGGTGGTGGTGCCTCCCCACGTGGTGGTGGTGGTGCCTCCCCACGTGGTGGTGGTGGTGGTGCCTCCCCACGTGGTGGTGGTGGTGGTGCCTCCCCACGTGGTGGTGGTGGTGCCTCCCCACGTGGTGGTGGTGGTGCCTCCCCACGTGGTGGTGGTGGTGCCTCCCCACGTGGTGGTGGTGGTGCCTCCCCACGTGCCTCCCCACGTGGTGGTGGTGGTGCCTCCCCACGTGGTGGTGGTGGTGGTGCCTCCCCACGTGGTGGTGGTGGTGCCTCCCCACGTGGTGGTGGTGGTGCCTCCCCACGTGGTGGTGGTGGTGCCTCCCCACGTGGTGGTGGTGCCTCCCCACGTGGTGGTGGTGGTGCCTCCCCACGTGGTGGTGGTGCCTCCCCACGTGGTGGTGGTGGTGCCTCCCCACGTGGTGGTGGTGGTGCCTCCCCACGTGGTGGTGGTGGTGGTGCCTCCCCACGTGGTGGTGGTGGTGGTGCCTCCCCACGTGGTGGTGGTGGTGGTGTCAGAGGAAAATCTCATAACCCAGTATCCGGTGCACCTCTTTGATCCCTCAGTCTTTATCAAAATATTAAATTAAAATGTGGACGTTAGTTTTTATTTCCACGTGATGCGTTTTTATTATTTTCTTCTTCGTGTCTTTTTACAATTTATAAATTAATAAATAAATTTATTATATATATATATATATATATATATATATATATATATATATATATATATATATATATATATATATAATAAATTTATTAAAGGTAGAAAGTTGAAAGTGAACATAGAAAAGAGTAAGGTGATGAGGGTATCAAATGATTTAGATAAAGAAAAATTGGATATCAAATTGGGGAGGAGGAGTATGGAAGAAGTGAATGTTTTCAGATACTTGGGAGTTGACATGTCGGCGGATGGATTTATGAAGGATGAGGTTAATCATAGAATTGATGAGGGAAAAAAGGTGAGTGGTGCGTTGAGGTATATGTTATCTATGGAGGCAAAGAAGGGAATGTATGAAAGTATAGTAGTACCAACACTCTTATATGGATGTGAAGCTTGGGTGGTAAATGCAGCAGCGAGGAGATGGTTGGAGGCAGTGGAGATGTCCTGTCTAAGGGCAATGTGTGGTGTAAATATTATGCAGAAAATTCGGAGTGTGGAAATTAGGAGAAGGTGTGGAGTTAATAAAAGCATTAGTCAGAGGGCAGAAGAGGGGTTGTTGAGGTGGTTTGGTCATTTAGAGAGAATGGATCAAAGTAGAATGACATGGAAAGCATATAAATCTATAGGGGAAGGAAAGAGGGGTAGGGGTCGTCCTCGAAAGGGTTGGAAAGAGGGGGTAAAGGAGGTTTTGTGGGTGAGGGGCTTGGACTTCCAGCAAGCGTGCGTGAGCGTGTTAGATAGGAGTGAATGGAGACGAATGATACTTGGGACCTGACGATCTGTTGGAGTGTGAGCAGGGTAATATTTAGTGAAGGGATTCAGGGAAACCGGTTATTTTCATATAGTCGGACTTGAGTCCTGGAAATGGGAAGTGCAATGCCTGCACTTTAAAGGAGGGGTTTGGGATATTGGCAGTTTGGAGGGATATGTTGTGTATCTCTATACGTATATGCTTCTAAACTGTTATATTCTGAGCACCTCTGCAAAAGCAGTGATAATGTGTGAGTGTGGTGAAAGTGTTGAATGATGATGAAAGTATTTTCATTTTGGGGATTTTCTTTCTTTTTTGGGTCACCCTGCCTCGGTGGGAGACGACCAACTTGTTGGAAATATATAAATATAAATATATATATATATATATATATATATATATATATATATATATATATATATATATATATATGTCGTGCCGAATAGGCAGAACTTGCGATCTTGGCTTAAATAGCAACGCTCATCTTGCCATATCCGACAAGTGAAAATTTGTGTATGCAATAAATTCATCATTCTGAACCTAACGAAAAAAAATTATTGTAAACGTATTTAAAATGTATTTAGTTGGGCTAGGCTAAAATAAATTACACTTGCTATAATAAGGTTAGCTAAGTTTTCTAAGATTCTTTTGGTCCAAAATTATAAATTTTACATTAACATTAATGAAAAAAATATATCTTTAAACGTATAAGAGAAAATTTCGGAAAGGACTTAATTTTAAATGAGTTCTTGCTAATTGACCAGTTTTACATATTCGGCACGACATATATATATATATATATATATATATATATATATATATATATATATATATATATATATATATATATATATATATATATATATATATATATTGCAAAACAACCACTCTGAAAGAATAGAGAAATTTCAAGAGCTTTCGTGACTACTCACATTATCAAGGAACTATGGAAATATATATATATATATATATATATATAATATATATATATATATATATATATATATATATATATATAATATATATATATATATATATATATATATATATATATATATATATATATATATATATATATATATTAGAGAGAGAGAGAGAGAGGAACGTTATTTCAAACTATTTAAAATAACGATATTGCATAAATTAAACGAAGGTTCGTGTAAAATTAAGTCTCACGAACTCGGTCTAATGAGGATAATTTAAATGAAACCATTCGTTGAACAGATTATAATGGATATGATCGTTTAAAATAAATAACTCGAAATTGCTGTAAGCTACGATATTTTAGAATTACCTCTGCTGTCAAGGTCTTTAAAAATGGGGAAGGAGATTACATAGTTTCTCTGGTTTTCAAAAAAAAGGGGGTAAATGAACTCCCATCTATTTGCTATAGGAATTTCGAGCCATATAATGTAACCTGTGTGCGTGTGTGTGTGTCTGCTACAATAGATCTCTAGTGCTGACAATATACAGTGTGCGACTTGAAATTCTCACCTTATCAGACACCACGAAACTTCTGGGTTGACTTATCATGTGAGGGTTAAAATCCTCTCCTGAGATGAACAACTCTACATTTATTTAATATTAGATGGGAATCGATCCCGAGGCTTCATAAAACTTAGTCGTTCAGTAGGATTTTCCCGAGTACATTGACTCTGGCGCTGAAAGGACAAGAGCTGGATCTATCACCATGATTGTTGGTGGTGAGAGGGGGGGGGGAGAAGAGAGCTGTAAAAAAATAATTATACATTGAAGGACGCTTTCTATTGTAACCACCACAGTACACTGGAGGCGTGCAGGCTTTGTCCACTTGCAACTTCGGCTTAGATTTGCATCCAGTTTAAAGTGAATTTACTACTGTCGTTCATTAAGCTTCTGAGTGTGTACACACCACGTCAACGTTCGTCGTTATATTCCAAAACAAATAATTCGAAAATGTGATTATTTATATAATTATATACATACACATTGAATTTGAGAGCCACATGCTTCATGGAACAACCAGGAACGAATTGTATATATTTTATATTTCGTGTCAACACCTAGCAAACATCATGGGTGTTATTTAGCGTGAGGTATCTTGACACTTTCTTTTATCATCTTACCCCAGCGGCCACACAGCGGCCCGTTATCTCCCCTTTTAATGGAGTCGCAGCGTCGGGTTACCAGAGGCCGCCACTTTGTCCCTCGCCCACTCGATTGAGCATTAAAAAAGGGCTTCAAAATTGCCCTTCTCCATACCCCATCTGGTCTTCTTGACGTTCCATCAGGCTTCGGTCATTCCTGAATCCATCGATCACTCTCTGCTCAAGTTCACTAATAGCCGTTCAGGGCGAAAATCTTTCGTAAATTTCGGACGCTACCTATAAACTTCTGGCAGTTTCGGGGTGTGATCTTTGTTTAGAGGTGGGGAGGAGAGAGGGAGAGGACCGGGTGAGGAGAGGCGGTAGGTTATAGTTAGATTTACATACATTTCCATGTTAAAAGGTTGCCTGGGTTGAAAACACTGAGCCAGCATCCCCGGAAGACAAAAGGAATGGAAAACGGTCCAGTTGTCTCCCATTTTTAACTTTGTCTTTGGGGAGGGAGTTGGTGGGGAAGGGGCCTCTTCTCTCCTCCCCCACCATGCCCGGCCCGGCCTTTAACGTGAGGCAGGAAATTGTTCATTTTCCCTACCAGCGGCTCTCAGAGGTGTGTCGACGCTAGAGTGGGGAGGTGTTGAGAGCCTCCAGCTGGTCCCAGTAGGGAGACAAGCTTGCAGCTAGGAGACAACAGGGAGGAGAGAGAGTATGCATTTAGTACCTTCCTTCTCCCAGGTCTTCCTTATTCCAAGATACTTCTGTCAGTGCATTTCCTCCCAGATCCTTCTATCATGACAGGTCCTCCCAGGTCTTCGCATGGAAATCCTCGAAGATCCTCCTCTGAGCACAATCCTTGTCGATCCTTCTTCAAGGATCCTTCTTAGTCTTTCGCTCTTAAAGTAATCCTCTCCCCAGATCCCTCCTGGTAGATCCTTCTTCCTCCCAGGTCTCTATCCTCAGGGCACATCATTTTCTCCCAGGTCACTTTACCCTAGCCTAGTACCATCTTGCCCTGTATCCTCTTCCTAGTATCCTCTTCCTAGTATCCTCTTCCTAGTCCCCTCTCCCCCTTCCACCTCGCTGCCTCCCAAGTCCCTCTTTCCTCCGTCTTCCCCAGTTCCTTCCCTCCCATTTCCTTCCCGCTCCATTTCTCCTTCCCAGTTTCTTATCTCTTTCTACTCATACCATCCCTCTCGTCCTCTCAGATCCTTCTCCCTTTCTTCCTCCCAGTTCCCACCCTTTCTGTTACTGTCACTTTTGTTTCCTTCCTCTTCTTCCCATTTCCCCAGTTCCATACTTTCTCCTAGATCCCTAACCCATTTTTCCCAGAAACTTTCCCACTCTTTCCTTTACATGATCCCTCTTCACTTTTCACATTCTCTCTCTCTCTCTCTCTCTCTCTCTCTCTCTCTCTCTCTCTCTCTCTCCTTCCCTCGCTCCCATCATAGGGAGGAAGTGTGACCTGGTAGTGCTCCAGGTGCAGCATAAAACATTTGAACAAAAAAAACTTGCTACCAAACAGGTTGGCTTCCGATCAACTTCTTAGGTCAAGTTATCTAAGCTACAGTGATTGTCACGTAAATTATCTGTGTGTGTGTGTGTGTGTGTGTGTGTGTGTGTGTGTGTGTGTGTGTACTCACCTAATTGTGGTTGCAGGGGTCGAGACTCGGCTCCTGGCCCCGCCTCTTCACCGACCGCTCCTAGGTCCTCTCTCCCCCTGCTCCATGAGCTTTATCATACCTCGTCTTAAAACTATGTATAGTTCCTACCTCCCCTACATCGCTTGCCAGACTATTCCACTTCCTAACTACTCTGACTGAAGAAGTGTGTGTGGGGGGGGGGAGGTGGAAAGTCTGTTGATTTCCCCCTAGAAAAACTAATCTGGAAACTACCTAACCCATGAGGGAGGAAATAGTGCGAGATTTAAGATAATATGAACCATGCAAGCCGAGAACCGTGACCATCGGGGTCCCACATGGCCAGGAGCTGAGACTCGACCCGTGTACCTGAAGTAAGGAGTAGCCAATAAATAGAATACGTACAGCAAAAAGAAACCTTTATCGGTACGATGTTTCGCCCACACTTGGCGATATCCCTAAATAAACACAGGTTCAGTATTTTCATAACAAGAACATAAATGTACTAAAGCTTACTTTTGACAAATGGATAATGAAGTTCATCGTAATAGAAACGAGAGGAAACAAACAGCAACCAAAGGCATCCAGCTGAAACAGGCTGGTTGAACAGGCAGCCCCCAGAAATGCCCGTCTCCAGGCCGGGCTGAGAGGCTAGTAAACACCAAAAACTTGTCAGAAGTACAGAAGATCATAAAGAGGAAGGCTCCGAGGTGATCAAAGAGGAACTAGTACAACTAGTCGTTTGAAATTAAAAAAAACACAGCAACTCTGATTTCTGTAGTTTTGAGAGGCTGTATATTTGAATAACTTCAGAAATATCAACAAAGAATTAGCAAGTTTGGGTTATCTGAGAATACGTCACTCGTATAGTCAGGCTCGTCTTAGAATGCGAGGCTCTTCACAACTCCTACTTGACCATTCCTTCTAGGATTTTCCCAAGTGTAGATTATGATGCATCTCTCTCGCCTGAGTTCCAGCGAGCGTTCCCGGTAGTTGACGTGTTTGATGGAACTTATATGTGCAGTAAAGGTCCTCTGTGCACTCTTTGAACGAAGATGTTAATGTACAGCAACATTCCAGCCTAGAGAAGACAAGTGATTTGAAAAGGATCATCACTGGTTTGGCGTCTCTTGTTTTGAACGTTCTCGTTATCCATCCTATCACTGCGACTCACGAAATCGTAATGACACGATTGCAAACAAACCATACCCCGGCCGGGATTGAACCCGCGGTCAGAGAGTCTCAAAACTCCAGCCCGTCGCGTTAGCCACTAGACCAGCTAGCCACAATAAGATTCGTCCAACTAGGTATATTTCTACACCATAGGAAGGTTAGCACAGGCACCACTGTGACCACAAATGCAAGTTTTTACAGACGAATCTCCAGCTAGCGTGGCCGTGGTCACAGTGGTGAATGTGCTAACCTTCCTATGGTGTAGAAATATACCTAGTTGGACGAATCTTATTGTGGCTAGCTGGTCTAGTGGCTAACGCGACAGGCTGGAGTTTTGAGACTCTCTGACCGCGGGTTCAATCCCGGCCGGAGTATGGTTTCCATCCTATCATTTTCTTTGCATTTGTGATCGTGGCACTGTTGTGATCTTTGAAAGTGAGATCCTCAGACATTACCGTTCCCAGGTCCCTCTCGCTTGTTCAAATAATTTTTATATATAATGCAAATATCGCAAACCAAGCCATACGGAATGCAAAACAACCACGGGGGGAGTAGAATGATAACTCTAAAATTATTTGCTTGTACATCATCTTTTCTGCAACTTTGCAAGCTCCTGATGTGTTGATTCCAACACGAAAGGCCTAGAGCTATCATTATACTCCCTCTGCGGTTGTTTTGCATCTTTATATATATAAAGCTGCCAAGGTTCTGCAACCTGACCAGCCCCCCCAGCTAAGAGGGATGCATTATGAGGAGCCACGAAAGAAATTGAACCTGACGACCCTTGAAGACAGGGCCACTAGGAGCAACCTAATTACGACGTAGTAACTATTCTGAGGAATGCATAAAGCGAATAAAATTTAGAATTTGCCACTGAAGCGACCAGTACATTGTGCATCCTATATCCAACCTGTCGACTTAAGCGCATGAACATGTGGACACACAAAAGACCTAGGATGTATATATCCAGATGTTATATATCCAGAGTTAAATCGGAGGCTGCCATAGTGAAGAGCTCTGTTCCACAAGGCACAGTACTCGCCCCCATCTTATTCCTTATCCTCATATCAGACATAAACAAAGATATACACCACAGCACCGTATCATCCTTTGCGGATGATACTAGGATCTGCATGAGGCTGTCATCTGCTGAGGACGCGGTTAACCTCCAAGAAGATATAAACAAAGTTTTCCAGTGGGCAACGGTAAACAATATGATGTTCAATGAGGACAAATTCCAACTACTCCGTTATGGAAAACTGGAGGAGATAATAACTAGAACAGAGTATACTACTGACTCCGGCCATACAATAGAGCGGAAAAATAATGTAAGGGACCTGGGAGTAGTAATGTCTGAGGATCTCACTTTCAAGGATCACAACAGTGCCACGATCGCACGTGCAAAGAAAATGATAGGATGGATAATGAGAACTTTCAAAACGAGAGATGCCAAGCCCATGATGATCCTTTTCAAATCACTTGTTCTCTCTAGGCTGGAATACTGCTGTACATTAACATCTCCATACAAAGCAGGTGAAATCGCAGATCTAGAGAGTGTACAGAGATCCTTTACTGCACGTATAAGTTCTGTCAAGCACCTTAACTACTGGGAACGCTTGGAAGCACTTGACTTGTACTCGTTGGAACGCAGGAGGGAGAGATATATCATAATCTACACCTGGAAAATCTTGGAAGGAATGGTCCCAAATCTGCACACAGAAATCACTCCCTACGAAAGTAAAAGACTGGGCAGGCGATGCAAAATGCCGCCAATAAAAAGTAGGGGCGCCATTGGTACACTAAGAGAAAACACCATAAGTGTCCGGGGCCCAAAACTGTTCAACAGCCTCCCATCAAGCATTAGGGGAATTGCCAATAAACCCCTGGCTGCCTTCAAGAGAGAGCTGGACAGATACCTAAAGTCGGTGCCGGATCAGCCGGGCTGTGGCTCGTACGTCGGACTGCGTGCGGCCAGCAGTAACAGCCTAGTTGATCAGGCCCTGATCCATCGGGAGGCCTGGTCATGGACCGGGCCGCGGGGGCGTTGATCCCCGGAATAACCTCCAGGTAACGTCAACCTTTATAGATTGACGTGTATACATCTGGATACATACATCATGAATTTGTTTCAACTGTGCCAAGCAAATTTAGGATATGTGCTTAAAATGTTTGGTAATGGACACAGGAGTTATGAACGCACAGGTAATGTTATTTTCAAGATACCAAGACATATTGCATAGATACATTCCTCAATAAGTGGGCAACCACGCAGTGTTAAAATGACCATTACAATATGTTTACAATGTTGGTAGAATTACAGAAAATGTTAGGTGAAAAGAACACGTATGCAACGTTTCGCTTTCCAGGGGCTATATATTGAACATGTTTACAATGCGAAGACCAGAGACAAGGAGACATCGGTGGACGCTGAAAGCACAGATCCAGGCGCTTTATTGCCTCTTGGCTTTTCTCTGCCTTATAAATATAACAGTAATAATAGAGGCATTTAATAATACGACACATGTGCAAAACCTGGGTATCTTCATCCTGAAGAAGTCTCACCAACTAGGGGTGTTATCACTTCAGTACAGGTTACTTGAAGGTGTAACTAGAGACGGTAGATGACGAGGTAATTACTCTCTCAGTTATTCACCCTAGGCACAGATGAGTCACAGGGATGTTATTAGTGTGGTTTTTCAGTCTCATGGTAGAAAGTGGTATAAAGTGGGAGTGACACCTAGTGTATTGCTGTGTGTGTGTGTGTGTGTGTGTGTGTGTGTGTGTGTGTGTGTGTGTGTGTGTACTCACCTAGTTGTACTCACCTAGTTGAGGTTGCGGGGGTCGAGTCCGAGCTCCTGGCCCCGCCTCTTCACTGATCGCTACTAGGTCACTCTCCCTGAACCGTGAGCTTTATCATACCTCTGCTTAAAGCTATGTATGGATCCTGCCTCCACTACATCGCTACATTGTGTGTGTGTGTGTGGAGGGGGGGGAAGGCGGGGCTCGGGAGGTCAGAAAGAGTTGTGCTGGTCGATAAAGGTTAATAGGCGGAGTCAGGAGCTAGGACTCAACTCTCCGAACACAAATCAGTGTACACACTCCCACTCACTCCCTTCAACCACAAACAGATGAGTGCACTTTCTCTCTCTCTCTCTCTCTCTCTCTCTCTCTCTCTCTCTCTCTCTCCCCCTCTCCCTCTGTCCACCGCTCCCCTGCAGCCTCTCTCTCCTTCCCTAAATACTCTCTACACTTTCCTCACATTTCCTCTATCCGTAACCCCTTTTTATAAGTCCCCTATCCTCCCATTCTCCTTATTTACCCTTTTTTCCCCCTCCCAATCTGCCTCTGTTTCGAACCATTTTCCCCTTTATCCATTTCCCTTCCTCTATTTCCCCTTTCATTCCCCCTTCCTCTCCCACCTCCCCTTTCATTCCCCTCCTCCGTCAGTGCCTCCCTCGGACCCCGCATTACTGGAGTGGCTGACATTTTTGGGATTTTAATTAAAGTGCTTAGTTTTGGAAACAAATTATTTGCATGACCGGGTGCGGCCCGACCGCCCGACGGCCCGACCGCCCGACCACTGCCAGGAATGCCGCTCTACGCTCTTACCCTTTTTTTTTTTTTTTACTCTTCACAACCCCCCTGAGATTCTTTGGTAGAGTTTTGATTAAACGGTTTCTTAGGGTAATTAAGACGCTAACTTTTCAACCTGGATGTAATTGGGGTCAAGATTGACGTGGTTTGGAAGGGGGGGAAAAGGAAGTAGGGGAGTGATAGCCCTATTCTACAACCCTGCTTCTGGCTCTCCTGTGCACCGCAAGCCCTGTCCCCTGCTGCTGGAGTAGCTGTTTATTGATGTTCCTGTAATTGATGCTGCTGCTGTTCCTGCTACTACTGTAGCAGTTGCAGCTGTTGCTACTGTTCCCAGCACTGTTGTTGCTACATATGTTAATGTTATCGTCGACAGCAACTCAGAAGTATCTCGTCTACCACATTTCAGTACACGTCACTATTCATAGGTACGACATGTCCACTCCATACACTGCACATCATGCCCTTGTACTCCCTCTCACCACACATTACACCCCACTCCCTTGTACTCCCTCTCACCATACACTGCACACCACGTCCATGTACGCCCTTTCACCTCCTACGCCAATGTACGCCCTTACGCCTCCACACCTACCCCTACTACGCCTTTCTACACACGCCTCATGCCTCTTACTCACCCCGTCCCCAGACCCCCACCACCTACCCCTACTTCGTGCTCCTGGCTGCCTGACGGCGTGTGTTGCAGGCAAGATGGGAGAACACATGATGAAGGAGAACCTGCTAGGGCCAGCAATACCCACGGACGTGTTCTGCTCGGTGCCCGGCCGCCTCTCCCTCCTCTCTTCCAACTCCAAGTATAAAGTGACGGTGGCGGAGGTCCAGCGGCGACTCTCCCCGCCAGAGTGTCTCAACGCCTCCATCTTGGGGGGCATCCTTCGTAGGTAAGCCGCCCTCTCTCCCTCCTGACCACAGTCTCACACGCCCAGGCACGAGAGGCGGCGCCGGCAACCGCGCCCACACCGTCACCACCACGCCCACGTCGCGTCACCACGCCTTGTTCACTTTGCATTCCCATGCCCATAATCCAACCTTGATGCACATGTCCCCACCAGCGTCTACGACCCATAACCTCAGTTGCTAAACTGTGTGTGCCTCCTCAGGACGAGGAGACGGTGTGCAACACAATCTGTCCGGTCAACATAAAATAGGTGGAGCCATCTTGCCCTAAATTACCCACGGCAGTAGTTGTCCCTTACGAATATAGACGCCCACAGCGTGGAACAGCGGAGACTGTGATTGACCACTAAGGTCTGTTTTTGTTGTGTAACAGCAGCGGCACCTCGCTGTCATCCTGTGAGCGACACTAACACCCTGGTATTGTCTCTTGGTGGAGGGTCAAGCATGAGAGCCACACTCTCTCTCTCACCTGCCCCATCTCTTCCTCATGTGCCTTTCCCTTCATTAGTCTCACTGATAGAATCCTCTTGGCCCTGTGTCACTGTACTCTCCTTACCACTTGCCTGCATGGATGAGGCTGCTAGGTAGCATGACAGTAGCTGTGTCGATGGTGAAGCCGGTGGAAGGTAGGCTAGCAGAGGTCTAAGTAGAGTTTCCAGAGTGCTGTCTTCCTGAGTGCTGGTCACCTTCACACACCGCCTCTAGCACTCATTTCACACTTTGTTGTCAAGTGATTGTCAAAGTCCTCTTTGGTGTTCATTATGGAATTAATTTACGGGCACTGAATTAAGAACCTGGTTCATAAAGTAGTACTTTTTACTCGAGTGAGAGACGGCCTTAAAAACTGCAGATTAGTTTGATGTATGGATGAGGGTAGCGTCTTAGACGGCGTCACTGCATTTATTACAACATATATTCACTGTGTAAAGGCAAGTGTTACTTGCCTGAAGCTGGTGCTGCCCTCACCTCACTCTCCACCACTGACAGGAACTGACAAGCCTACTGCAGGTGCCGTCAGCAGCCTGCAGGCACGCTTTCTTGCAATAGCCCCCTTCCCTACAGTCCCCCCCCCCCTTCTATTTCACACCTCTCTTCAGCTCCCTCTCCACCAGTCATCAGCCCCTTTCACATTCAAAAACCCCTTCCCCCCCCAACCCTCCACAGTGCCCTCCTCCACCCATCTGAAGTCCTTCCTCATATATCAACAGTCCTATTCCACGTTTCTACGACCCTTTTCCACCCTTCTACAACTTTCCATTCTTCTACGTCCCTACTCTGCTTCATCCTTGTCCTCATTCCCCTTTCGCTTTCTCTGTTCATCTAGTCTCCCCTTCCCCTAACCCACTTACCCACTTGATGTCCCGTACCTTCCCTCCCTGCCCACCCTGGAGCGCCCTCCCCGCCAGGGAGCTGAGAGGGCGTGTGGGGTGGACGTGGGCGTGGAGACGCCCTGAGAGAGAGTGTGGTGTGTTGCAGGCCTCAAGAGCGAGAAGAGCATGGGCGTGTCTGGGATGCTCTCTGGCAATGACGTGTTCTGCTCGGTGCCCGGCCGCCTCTCCCTCCTCTCCTCCACCTCCAAGTACAAAGTGACGGTGGCGGAGGTCCAGCGTCGCCTCTCCCCGCCAGAGTGCCTCAACGCTTCCCTCCTAGGAGGTGTCCTCCGCAGGTAAGTCTCTCAAGGTCTTCCCCTAAGTTTACTTAAATTTGACTTTAAGGGGGAAAATATACTCCTATGACATCCTCGAGGAAGAGCACCAAAGAGCAGCGTTGTTACGGTTCCTGCTGCGCCTGTGTTAGTGGTAAGTACAAGATTATTGTTTTAGTGTGACTGTATTTGTAGTTTAATGCTATTGATAGACTTCCTTTGCTTGTAGAGTTAGCGAATTTGAAAATGTCGTAAATCGCTTTACAATTATGCCTACTGCTTACAATCGTCAAATCAATACAGAACTATTATATCTTTGGAAAATTTGAATGTATTGCGTGGGTTTGTCTGCTTACGGGAAATACTCTGGTAGAATCGCAAAATGCAGAGCTGGCTGAAGGCAAGCAACCATTGGCGATCTTGGGTTTATTGAGGTAAGTTCACTGGTAGGTGTGCAGGGAGACGAGCAGAGAGAGAAAATGAACCCAGGTGAGCAGCAAATGTGAGGCCTTGTGACCTGTGGTAGGCTTAGCACCGGGAGTTACCACCAGAGGTCAGGTAAGGCATAAGCTTATAGTGGGCGATACGAAAAACTGCGGGAAGCAGTCTTTCACTGGTACTAGAAGCCAAGACAGGCTGAAACATTACCTAGTTTTCATATCCAATTTGTTTGTAACTGGTAAATAACCTTTGTACCCAGGAATGGTCCCAAATCTGCACACAGAAATCACTCCCTACGAAAGTAAAAGACTGGGCAGGCGATGCAAAATGCCGCCAATAAAAAGTAGGGGCGCCATTGGTACACTAAGAGAAAACACCATAAGTGTCCGGGGCCCAAAACTGTTCAACAGCCTCCCATCAAGCATTAGGGGAATTGACAATAAACCCCTGGCTGCCTTCAAGAGAGAGCTGGACAGATACCTAAAGTCGGTGCCGGATCAGCCGGGCTGTGGCTCGTACGTGGGACTGCGTGCGGCCAGCAGTAACAGCCTAGTTGATCAGGCCCTGATCCATCGGGAGGCCTGGTCGTGGACCGGGCCGCGGGGGCGTTGATCCCCGGAATAACCTCCAGGTAACCCATTTGTTAACCCCCCCCCTCCCTCTCATTCCCACCCTCTTCTCAACCTAACACTTCCACTCCCTCTTCTAACTCATACTCGTCACCCTTTAAAAGAGCTTGAATACAGAACTCTTAAATCAAATACTGTTCATATTTTAAATATATATATATGAAAAAAGTGAGGCAGGAAATGTTTAATTGGGTGAAAAATAGTTTTATCTACGTGTTAAATAAATCTTGCGCAAGTTTATTTATATTCAGGATACACCCAACTTTGTTCATTTTTTTTCCGAAACTGTTTTTTTTTTCTTTCCAACTGAGGAGGCTTGGTCTGGGACCCAGCCGAGAGGACGGTGGTGTACGGAACCTCGTACGTATATAGAACGAACTAATATGGCGCTTCCACAGTCTTGAGTCTTCTAGTGTTGTGTTGTAATAAAGTTGGTAGAATTACCGACAATATGTAAAGTAAAAGGACACAAGTGCAACTAATGTGACATTTATTGTGGCAACGTTTCGCTCTCCAGGAGCTTTATCAAGCCATTAAAGCTCCTGGAGAGCGAAACGTTGCCACAATAAATGTCACATTAGTTGCACTTGTGTCCTTTTACTTTACATAGTGTTGTGTTGATTATAGAAAACTATAATTCATTCTCTCTCTCTCTCTCTCTCTCTCTCTCTCTCTCTCTCTCTCTCTCTCTCTCTCTCTCTCTCTCTCTCTCTCTCTCGTGACATTATTGAAGCCCTCGTCGGTGATCCCAGCGGACAGGTGTTAATCCAGGAGGGAGAGTAGACTTGGTCCACCTGTCGCTTCCCTTGTTGTGGGACCGCCTTCGGCGCAGCCATTTTCCCTTTTTTGTCTCTTTTACCTGGAAGGAGAGCGCGGGGACAAATAATAATGTTTCATCCCGCCAAGGTATCACCTCTGGTGACGGCTCGCTGCTTGCGCGGCCCCCACCGGAAATTCTGAGTCCGCTACCTCGAATTATGCGAAACGTTGATTAGCCCCTTGACCTGTGACGACCGCAGTGCGGCCACTCAGGTGCAGTAGACTAATTCGCCTCATCTCGCTCCTCCTCCTAGATGCAATTTTAAAAAGTTTTCGTTCTTCCAGAGCTTCAAATAAGCAAATAGGATTGACCACTGCAGTAATCTCAGGGCCGCGTGGTAGTGTACCATCCCTGGACCATATTATCCCATCCGCGGCTCCGCTCGTTATGGAGATTTGAGCGTTAATGACACTCAGTATAAGGACGATAGTGGTATTAAACATCAGGACGGTTTAAGGTATTACGGCCCTTAGTGGTCCTCGGGGTCACCATTAAATCCACAAAAGTGTAAACAAAATGGTAAAGTAGTGAAAGTCTGGAAGCGCAAGACGTAGGCCTACTGCACTCGTGCGTTGGTTGGTAGTTTCCTCACCCGTGCCGGGATCGATTCCCGGCACGGGTGAAACGTTGGACAAGTTTCCTTACACCTGCTACCCATGCACTAGTAGAAATGTAAATTATTATTATTCATGAGGTAGGCGAGTACACTAACTTGTGCTGGACGGCATACTCACGTACTCACCAATATGTGGTTGCAGGGGTTGATTCATATCTCCTGGCCCCGTGTGTTATACACGTTCTCATTGCCATACCTTTCAAATGAGGAGCATGTAAAACCTAAATGAATAATAAACACAGAGCTCGGTGCATATATTTAAGTATCCCATTCCTTTTTTTACCCTCTACATCTCTCTCTCTCTCCTGCTGTATCCTCCGTCCTCAACTCCTCTCCTTACATAGAATCCCCCTTCCCTTCGAGGATGATAATGAGAAGGATGTGTTGGAAGAGGAGGATGTGGTGGTAGCGTGCGGAAGGCAAGGCTGAGACGACAATTACCCAGCTGCGAGAGAAAATACCAGTAATCTTCTCTCAGTCCACCCTTGTCCCAGTACAAGTCCATCACCACCCACCACAACTACCATCACCACCACAACTACCATCACCACCGCCCCATCTACCACCACCACTATCGTATCTACTATCACCATTATCGTATCTACTATCACCACCACTATCGTATCTATCATCACTGTGAAGGAATGATAACTCTGATAACATCAGGATTATAAATAATAATTAATATATACCAATAGTCATAATCCCCGCAATAAGGGGAAACGAAAATCGATACACTTAATTTGTTCAACGATAATCGTTAAAATACCCGAAATGCTTTGCATAACCAGAGGCTTTCTAGAAATTTTCAATAACAAGAGAGAGCTGGACAGATACCTAAAGTCAGTGCCGGATCAGCCGGGCTGTGGCTCGTACGTTGGACTGCGTGCGGCCAGCAGTAACAGCCTAGTTGATCAGGCCCTGATCCATCGGGAGGCCTGGTCATGGACCGGGCCGCGGGGGCGTTGATCCCCGGAATAACCTCCAGGTAACCATATTTCTTGTATCAATTGTAAACGTTTAAAGTTTATCTTAAAACGCCTATATTAAAACCATAGTCACACTAAGTTACAACAAAAGTGACCTCGTGTTATCACTATAATCCAAAAAACAGACGACATACCTGGAGGTTATTCCGGGGATCAACGCCCCCGCGGGCCGGTCCATGACCAGGCCATATAATTCCCTGTGGAAAAAGTCATATCTAATATCCCACTTTTAAGCTGTGCACGTTTTTTAAACCATAAGAATCATCATAACTTGACACAGAAATCGCTCCCTACGACAGCAAAAGACTTGATAGGCGATGCAACACTCCCAGTGAAAAGTATGGGCGTCATTAGTACACTTAAGAGAAAACACAATAAGTGTCCGGGGCTCAAGACTGTTCAACAGCCTCCCACCAGTCATAAGGGGTATTACCAATAGACCCCTGGTTGTTTTCAAGAGGGAGCTGGACATATACCTAAAGTCGGTACCGGATCAGCCGGGCTGTGGTTCTTATGTTGGACTACGTGCGATCATCAGTAACTAATAGCCTCGTTGATCAGGTCCTGATCCACCATGGGGGGCTGCTCATGGACCGGGTCGCGGGGGCGTTAATCCCCCGGAATACCCTCCAGGTAGACTCATAACAGCATGTCAAGTTCTGGTCGTGATCTCCAGTAACATTGTAAACTCTCTACCAGATGTTCACCTGCCCTTCACACATCTCCAGGGCTCACGGTAATTAATATATCGGCCTTAACTCCAGGCCGATATATTAATTACGTGCCCCAGAGCAGGGAGGACATGTTCCTATTGACATTACCATTATCACCGCTAATGGTTCTTTTATATCATAATTATCATTATTTTCGACTAAGTACACCTTCGCCGAGTACAGACAGCATCTGCTACACTTTACCTTTCAATCTACATAAAAAATCGTAAATAACCTTCAAACAACTAATTACTAGTTTCCTAACCATTGAAAAAATAACAAGGACATTTTTTATCATATATATATATATATATATATATATATATATATATATATATATATATATATATATATATATATATATATATCTATATATATATATATATATGTCGTGCCGAATAGGCAGAACTTGCGATCTTGGCTTAAATAGCAACGCTCATCTTGCCATATAGGACAAGTGAAAATTTGTGTATGCAATAATTTCGCCCAAATCATTCTGAACCTAACGAAAAAAACTATATTTGTTTGTGTTTGTTTAGTATTAAATTATTGTAAACAAATTTAAAATATATTTAGTTGGGTTAGGCTAAAGTAAATTGCTCTTGTTATAATAAGGTTAGGTAAGTTTTCTAAGATTCTTTTGGTGCAAAATTAAAATTTTTTACATTAACATTAATGAAAAAAATATATCTTTAAACGTATAACAGAAAATTTCAGAAAGGAATTAATTTTAAATAAGTTCTTGCTAATTGACCAGTTTTACATATTCGGCACGACATATATATATATCTATATCTATATATATATATATATATATATATTATATATATATATATATATATATATATATATATATATATATATATATATATATATATATATATATATATTATATATATATATATTATATATATATATATATATATATATATATATATATATATATATTATATATATATATATATATATATATATATATATATATATATATATATATATATATATATATATATATATATATATATATATATATATATATATATATATATATATATATATAATATATATATATATATATATATATATATATATATATATATATATATAATGTTCATCTGTAATGATTTCGGTGTGCAGATTTGTGACTAATCCCTCCAGGATCTTCCAGGAGTTTATAAATTGTGATGTAACTTTCTCGCCTAAGTTCTAGGGAATACAGGTCGAGGGACTTCATGAGCTCTCAGTAATTTAGGTGCTTGACTGAGTTTATTCGAGCTACGAAGGTTATCTGCACATTTCCTGCTCTGCAGTTCTGCCTGCCATGAAGTGCACATCAATATTCCTACATAGAACGAGCGACTTTAGTATTATCACCGGGTCTGATGTCTTTTGTTTTGAAGGTTTTAGTTATCCGAACTATCATTTCCCCTTGCAGTTGCAATAACAACATTGTTGTGCATCCTGAACTTGAGGTTTTCTGACATTATCACTCCTAGGGCTCGCGTCAGACTTACGTTCTAGTGAGTTTCCTCCTGTAGTTCGATCTTGTTTTGATTTCCTCAATCCTTCCTTAACGTAGTAACTGAAATTTGTTGTCAGTAGTCCACTGGAAGACTTGGTTGATATCAGCTTGGAGGATCGTTGTTTGTTTACCTAACTGGAGTCTCTTCAGGAAAATCTTACTGCACAACAATCCTCCGAACTCGTGGACTACTGATAATACTAAGATGTTCAGCGAGGATAATTTAAAGTCTAAATAATCTGATGGTTTATCTTCGACATAAATACGTGTTAATTTGAGTGTGTACCGTTATTAAGATCTAGCTTTACAGCCTGTTTGTAATATCAGCGGTATTATATCCGGCGTTATCAGTGTCAGCGGCGGCGGTGATGGCATCACCAGCGGTGTCAACCGCTGCGGTGACGGGTACGGGATCGTCGGCCGGGCTGGCGGGGGTGACCCCTGCGGTTGGACGGGTCAAGGTGGGACTTATTACGTCCCTCCTGCCTCCTCGGTCACTCCTGCTGCGCCCTCTGCCCCGCCGGCGTGAACCTGCGCACCGGAGCACAGGCACAGGTCTTGACTGGTCCTTGGGGATGCAGTGGGGCGTCGCAGGGTGTAAGGACAGTCCCTCTGGCGGGGGCTAGAGGCTTGCCCCACTTATGGGGGCTGGAGGCTAAAGGCCACTCACGCACCACGCACGCACTTGGCAACCATGTTACACATCCCAGAGTCACCGGTAGCCGCAAGGCTCTAACCCCCCAAGTGACTCCCCGTCACCCCGCTAACCCTTATGGTCTGCACGCCTAAGGGCGAGAGTCGCTCGAGCTGGTAGTTGGGCATAGGCCCTCTTAGTTCCACCTCGCACTGCATCATTACGTGGCCCGTGAATCTTGGCCGGCCGTCATTATGGGGACGCAGCGGGCGTACCACCACTGTACCACTCTACCACATACTGCCACGTACCACTCGTCCATACACACTACCACGTACCACTCCACCATACACACTACCACGTACCACTCCACCATACACACTACCACGTACCACTCCACCATACACACTACCACGTACCACTCCACCATACACACTACCACGTACCACTCCACCATACACACTACCACGTACCACTCCACCATACACACTACCACGTACCACTCCACCATACACACTACCACGTACCACTCCACCATACACACTACCACGTACCACTCCACCATACACACTACCACGTACCACTCCACCATACACACTACCACGTACCACTCCACCATACACACTACTACGTACCACTCTACACATTACCACTACCGGATACGTTCTTAGCTCTTCTGTCTTACCCGGGACACCGGCTGCTCCAAGGTACATGTCTAGCGACCTCCTGCTTGTTGTCCGGCGGTCTCCTGCTTGTTGTTCGGCGGTCTCCTGCTTGTTCAGATGTCTCCTGCTTGTTGTTCAGATGTCTCCTGCTTGTTGTTCAGATGTCTCCTGCTTGTTGTTCAGATGTCTCCTGCTTGTTCAGATGTCTCCTGCTTGTTGTTCAGATGTCCCCTGTTTGTTCAGATGTCTCCTGTTTGTTGTTCAGATGTCTCCTGTTTGTTGTTCAGATGTCTCCTGCTTGTTCAGACGTCTCCTGCTTGTTGTTCAGATGTCTCCTGCTTGTTCAGATGTCTCCTGCTTGTTGTTCAGATGTCTCCTGTTTGTTGTTCAGATGTCTCCTGTTTGTTGTTCAGATGTCTCCTGCTTTTTCAGATGTCTCCTGCTTGTTCAGATGTCTCCTGCTTGTTCAGATGTCTCCTGCTTGTTGTTCAGATGTCTCCTGCTTGTTCAGACGTCTCCTGCATGTTCAGATGTCTCCTGCTTGTTGTTCAGATGTCTCCTGCTTGTTCAGATGTCTCCTGCTTGTTGTTCAGACGTCTCCTGCTTGTTGTTCAGATGTCTCCTGCTTGTTCAGATGTCTCCTGTTGTTCAGATGTCTCCTGTTGTTCAGATGTCTCCTGCTTGTTGTTCAGACGTCTCCTGCTTGTTGTTCAGATGTCTCCTGTTGTTCAGATGTCTCCTGCTTGTTGTTCAGATGTCTCCTGTTTGGCGAACAAAGGATTCATTTCCAGGACAAGTCAGGAGAACTTCATGGCTTGCCGACCTTCTTGTTCCACTACTGAGGTGTTAGTGATCCTCAACACGTCTCTTTGCTCTTAATATCGTTCCATTAGCGGTGAAAAAGTGCCCATCGCCCTCAGGAAGTTACATTGGCTCATATAAAACATAAAGTGACCTACACAAACTTACTGACCCCTGAAGAATTGGTGACCGTCGTGGGAATTACCGCTGAACCACAAGAACTTACAAAGAAGAAAGCTGACCTCTCGGTTATCTTTAGCGGTAACCTAACTTGTATTGGTTGTTCATTCTTGTTACCCATTCAGTTTACGTAGTAGCAGTAGATGTAAGAACGGCAGTCGACGGCAACGAGAGAAACAGCATCGCAGCGGCAGAAGGCAGCAGCAAAAAAGTTAAGAGCGAAAAGCAGCAGCAGCAACACAGCACGGCTCCAGCGGCAGCGGAATAAGCAGTAACAGAAGGAAAGCAATACAGCGGAGACGGCGGCAGTAGGGGCGGCAGCAGGGGCGGCAGCGGCAGCAAGAAAGATGGGGGAGGGGGTTGGGGGAGTTTGCCAGGCCGACCATCACCTAGCCACACCCCACAATTACCCGTCGTAAGATAAAGCTAGGCAAGGCCTGCCAAGAACCAGCCACACGAAGGGCACGCCTCTGGCTCCTCACCCATCCATGCCATGGGCACGAGCAAGCACAGATGAATGGCAACGTAGACGTGATGACAAGAGCTAGTTCCTGCGCATATTAAGAGAAACTAATATCGAGCGGGAGAGAGATCTTGAAATACCTTGAAAATTTTATCCTAATAAGAGGGAAGCTGGAGAGGGTGGTGAGGCAGGCGAGAAGGCAGCAGCCGCTTCCCTTCTTCCCTTTCGTCCAGTCCCACGTGAATCAAGAGAAAATTATAGACAAACTGAAGCATGGAAGGATAGTTGCACGCAAGGGTCCCATACGTCCCACAGACGCTCTCCTACGCATGCATTGGTACACTTGAAGTGTTGGCGGCCGACTGCGTACGCAGCTTCGAGCTTAGATAACAGAGAAGCTGAAGATAAGAAAGGTTCTTCATTGGCTCCTGCTATACTTGAATGACCTGCCGAGGTTGCCACGACAGGTCACTTGTCTGAAGACGGAGGGAGTTAATTTAAGAACGAAACATCTCTTGGGGCATAAATGGGAGGAATATTTTCCTTTTAATTTTTCTGATACTCACGGCCGTTGACACACAACGAATTATAGTTAAGGATGCAGAATGTGAAAAATACTTTTAATAGTTATATTTTCTTTACGATTATGATTTATGTCTGAAGAGAAGGAAGTGATCACGGCAGTAGCAAGTTGCTAATGACAGTTTTTGTTTAGAGAAATATGCATAGAGACGAATAGTTAAACGGTTCAATGGTTTAGTAAGTCGAATAAAATATCAAACCTGCCAGGGAGCGAGGGACTCGAACGAAGCAATGATCGCACCCTACTCGGTGAATGAGGAAAACACAAACAGGGAGACTGCATGGAAAACCTGGGAGTCAACCTCACGCCTCATCTGTCTCCCGAGACGCGCACACGAACAGAACAATGTCTGCAGTGCGCACAATACTAAGAAAATTTGATAATCTTTAAAAAGTGAACAAGGAATGTGCCGAAACACTGTTTTCCCACATCAGTATAAGCCTCGGGTATGCAGATACAATTTGGAACCGCTTCCCTCCTCCCTTTTAGCAAAACATATACACTAGATAAAGCAGAGAGCTTTGCCACCGGACTGGCATCTGAAACTAATAGAAGCTGTGAAGAAAGACTGCATCAACTGGACGGTTCTTGCATGTCTGGAGATCATACAATAAGATGTGTTGATTTATGATACTCTGAAAAATATAAACATGGAAAACCAGTCACTAAGCATGGGTTTTAAGACGCGTTATTCAACATGGGTGTAGGACAGGTTACTCAGCATGGGTCTAGGACAGGTTATTCAACATGGGTCTAGGACAGGTTATTCAACATGGGTCTAGGACAGGTTATTCAGCATGGGTCTAGGACAGGTTATTCAGCATGGGTCTAGGACAGGTTATTCAACATGGGTCTAGGACAGGTTATTCAACATGGGTCTAGGACAGGTTATTCAACATGGGTCTAGGACAGGTTATTCAACATGGGTCTAGGACAGGTTATTCAACATGGGTCTAGGACAGGTTATTCAGCATGGGTCTAGGACAGGTTACTCAGCATGGGTCTAGGACAGGTTATTCAGCATGGGTCTAGGACAGGTTATTCAACATGGGTCTAGGACAGGTTATTCAACATGGGTCTAGGACAGGTTATTCAACATGGGTCTAGGACAGGTTACTCAGCATGGGTCTAGGACAGGTTATTCAGCATGGGTCTAGGACAGGTTATTCAACATGGGTCTAGGACAGGTTATTCAACATGGGTCTAGGACAGGTTATTCAACATGGGTCTAGGACAGGTTATTCAACATGGGTCTAGGACAGGTTATTCAACATGGGTCTAGGACAGGTTATTCAACATGGGTCTAGGACAGGTTACTCAGCATGGGTCTAGGACAGGTTACTCAGCATGGGTCTAGGACAGGTTATTCAGCATGGGTCTAGGACAGGTTATTCAACATGGGTCTAGGACAGGTTATTCAACATGGGTCTAGGACAGGTTATTCAACATGGGTCTAGGACAGGTTATTCAGCATGGGTCTAGGACAGGTTACTCAGCATGGGTCTAGGACAGGTTACTCAGCATGGGTCTAGGACAGGTTACTCAGCATGGGTCTAGGACAGGTTACTCAGCATGGGTCTAGGACAGGTTACTCAGCATGGGTCTAGGTCAGGTTACTCAGCATGGCTCTAGGACAGGTTACTCAGCATGGCTCTAGGACAGGTTACTCAGCATGGCTCTAGGACAGGTTACTCAGCATGGCTCTAGGACAGGTTACTCAGCATGGCTCTAGGACAGGTTACTCAGCATGGCTCTAGGACAGGTTACTCAGCATGGCTCTAGGACAGGTTACTCAGCATGGGTCTAGGACAGGTTACTCAGCATGGTTGTAGGACAGGCTACTCAGCATGGGTGTAGGACAGGTTACTTAGCATGGGTGTAGGACAGGTTACTCAGCATAGGTGTAGAACAGGTTACTCAGCATGGGTCTAGGACAGGTTACTCAGCATGGGTGTAGGACAGGTTACTCAGCATGGGTCTAGGACAGGTTACTCAGCATGGGTCTAGGACAGGTTACTCAGCATGGGTCTAGGACAGGTTACTCAGCATGGGTGTAGGACAGGTTACTCAGCATGGGTCTAGGACAGGTTACTCAGCAAGGGGCTAGGACAGGTTACTCAGCATGGGTCTAGGACAGGTTACTCAGCATGGGTGTAGGACAGGTTACTCAGCATGGGTGTAGGACAGGTTATTCAACATGGGTCTAGGACAGGTTATTCAACATGGGTCTAGGACAGGTTATTCAACATGGGTCTAGGACAGGTTATTCAGCATGGGTCTAGGACAGGTTACTCAGCATGGGTCTAGGACAGGTTACTCAGCATGGGTCTAGGACAGGTTACTCAGCATGGGTCTAGGACAGGTTACTCAGCATGGGTCTAGGTCAGGTTACTCAGCATGGGTCTAGGTCAGGTTACTCAGCATGGGTCTAGGTCAGGTTACTCAGCATGGCTCTAGGACAGGTTACTCAGCATGGCTCTAGGACAGGTTACTCAGCATGGCTCTAGGACAGGTTACTCAGCATGGCTCTAGGACAGGTTACTCAGCATGGGTCTAGGACAGGTTACTCAGCATGGGTCTAGGACAGGTTACTCAGCATGGGTCTAGGACAGGTTACTCAGCATGGTTGTAGGACAGGCTACTCAGCATGGGTGTAGGACAGGTTACTCAGCATGGGTGTAGGACAGGTTACTCAGCATAGGTGTAGAACAGGTTACTCAGCATGGGTCTAGGACAGGTTACTCAGCATGGGTGTAGGACAGGTTACTCAGCATGGGTCTAGGACAGGTTACTCAGCAAGGGGCTAGGACAGGTTACTCAGCATGGGTCTAGGACAGGTTACTCAGCATGGGTGTAGGACAGGTTACTCAGCATGGGTCTAGGACAGGTTACTCAGCAAGGGGCTAGGACAGGTTACTCAGCATGGGTCTAGGACAGGTTACTCAGCATGGGTGTAGGACAGGTTACTCAGCATGGGTCTAGGTCAGGTTACTCAGCACGAGTCTAGTACAAGAGGACACAGATGGAAGCTAAATACCCATTTTATTCGGAGACGTGAGGAAGTATTCAGCGCTGACACTTGCCGGATACCACATCAACCACACTTGCCGGATACCACATCAACCACACTTGCCGGATACCACATCAGCCACGCTTTCCAGACGCCACATCAACCACACTTTCCAGACGCCACATCAACCACACTTTCCAGACGCCACATCAACCACACTTTCCAGACGCCACATCAACCACACTTTCCAGACAGACGTCACATCATCCACACTTTCCAGACAGACGTCACATCAACCACACTTTCCAGACAGACGTCACATCAACCACACTTTCCAGACAGACGCCACATCAACCACACTTGCCAGACACTATACACCTGGTAGACAGCACACGTCACCCTGAGTCGCACATTCCGTGCCATCATTAACACTCCCTGGCCAGAAGTAAACACGGCGCAGTACACAAACACACACACACACACACACGCCAGCCTCTGCATAAGTAAATACCAAAGTGTCTCCAGTAACCGGTTTGGTCTTCCTTAGACATAACACTTACGTGGACGTGCTCACTTATGCAGAAATGGAGGAGGGAAGAAGCCTGGCCAGTATTCTCCTTGAAATGCGGTTGCAGGTGATTCAGAATGCTATTTACACGTGCTTAGTAGTTTCTGCCCTTGTGCGTTATCCTGTATTAGTACTGATGCGAAGCATTCTATCTCTCTCTCTCTCTCTCTCTCTCTCTCTCTCTCTCTCTCTCTCTCTCTCTCTCTCTCTCTCTCTCTCTCTCTCTCTCTCTCTCTCTCCATCTTTTGGGTAATTTTAAAACCGCATGACGTAGCTCCTAGAACCTAATTTCCTCATAAGGTACTTTAACTTTCAGCCTGACAGTGAATGTTAGTGCAATGTACGTAGGTAAGATTTCTTTAAAGGATAAGTCTTTCTTTGCAAAAACAAGACACGTCGTAGAAGTCTCTATCGTGACAACGTTTTACTCTCTAGAGCGAAAGTTATTTCTGCCTCGTGTTTGTTCTTCTCGTTTATTAACACAGAAGAGGCGTACTAGCAAGTTTTGGCCGGAAAAGCACTTTTTTTTTTGTGACGGGAGAATGAGTGAAGTAAATTCTTGTCACTGGAACACCACCTCGCTCCAGTTCTTCTACCCTTTCCGTGTTATTACTTCCGTTCACCTCATAGCTTATGCATTTCCTCCTCCCTCCTCCTTTATCCTTCTTCCTGTTTCTTACATTTGTATCCTGCACTACTTGTATGCTTAATGTTCACCTTTTTGCCTCCTCCCTCGTCTTCCTTCGTTGTTTCCCCCCTCCCCTCCCCTTATCCTTCCCTTGTCTTTCCCCTCCCTCAGTCACTTCTCTTTCTAAACAGTCTCTTCACTATTGCTTGCTTCCTTAATCGTTTTTGCTTAGCTATTCAGAAAACGACACGGCCGTCCGGCCCAGTCACAGAAGACTGACTTAATGATGGCACGACCAAGTTTGGGATGGCAACATCAACCCCACTACATCTCGGTTCCACTAGGAACCCAGGTTCCACTTGAGAACATGGCTAGCTTTTGTACCCACTATGTACGTATTACAGTATAGAATACCCAGTTTTATCTAGTGACATGCAAGAAGCACTGCCTCCCCTTTCATGCTGGGAAGAGAAAGAGAGACTTATCCTCTCCTCCCTTAGATGTCTAATAATAATTATTATTATCTGCTTCAGGATTCTTCCCATCGTCTAGTAAGACCTGCCAGTATTCGGTGCTGTAGTTAAGATACTTAAGATAGCTTCTTGAGTAGCTGCAAGCATCGGGACCAGGATAAAGAACAGCAGCAACAACAGTTGCTGCTCCCTAGAATGTCTGGTAACCCAGCCTGTTTAGGACAGATCACGCGATTTACCTAAATCCTGAGTTGCAGTTAAAACTTTCTATAACATTCGCCAGGAACCGCAGTCAAAGGAGAGAGAGAGAGAGAAGCTTATCTTTTAATAGTTCTCTGTTGGTTAAGTTGTCGGAGAGTCTGGTGATCTGAGACAGAAGTCTCTTGCATGAATGAGATAATTTTACCCATAGTAACTAGTCTCTTGCCTGAAACATTTCATGCTGGATGGTATGTGGCCGACGCTTTATTAGCTGGAATGTCCGGGACTGAAATATGGACTGACGTGGTGTCAACACCCTGGACTTCGGGTTGTTATGCTTCAATGTCCTGAACATTTATGGCCGCAGTCGGCCATTCACAAGCCGGTCATCCGGTCGTTATCCACTCTTAGCCAGCCCTAAAACATACCTCGTACAGCCATTTTTCAGGTCCCTACCCCTCCCCCCCCACATACAGACCATAACACACACCACTACCACACCGGGGCCAGTGTGGATCGACTCCTGAAACCACATGATAGTTGAGTACACCACTACCACACAATACAACACACCATCACACACCACTACACACCGCCCGAGTCTTCCACTGACCCGCCAGGTCCCTAGCACACCAACACAGTTCCGCTGACCTGCCAAGCATACTTTGTACCAGGTACTGTAAGCGTACCACAATAAGGTTACAAGTTACTGTGAATGTAACAATGATGGTACCAGTTACTGTGCACCAGTTACTGTGACTGTGCCACATTGATGGCACAAGTTACTGTGACTGCCCCAGTGATGGCACCGGTTACTGTGACTGCCACAGTGATGGCACCGGTTACTGTGACTGCCACAGTGATGGCCCCAGCTGCCGGGCCACAGTGATGGCCCCCAGCTGCCGGGCCACAGTGATGGCCCCCAGCTGCCGGGCCACAGTGATGGCCCCCAGCTGCCGGGCCACAGTGATGGCCCCCAGCTGCCGGGCCACAGTGATGGCCCCCAGCTGCCGGGCCACAGTGATGGCCCCCAGCTGCCGGGCCACAGTGATGGCCCCCAGCTGCCGGGCCACAGTGATGGCCCCCAGCTGCCGGGCCACAGTGATGGCCCCCAGCTGCCGGGCCACAGTGATGGCCCCCAGCTGCCGGGCCACAGTGATGGCCCCCAGCTGCCGGGCCACAGTGATGGCCCCCAGCTGCCGGGCCACAGTGATGGCCCCCAGCTGCCGGGCCACAGTGATGGCCCCCAGCTGCCGGGCCACAGTGATGGCCCCCAGCTGCCGGGCCACAGTGATGGCCCCCAGCTGCCGGGCCACAGTGATGGCCCCCAGCTGCCGGGCCACAGTGATGGCCCCCAGCTGCCGGGCCACAGTGATGGCCCCCAGCTGCCGGGCCACAGTGATGGCCCCCAGCTGCCGGGCCACAGTGATGGCCCCCAGCTGCCGGGCCACAGTGATGGCCCCCAGCTGCCGGGCCACAGTGATGGCCCCCAGCTGCCGGGCCACAGTGATGGCCCCCAGCTGCCGGGCCACAGTGATGGCCCCCAGCTGCCGGGCCACAGTGATGGCCCCCAGCTGCCGGGCCACAGTGATGGCCCCCAGCTGCCGGGCCACAGTGATGGCCCCCAGCTGCCGGGCCACAGTGATGGCCCCCAGCTGCCGGGCCACAGTGATGACCCCCAGCTGCCGGGCCACAGTGATGGCCCCCAGCTGCCGGGCCACAGTGATGGCCCCAGTTGCCGGGCCACAGTGATGGCCCCAGTTGCCGGGCCACAGTGATGGCCCCAGCTGCCGGGCCACAGTGATGGCCCCAGTTGCTGTGTGTCAGTGACTGCCTGGAACCAAGACCCAAATGTGTGTTCAACTGTGTTCCCCGATGTTTTGCTGGTGCTGTCCACTTCCCTGTCTTTGATGAGAGTAAGACACATGTGCAACATCTGGGTATCTTTATTGTAGACGTTTCGCCATCCAGTGGCTTTATCAATACAAATTCTATGTCCTAGAATTTGTATTGATAAAGCCACTGGATGGCGAAACGTCTACAATAAAGATACCCAGATGTTGCACATGTGTCTTACTCTCATCTTGTCGGTATTATATACCATTCGTACACATTCCCTGTCTTTCAAGACCTGGATGATATTTTCCTTGATGTGCTGACAGTTACGCATCTTCAGGGCGTTCGTTGGTCACAACTACGCCAGTTGGTCAGTCAAGATCCCTGAGTCTGTGATCTGAACTGTTTCGGTCTGCGTCTAACCCTGTTAGTTGAACAACGGTACGTGACTGGCATTGTGATGAACATTGCTGCACAGTGAACATTGTGATGAACCTTGCTGTATGAACATTGTGATGAACACAGTTGCATGAGTGAAGAGCGTGGTGAAGGAGGTTCTGTCATTTCAGGTTCTACGTTCTGTGGTTCTGGCCAGTGTGCAATTATTGACACTCTTAACTCTTCCTGCTCCGAGTGCAGCGGGGTCAGGGGAGAGAGAGAGAGAGAGAGAGAGAGAGAGAGAGAGAGAGAGAGAGAGAGAGAGAGAGAGAGAGAGAGAGAGAGAGAGTTACGTAGGTAGGTCTGTACAGAGACTAGTTCTGTAGACACAAAACTGAGAAAGAAAGACTTGGTTCTCTGCTATAGTATAGTGTGCATCCTCTAAGTGACGTATTGAGGGTACTGTGTTCCCCCAGTACAAGCATTGAGGGTGCCGTGTTCGCCCCCGGTACAAGTGTCGAGGGTGCCGTGTTCGCCCCCGGTACAAGTGTCGAGGGTGCCGTGTTCGCCCCCCCGGTACAAGTGTCGAGGGTGCCGTGTTCGCCCCCCGGTACAAGTGTCGAGGGTGCCGTGTTCGCCCCCGGTACAAGTGTCGAGGGTGCCGTGTTCGCCCCCGGTACAAGTGTCGAGGGTGCCGTGTTCGCCCCCCGGTACAAGTGTCGAGGGTGCCGTGTTCGCCCCCCGTAACAAGTGTCGAGGGTGCCGTGTTCGCCCCCCGGTACAAGTGTCGAGGGTGCCGTGTTCGCCCCCGGTACAAGTGTCGAGGGTGCCGTGTTCGCCCCCGGTACAAGTGTCGAGGGTGCCGTGTTCGCCCCCGGTACAAGTGTCGAGGGTGCCGTGTTCGCCCCCCGGTACAAGTGTCGAGGGTGCCGTGTTCGCCCCCCGGTACAAGTGTCGAGGGTGCCGTGTTCGCCCCCCGGTACAAGTGTCGAGGGTGCCGTGTTCGCCCCCCGGTACAAGTGTCGAGGGTGCCGTGTTCGCCCCCCGGTACAAGTGTCGAGGGTGCCGTGTTCGCCCCCCGGTACAAGTGTCGAGGGTGCCGTGTTCGCCCCCCGGTACAAGTGTCGAGGGTGCCGTGTTCGCCCCCCGGTACAAGTGTCGAGGGTGCCGTGTTCGCCCCCCGGTACAAGTGTCGAGGGTGCCGTGTTCGCCCCCCGGTACAAGTGTCGAGGGTGCCGTGTTCGCCCCCCGGTACAAGTGTCGAGGGTGCCGTGTTCGCCCCCCGGTACAAGTGTCGAGGGTGCCGTGTTCGCCCCCCGGTACAAGTGTCGAGGGTGCCGTGTTCGCCCCCCGGTACAAGTGTCGAGGGTGCCGTGTTCGCCCCCCGGTACAAGTGTCGAGGGTGCCGTGTTCGCCCCCCGGTACAAGTGTCGAGGGTGCCGTGTTCGCCCCCCGGTACAAGTGTCGAGGGTGCCGTGTTCGCCCCCCGGTACAAGTGTCGAGGGTGCCGTGTTCGCCCCCCGGTACAAGTGTCGAGGGTGCCGTGTTCGCCCCCCGGTACAAGTGTCGAGGGTGCCGTGTTCGCCCCCCGGTACAAGTGTCGAGGGTGCCGTGTTCGCCCCCCGGTACAAGTGTCGAGGGTGCCGTGTTCGCCCCCCGGTACAAGTGTCGAGGGTGCCGTGTTCGCCCCCCGGTACAAGTGTCGAGGGTGCCGTGTTCGCCCCCCGGTACAAGTGTCGAGGGTGCCGTGTTCGCCCCCCGGAACAAGTGTCGAGGGTGCCGTGTTCGCCCCCGGTACAAGTGTCGAGGGTGCCGTGTTCGCCCCCGGTACAAGTGTCGAGGGTGCCGTGTTCGCCCCCGGTACAAGTGTCGAGGGTGCCGTGTTCGCCCCCGGTACAAGTGTCGAGGGTGCCGTGTTCGCCCCCGGTACAAGTGTCGAGGGTGCCGTGTCGCGAGGACGGAAAAATTTTTGAAAAGTACGTCAATTCACTACCATGCGTGTACATTAAATTACACACATTATTGCATACACCTGTGCACTGTGTACAGTAAGGTGAAGGTGAGAATAAGGTGAGGAGAGGGATTGGTGGAGGGTGGGTGAAGGGGGTTAGTAGAGGTTGTGGAGAGTGCGTAGAGGGGTTCTGGAGTTGGAGGGGGGTGGTAAAGACTGAATGGAAGTATCATGGTGGTTGATGGTTGTTGTGGTGGTTGATGGTGCTTGATGGTTTAGTGGCGGTGGTTGATGGTGTGATGGTTAATGGTGTAATGGTTGGTGTAATGGTGGTGGCGGTGATGGTGTGGTGGTTGATGGTGTAGCGATTGATGGTGGTGTAGTGATGGTGGGAACAGTGTACAACACAGCCGCGTCATCAGGTTTGAAGTATTGATTGCAGTGTCCCTGGTGAGCGCTGGATGATGATACAACAAGTGGATGAATGGAACGAGTGTCAGCCTCCTCTATGCCATCCTGTTAGTTCCCCTGCCTGGCCATCCCCTGCCCTGTCCTGCCTTGCCTTCCCTTACCCATCTTTTCTACCGTGTCGGCTGTGTTATTAACGTTAAATAACTGTACCAAGTTGATACACAATACACAAGTTGAACACCTTGGTGTCTTTATTAACTCGATATTACCTAATATTATCTAATATTAATGTTATCTATGAAAAATTATCTCCGGTCCTCAGAATTATTCATGACTGTCTTTCAACTTCCAGGGTTGTTAATATAAGGAAAGCGGTTAGTCTTCCAAGTATCAGTGACAGGATTAAGATTAACACTGTACTTGGTATTACAATGTTAAGAATTATACCAGACATTGTCACTACAAATCTTACTAAAAGTTGTGAAAACGTGCAATTAAGTTCTATAACCTGTACGAACTATATCACTAAAAACAGGATCGTTGCAGTCCTCCATGCAAGATGTTCATTTAACGTCAAATACCTGCAAGTCCCTCCCAAGAAGCTCATTGCAAACTGTTCAAGAAGAAATTTCTCTTAACTGTTAGTGATAATTTAACACAAGTTATAAACACTGATGGATCTAAGCAGGAGTCTGCTAGCAGGGCTGCATCTGCTCTTGTTGCCACCTCGCTTGTTAAGAACGACAGGAACCATGTTCAATTAGGCATAAGAATTAACAACTGGGCTTCTACACTGGAACCTAAATTGTTCATTATCCTAACAGCGCTAAATTTAACTTATGGCAGAGTTTGACTCGATCATTGTTACTGATTCTATATCATCAGTGAAGGTTCTTGATTCACAAGATGACTCACTGGAGAAGCCACATATAGATACTCAAACATCTGAGAAAAAGGAATTAATGTACAATTTTTATGGATTCTATCAAACGTTGAATTACTCCCTCGTGATAAAGTTGACAAGTTAGCCAAGGAAAGATGGAAAAGCAGAATATTTATTTCGTGTGTCTATATCTTAGCATTAGAATAACATTAGGAGAGAAGTAAATAACGAAACTATTGCAAAAACACAGAAGCCTGAGTAGACCTATAACCCAATTTAGGTCTTCCCTGCCAACCATGCTAGCACTCTGTCCTGTGACTGGTAGACTCTAGCACCTACCTGGAGGTTACCTGGAGGTTATTCCGGGGATCAACGCCCCCGCGGCCTGGTCCATGACCAGGCCTCCCGATGGATCAGGGCCTGATCAACTAGGCTGTTACTGCTGGCCGCACGCAGTCCAACGTACGAGCCACAGCCCGGCTGATCCGGCACTGACTTTAGGTATCTGTCCAGCTCTCTCTTGAAGGCAGCCAGGGGTTTATTGGCAATTCCCCTAATGCTTGATGGGAGGCTGTTGAACAGTTTTGGGCCCCGGACACTTATGGTGTTTTCCCTTAGTGTACCAATGGCGCCCCTACTTTTTATTGGGGGCATTTTGCATCGCCTGCCCAGTCTTTTACTTTCGTAGGGAGTGATTTCTGTGTGCAGATTTGGGACCATTCCTTCCAAGATTTTCCAAGTGTAGATTATGATATATCTCTCCCTCCTGCGTTCCAACGAGTACAAGTCAAGTGCTTCCAAGCGTTCCCAGTAGTTAAGGTGCTTGACAGAACTTATACGTGCAGTAAAGGATCTCTGTACACTCTAGATCTGCGATTTCACCTGCTTTGAATGGAGATGTTAATGTACAGCAGTATTCCAGCCTAGAGAGAACAAGTGATTTGAAAAGGATCATCATGGGCTTGGCATCTCTCGTTTTGAAAGTTCTCATTATCCATCCTATCATTTTCTTTGCACGTGCGATCGTGGCACTGTTGTGATCCTTGAAAGTGAGATCCTCAGACATTACTACTCCCAGGTCCCTTACATTATTTTTCCACTCTATTGTATGGCCGGAGTCAGTAGTATACTCTGTTCTAGTTATTATCTCCTCCAGTTTTCCATAACGGAGTAGTTGGAATTTGTCCTCATTGAACATCATATTGTTTACCGTTGCCCACTGGAAAAGTTTGTTTATATCTTCTTGGAGGTTAACCGCGTCCTCAGCAGATGACAGCCTCATGCAGATCCTAGTATCATCCGCAAAGGATGATACGGTGCTGTGGTGTATATCTCTGTTTATGTCTGATATGAGGATAAGGAATAAGATGGGGGCGAGTACTGTGCCTTGTGGAACAGAGCTCTTCACTATGGCAGCCTCCGATTTAACTCTGTTGACCACTACTCTTTGTGTTCGATTTGTTAGGAAGTTGAAGATCCATCTCCCCACTTTCCCAGTTATTCCTTTAGCACGTATTTTATGGGCTATTACGCCATGATCGCATTTGTCAAATGCTTTTGCAAAGTCTGTGTATATTACATCTGCATTCTGATTTTCTTCCAGTGCATCCAAGGCCATGTCATAGTGATCCAGTAGTTGTGAGAGGCAGGAGCGACCTGCCCTGAACCCATGTTGCCCTGGATTGTGCAGATTTTGGGAATCCAGGTGATTTGCAATCCTGCTTCTTAGCACTCTTTCAAAGATTTTTATGATGTGGGACGTCAGAGCTATTGGTCTATAGTTCTTAGCTAATGCTTTGCTGCCACCTTTATGGAGTGGGGCTATATCCGTACTTTCGGAAATACAAAAGAAATGTGCAAGAATAGTTTGAGAAAGATGTGCCTAGTATGGGGCAGTAAGCCTGCTGTAGTGCTGCTCTGTTCTCAGGGGTGACGGCAGTTTTGAGATTACCTGTAAGGCCCCACCACTACGGGTTGTCCCTCTCGCTCTTAAACTGTTTTACAACGATGTATATTGTCCGTGTATCGATCCCCGACCAATTCTAAAATAGACCTCGAGAAGTGCTCTTAGACGAGGTCTAAAATAGCGCGGTGATTGTGAGGGGTGATTGTGAGGGTGGTGATGGCTACGGTAGAGAGGATGGTGGTGGTGAAGATAATGATGGCGAGGATGATTTAGGTGAGGATGATTGTAACGATTGTGATTTGTGATTGTAGTGCTGTGATAGTGATTGTAATGGAAGGTTGATTGTGATGCATGAGTGTGACAGTTGTAGTGGTGGTGTTGTAGTGGTGGTGTTGTAGTGGCGGTGTTGTAGTGGCACTGAGGGAAGCTGAGGTGGGATGGATGGATAGTGATGGGTGGGAGGCTGATGGATGGTGAGTGATGGGTGGGAGGCTGATGGATGGTGAGTGATGGGTGGGAGGCTGATGGATGGTGAGTGATGGGTGGGAGGCTGATGGATGGTGAGTGATGGGTGGGAGGCTGATGGATGGTGAGTGATAGGTGGGAGGCTGATGGATGGTGAGAGATGGGTGGGAGGCTGATGGCTGGTGAGTGATGGGTGGGAGGCTGGCGAGTGATGGGTGGGAGGCTGGCGAGTGATGGGTGGGAGGCTGGTGAGTGATGGGTGGGAGGCTGATGGCTGGTGTGTGATGGGTGGGAGGCTGATGGCTGGTGTGTGATGGGTGGGAGGCTGATGGCTGGTGTGTGATGGGTGGGAGGCTGATGGCTGGTGTGTGATGGGTGGGAGGCTGATGGGTGGTGGGTGGGAGGCTGATGGATGGTGATGGGTGGGAGGCTGATGGGTGGTGAGTGATGGGTGGGAGGCTGGTGAGTGATGGGTGGGAGGCTGGTGAGTAATGGGTGGGAGGCTGATGGCTGGTGTGTGATGGGTGGGAGGCTGATGGGTGGTGGGTGGGAGGCTGATGGATGGTGATGGGTGGGAGGCTGATGGGTGGTGGGTGGGAGGCTGATGGATGGTGATGGGTGGGAGGCTGATGGGTGGGAGGCTGATGGGTGAGTAACATTACCTCTGTATTTCTTCAGTGAGGAGACAGTTGATAGCTATTGTTGACACCTGCTGAGGGAGCAGGTGCCACTGTGAATGGTGGTGAAGCCTGTCATGGTGGTGATGGTTGCATCATCTTGGTGAAGCCTGTCGTGGTGATGGTTGTATCATGGCGGGGAAGCCTGTATCATGGCGGGGAAGCTTGTATCATGGCGGGGGAGCCTGTATCATGGTTGAGGGGACAGAATGGAAAATAGTGGGAAACAAGAAATGAAGGGGAGATGATAAAAAGCGGTAGGCAGGGTAGGAGGAGGAGGAGGCAGTGGTAGGCAGGGTAGGAGGCGGAGGCAGTGATAGGCAGAGTAGGAGGAGGAGGAAGAGGAGGCAGTGGTTGGCAGGGTAGGAGGAGGCAGGGTAGGAGGAGGAGGCAGTGGTTGGCAGGGTAAGAGGAGGCAGTTGTAGGCAGGGTAGGAGGCGGCGGCTGCAGTGGTTGGCAGGGTAGGAGGAGGCAGTGGTTGGCAGGGTAGGAGGAGGAAGAGGCAGTGGTAGGCAGGGTAGGAGGAGGAGGAAGAGGCAGTGGTAGGCAGGGTAGGAGGAGGAGGCAGTGGTAAGCAGGGTAGGAGGAGGAGGCAGTGATAGGCAGAGTAGGAGGAGGAGGAAGAGGAGGCAGTGGTTGGCAGGGTAGGAGGAGGCAGGGTAGGAGGAGGCAGGGTAGGAGGAGGAGGCAGTGGTTGGCAGGGTAAGAGGAGGCAGTTGTAGGCAGGGTAGGAGGCGGCGGCTGCAGTGGTTGGCAGGGTAGGAGGCGGCGGCTGCAGTGGTTGGCAGGGTAGGAGGAGGCAGTGGTTGGCAGGGTAGGAGGAGGCAGTGGTTGGCAGGGTAGGAGGAGGAAGATGCAGTGGTAGGCAGGGTAGGAGGAGGAGGAAGAGGCAGTGGTAGGCAGGGTAGGAGGAGGAGGAAGAGGCAGTGGTAGGCAGGGTAGGAGGAGGAGGAAGAGGCAGTGGTAGGCAGGGTAGGAGGAGGAGAAGGAAGAAGAGGCAGTGGTAGGCAGGGGAGGAGGAGGAGGAGGAGGAGGAGGAAGCAGTGGTAGGCAGGGAAGGAGGAGGAGGAGGCAGTGGTAGGCAGGGTAGGAGGAGGCGGCGGCAGTGGTAGGCAGGGGGGGAGGGGGAGGCAGTGGTGGGCAGGAGGAGGCGGCGGCAGTAGTGGGCAGGAGGAGGCGGCGGCAGTGGTTGGCAGGGTAGAAGGAGGAGGAGGCAGTGGTAGGCAGAAGAAATGGCAAGTGTTGTCAAACAAGTCACATGTTCAACAAGTATTGTTGTCAGAATGTTGGAAGGTGGAAGTTTGTGTATGTAGGGAAGTGAGCAGTGTTAGGTTACCCGGAGCGTACATTTGATAGAAGCTAGCTCAATTAAAGGCCAAGAGGCTAGGAGAGCTAGTAAGAGGGAGGTGTGCAGGGGACGTGGCAGCGGTCGTGTCGTGCTGGGGAGGTGTCGTCCAGAGGTGTCGTCCAGTGTAGTGGGCGTTGAGTCAACAAGTGGGGGGGGGGGTACAACCAAGGGCTGCCCCAGTCCGCCTGCGGCACCCACGAGACGATGCTGACAGTGTCCCTGTGGCCAGCACCTGTCATGAGGCCTGCGGCGCGCCCACCAGGGTGACGGGTGCCGCACGCGTCCCCTGCACGCCCCCTTCCCCCCACGCCCACTCCCAGGAGGCCTGCGGCGCGCCTACCAGGGTGAACAGGTGCGGCATGCGTCCCCTGCACGCCCATTCCACGCCCACCCCTACACATTAATTACCCTCTTTGATGCGTTGACGAGGCAACTGGGAACTAGTCTTGACACCCCTGCTCACGTGATTTCCGAGCAACGATATTTTTTTCGTCCTAGGGACTTCCCCCCCCCCATGCCCTCCCTCTGGGGGAAAATGCCCTTCTCTGCAGACGAGCACAGCATCACCCTCTAATCACCTAAACCACTTGGCTCACAATAAAACATTACTCAACACGCAGTCGTCGTTTGGTGGCCGTGTTATTCCCCCGTGTACCGCTGTAGCCACCCCAGCAGGAGACACTGGCGGGGTGAACGTGGGTCATCAACCCAGGGCGCTCACCCGGGGGCCAGCGGCCGACCCGACCCCCAGGGCATTAACCAGCCTGGGCACGCCTCGCTACCCCGCCTCACTACTGACACCTGCTGCTCTGTACTGACATCTGCTTCACTCCTCTGACACATCTTACTCTGTTTTGATACCAAAAGCCACACTAACAGTAGGTAAAGCAAACCACAACATTACCATAAATTAATGGTTTCAAGTGGAACATTATCCAGACCTTTAATATTGTGTAAGATGTCTTACAAAAATATTAAAGATAACATGATGCCCCATTTTCTTTCCCAGTTTGTGGACTTCTGGTGAACTGTCCTGAAAATCAGTACTTTATCATGACAGGCTGCATGATACCGAACTCCTATTTCATTTTCCCAGGCTCCTTAGCACAGTCTGTGTACCAGGATACACGGCAATGTTTCTAAGTGTGGCCCGGAGCAGTGCTTCACTCCGACAACAATCCACACGGCATCTCATGATCTTAATGTTTACATCTGAACAGTTCATTTATTCCCCCAGGCCAAACGTCTTCCTTTCCGCCCGGCCCCACACACAAAGCTTGAAGATGCAATTCAAAACCTGCTTAAGTCGCCACTAAGGTATTATATTTTTTTTTACCCCAGAAGAATGCTTGTGACGAACCCTCATTTACGCTAGTGGCCTCGTCCTCCCTCCCAGCCTCGCAGCGCCACCCAGCTGACTCAGTATTGAAAGGAAATGTACTTAAGTTGATGGGATGACCTCCATGTTTAATATATTTATGATGTACAACCAAAAATTGAATAGTCGCTTTATTAGACAAAATTTTGTGTCGATAAAACTACAGCGTAACCATTGTTGACTTTAAACTCTTCAAAATATAAGTGTTCTAAAACTTAGCGAAGTCCAAGTTACAATAAAGTTTCGAAGTTTATGCACTGTAATTATCCAAGGTAAAGGTCCTTAGTTATCCTTTAGCGGTTGTGAATATTCACTCCGCAGAGATGAGTGCGTGTCGGGTGAGACTGGTGCAATAAGCGTGTCCCAAGGATGCTGTACTCTTGTGGTCAGACTAAATAAATGAAACTTGTGCCATGTTTGGGAGGAGGCGTCAGGCCCTCAGCTTCCCCCGTCAGTGACACGCATATACAAAGAACACTAGTGGATTGTTTCCACCATTCAAAGGCAGATTACAAACCTGTAAGCAACTCTTACACCCATTACCCGTGCAGTAAACAGGTGACAAAGTCTTGCTACTATATTGTATAGAAACTTAAATATAAGGTATAAATAGAAAGGAATACCGTGACTAGAACAATACACAAATAACCCTCACATCGGAGAAATAAATAGCTTATGACGTTTCGGTCCGACTTAGACCATTATTTTTGAGCTCTGTTATATTTAGAACCTGAGGTTCCTTGGTCAAGTCTATCATCACCACGACGAACAAAAGACCGTCTCAGAGGGTCTTCTTCATCTTTCTGTGAGATGTGTGTCCTGGCGCCAGGCTCGTGAGTAATGTTTTAACTCCTTGTCAGGAATTCCCTTATTATTATTCCTGGCTGCATTGTCGCATTTGCATAAATGTTAGCGGCGGAGATGTTAGGATGTCTGCGTGGGTTGCAAGAAAACACAGTAAAGTATCGTCCGGCTACTCTGCCAACCAACTAGCCGATCAACCAACCAGTCACACAACCAGTTAACCAACCAGTTAGCTAATCTGCCAACCAGCAAGTCATCCAATTACCCGCCAAACCGGCTAATCAACCAGCAAGTCACTCTGGTAATTTTCATTAACTGCCCCAATTTCCGTCAATTTGCCATTAACAAAACAAACCCAGTCAGGCACCTATTCTGCTCAGCTAACCAGCTAGTTGCTCACCCAGCCACCCACCAAACCAGCGTAGTTTGTACTGTCATACTTGTTTTGGAATCCCTTTACCGAGATTACGATCTCTACTTCGTACCTCGCTTCCATGATTAACCTGTAGCTGAAAAGATTAATCTGATGTATCTACGGCATCAGAAAAAACGTACTCTTTCTTTTGCTTCCTCCGTGTTTTTTCTTGACGAATAAGACTTGTGTAAGACCTGGGTGTCCTTATTGCCGAAACGTTTCGTCTGCACAACAGGCTTGTTCAGTCGAATGCAGAAGCACACAGGATAGTAGTAGTAGTAGTTGTAGTAGTTGTTGTTTGACAATCAGTCTGTCAGGCTTGGTAAGAGGTGGTCAGTCCCTCTAACCTAAAACACAGGCATGCGGCCAGACCTCGTATACTAAAGGTGAGGTGAAGCAAGTGGAGTAGACGTAAAAAGTGACCGTGGTCCTCTAGTGGAGGTAGGTCAGGCTATACAGTTGTTTAGAAGCGGAGTTGCAAAAGCCTTGATCTGTACCAGGATACCATGGTGTTGCTGTGCCAGGCAAGTATCATGCTAAACAACTGTGGGTTACGTTTACCGGTGGCTTTAGCAGTTTCAGTTCTGCTCTAGTATGTAAGTTCTGGCCGCATGCCTGTGTTTTAAGCCTGAGGCACTGACCACCTTCCAAGGCTGACGGACTGATTCCGTCAAAACTACAACTACTGTGTAGACTCTGGAGTGTAGTCCTGTATTCGACCGAAGAGTTAAGATACTCAAGTATTGCACACATCTAATTCATCAGCTTGTCAGTAATGTATACGAGGAATAATGTGCGGTTTCCCTGTTTACCCTGTCTATGACCCTGATAACTTCGAACGTAGTGAATTTGTTTTTCGAATAGCTAGTTGTCGCTCTAGTGATAAGAGATTCACCACCGTTATCTTTCTCTCGTGGCTCATGCCCCTCAGATGAGTGTAGTTCAAACCTACACCTGACTAGGTGAAGGCTTTGAGCAAGTGCTCCAGACTCGAGGATTGCTCTGATCTATGTGGTGTCCACCATCTGGAATGACTCCGTTAAAGTTGCGAAACTAATCATTTCTGTGTGAAAATAAAAATTAAACGAACAATACCTGGGAGTATGTTACTTCGATGTAACAGCAACAACAGCTAAATAAACACCACGCTAGAAGGGAATGAACATACGTGGGTATTCACACGCTCTGTAATTTAAACATAAACTCAGGTTTTCTCAAGTGGATGAATTAATCGCTCAGTCCGACTGTTATGTACCATGTCTGCGATCAGTTGAAGATAACATTCTCACCGCTTACCTTAACGATCCTCCCTACCTACCTTAGGATAACTTGAGTACAGTTCATCGTAATAAAATTCCTGACCAGTTTGAAGCGTACTTCAACTCATCGCAGATAACGGACGCTCTCTTGTATAGCTACGATATCATCTTCGCATATTCTATAATGGGGACAATAACAAATGTTAGTGAATGAAGACAGGGGAACATGACACCAGGCTGGTACTGTAGCAGTGTCCACGCTAGAAGACTGACACTGTAGCAGTGTCTCCACACTAGAAGACTGGCACTGTAGCAGTCTCCACGCTGCAAGAGATTATATCAACTAACAGCTAAAATGAACACACTTCCAAAGCGCTACATCAATGCTCCAGTGAAGCTCTTGATCCGAGGAACTGCAGCTACATAACCTGTAGTTTAATTAAACCTGAATACCTTCCAATTCCCAGGTTCTGTATGAGGCTTCTGGGTTTAGCGTTTCACTCTGGAGTAGACAGTCGTCCACTGTTCGACTGCACGTTGATCACTCAGTGGGTTATTAATCACTTCTTGCTTATTAAGACAGTCGATCGTAGCGACTGGTAATGAAGCTTCTCAGTTACTCCGTAACTTGTAGATGAATGGTTCAGAGAACCGACATGTTGATAAATTAGACACATGTGCAACTCTTGGGTATCTTTATTGAGGAAACGTTTCGCCACACAGTGGCTTCATCAGTCCATACGTAAGAGAAACTTGAAGAACAGGAGAAGAATGAGGTAATCAGTCCCTCAACCTTGAGTCGATGTGTTCAGTCCATCAAACTTGAATAGAATACGGCATATCAGCGGAGAAGCAGCTTATAAACCGTATGGCAGGAGAGGTGCAGCAGTCATAGGTCGTGTCACATTTGTTCAATGTGGAAGTAGGTCGTGCCCTCTCCTGCCATACGGTTTATAAGCTGCTTCTCCGCTGATATGCCGTACTCTATTCAAGTTTGATGGACTGAACACATCGACTCAAGGTTGAGGGACTGATTACCTCATTCTTCTCCTGTTCTTCAAGTTTCTCTTACGTATGGACTGATGAAGCCACTGTGTGGCGAAACGTTTCCTCAATAAAGATACCCAAGAGTTGCACATGTGTCTAATTTATCAACTCCGTAACTTCCATCCTCTGCCGGGAAGCCAGCAGAAGGCCTTGGTCAGATGACCAAAAGCTCCAGCTGTGGGTCATATGTCTAAGACCCGCGTCAGGAAACTCTTGTGCTGTTTCCTGACAGACATTACCAGCTATCATCGCTCCTCAGGTAGCTACTACTAAATATCTTTCTCACACCCTGCCAACCCTTCCTTGCACATCCCCTACACCACCTAAAAAAAAAAAAAAAAACTTCCGATTTATACATATTTATAATAAACCTATCTTGGAACACCCACCGTCAAACTCCGTTTAGTCTTCCACACCACAACGAAAATCCTCGAAGCTGCCGTAGCCGATGAACCTTCACTGGAATACTTGACGATATCCTCAGTGCCCTACTGAAATCTCTCAGCTCAGGCTGATATATTTCTACACCTGGTATTATCCTCATCCTGCGTGAGGGAATATGACAGGGAAACGTAGCATTTGTTCTCACTGTGTAATTATCCTGTAGGTTACGTTGGTCTTCAACCTTCCAACACGTCTGCCACATTTGATGGTCAAATGTGTGATGAGGGCCACACAGTGTTGTTGACACTGTGCAGCGTGGAACCTACATCAAAGTGAATTCGTAATTTCATGTCAGGGCATCCATTTCCAAGAAGGGCCACATGCGGGCATGCGGCCCACGGGCCACAGGTTGGGGACCCTTGCATGGAATCAGAAAGCAACACGCTGCTGATTTATTTAATTTTTAAACAGAAAGCGGGCTTGTAATTTATACCCTGCACACATTGATCTCCAGCACGATATCTCCACTGCCTCCAGCTGCTCCTTGCTGCAAAATGTATATTATTCATTACTTTTATACATTTTTTATTTTTTATTTCAGACTTTGTAACAATATAGAAAGTGTGATTTCATTCCCGTTCAGAATGGAAAGCCAGAGTTTTACCAGGGTACTGTTGATTGTTTTACCAGTGTTGATTGTTTTAACAGTATTTTTACCAGAGTAGTGTTGATTATTTTGCTTTCACTGTCTCCCAGATGACTCCCATTATACCCTCCCTTTCTCCTTTCCAGATATCCAATGTACCTTCCCTGTCTCCTTTCTAGCTGACGTCTACTGTACCTTTCCTGTCTACCAGCAAACATCCACTGTACGCTTTCTATCTCAATTTTGTACCCTCTGTACTGTCTGCTAACGCCTACTGTTGTCTTCCTGTCAACTGTCGTCTAATATTCTGTCCCCATGTGTACTTGATCCACAAGGGCCTGGAGTTGTGTTGGTGCTTGGTTAATGTCAAGTTCCTGGTACATTAAGTGTCCTGGTACATATCTGGCTCCTGGGTAATGAATGGGCTAATGCCAAGCCTAAGGCTGTTGTAGCAAGCACTTTCTATAACAGACTTCTGCCTCAAAGGAAAGTCATACATTGATGTGTCCTTAAACGGTGGGCTCTACAGACGAGCAATAAGTTATACATGGTTCGTTAGAATATCGCTTTTCACTTGCCAAAGAACAGTCGCTATGAGATCATTCTCTAAAATAAGGATAGGTTGTATACATCTCGCCCATAGTTACCTGCTTGCAGATCCTCCGGTCCCTTCTTTCTGACACCAGTGTCATGTTGCTGCTTGCTTAATGCTAGGACCTTTGTTTGCCTATGTTACGATTTTATAGTTACCGGGGTACCTGTAGGGACCTCGAGGAAAATTTAGGAGTGGCCTTTAATATTTACAATGTAAATTATCTCTAAGCAGATTTGGGCTATTTGAACTTCGTGTTAGTGATTTTTGTGTATTGGATTACTGTGGCTGTTTTTTTTTTATCCTTGAGGAATTGTTCTAGCTTGAGTGTTAGCGTTTGTATGAGCGTATTTTCCTTTACATTTGTAAGAACGCTAAATGACCTCGTGAACCAAATTTTTCTGTAAATATTACAACTTTCTTCCACGTCAGTGAACTTAGTGCAGAATGAAGTGGTCACAAATGATGCACTGAAAAAGTGGTATGGTGATACCGACAAGATGTGGAAAAAGACATTTATGTACATATCAGATGCACTAAGTGACACTAAGGCAAGGTTAGCTCTGTCTGATTTCCTCAACAAGAAGTCAACACTCACGTAGAGACAGACAAGAGCGATAGATTATATACACCGACCTCCAAATGCGATCTTAAGCAAAAGATCTCAGTTCGAGGTCGAAACTGACACTTTCTCATTCTTTTTACTCTGGGGATTGACCTCTCATTAAAGAGATTATCTAAAACTAACGTTGGTTTGTGTCCATTATAACTTGTTGATGCGTCAACAGTCTCGCTTTTAGATCTCGTTTTAGACCATCTTAAGACCGCTGTTACTCCACTGTCTTGTGTAGTTCTCTTGTTCTGTTGCATGGTGTGGTTCCCTTGTTAAGTCTGTTGTGGACCCTTATTCTATGGCATCTAGTAAGATCCACTTGCAGTGTTACATAATGTGTAGTACATGTCGCATAGGAGGCCTGGTCACAGACCGGGCCGCGGAGGCGTTGACCCCCGGAACTCTCTCCAGGTAAACTCCAGGTAGTGTCTGGTGTGGTTCCTTTGCGCCACTGTCTTCTGCCCTGGTCCATACATCAAATGTGCTCCGTCTGTTCCTTTTATTGTGTGCTCCATCTGTTCCTTTTGTGTGCTCCATCTGTTCCTTTCATTGTGTGCTCCATCTATTCCTTTCATTGTGTGCTCCATCTGTTCCTTTCATTGTGTGCTCCGTCTGTTCCTTTCATTGTGTGCTCCGCCTGTTCCTTTCATTGTGTGCTCCGCCTGTTCCTTTCATTGTGTGCTCCGTCTGTTCCTTTCATTGTGTGCTCCGCCTGTTCCTTTCATTGTGTGCTCCGCCTGTTCCTTTCATTGTGTGCTCCGTCTGTTCCTTTCATTGTGTGCTCCGCCTGTTCCTTTCATTGTGTGCTCCGCCTGTTCCTTTCATTGTGTGCTCCGTCTGTTCCTTTCAATGTGTGCTCCGTCTGTTCCTTTCATTGTGTGCTCCGTCTGTTCCTTTCATTGTGCTCCGCCTGTTCCTTTCATTGTGTGCTCCGCCTGTTCCTTTAATTGTGTGCTCCGCCTGTTCCATATATCCTGTGCTCTGTTCCCTAAAGTACTCGATGTGTTGCCTCTTGTTCGTTGTTCCATTAGACCTACTGCTGTTCCCGTACCTCGGTGATTCCTTGCGAGTGCAAGCTGCTTCCTTCTACTGCTGCCTATTCCCTATTCACTGCAGTCTACTCACCTAGTCCTCTCTCACAGCCTACTCTCCTAGTGCCCCCCCACACTGCAGTCTGCTCCTCGAAGTCACCAGGGAGAACCGAAATGGCCGCTAAACACCTCTCCGTCTGCTTGAGCTTCAGGTCTCAGTGCCGTCACCCGTCATTACGCTCAATAAAATGTTCATTATCAAAGTCGTCCAGCCAGATAAGACAAATTAAATCGCCGCAGGTCATGACAAAACTGGCAGTGGGGAAGGGGGTTGAGGGAGGGAATACCACCTTGGGGAGGGAGGGATGAGGAGGGATCCTGGTGACGACGAACAGGAAGAATCACAGTGATGGAATGAAAGAGGTCTGGTTTACGATGTGCCATGAGGAAAAGTCGTGAAGAGAAAGATGAGGATGAGGAGGAAGAATCGTAGTTAGGAGGGCCTGGAGGAAGAATCTTGGCGAGGAGATCTTACTGTAAGATAGTGGATGGGGATACGAATCATAGTGGATGAGTGAGGAGGGAGTGTGTTCCAGATGAGGTTTCCAGACGAGTCTCTCAGCACGGAACTCCTTGTACAGCCTTCAGTCACACTTCTCTCAACGTTCCGAGAAATTCCCTGACCTCTCAGAGGTACTAGTGGCGCGCTAAGAGCATCAGCAATGTTTCACTAACTGAAAGTTCAATTAAAACGTCTCAACCCATTGGAGAGCAAACACGAGACTACTTTTAGATCCATCAAAGTGTCAAAATGGCGTCTCAACTTTCCTTTCCGAATTGTGGGTTAGTTGTTGTTGTTGCTGCCACGGTATTGTGACGTATTCTTGATAAAAAAAAAATGCGAATTTCATGCCATTCTCTCGGGACGCTTCCGGTGACCTTTCTTGAGCACGCCTGCAGATTCCTCAAGATGGCTTTCCCTGACACCTGGCACTTCCTGCACCTCTTGTCTGGACGCACACAAAGTTAGTGCAAAAGTTGCTAACTTGATACATTATCAAATGAAACCAGAAATTGGAAGGTTAGTTAATCATACTATTATCCGCAACTAACTTAGCCACAAAAAGCTTTTCTCTTGCATGAATATCTGGAAAGTGAGCTTGTGTGTGTGTGAGGACTATTTAAATTTACAGATTAATCGAACAAGCTATATTTTTAGTTTCAAGAGAATAGAGGTAGGGAAGTGTTCCACTTGACGTAGGCCACTTGACGTAGGCTGACACTGGCGGTCTAACATTATATTACAAACACTGGCAAGATAATGATGCGCTCCGTATTTTATAAGTCACCGATTACACACAGAAGGTAACCTTACACGAGTGACTAGCTGTGTCTCCACCAGAGAAGCAACCCTTGTGTCACTGCTTCTCGCTGATGTGAGGTATCAACCTCGATCATAAGGTCGATTATTAAAACTGACAATGAAGATAAAGGGGTCTTGAGCTTTCATCACTTAAAATGACCTGTGTGTGAAGAACGATTAAAATACACAGCTAAGTGTATCTCTTAGTATATATGCAGAGTATACATTTTAATCCTTCGGGGATTAGTGTGTTCTTGACTGGTTGTGAAAAACAAGTTGTATACACCTTCAATGACACTTACAGTCGATAGGCTTTAAACCCCCACTACCCTTCAACCCGGATAAGGAATATGACAGGTAAATTGTGATTTTTTCCCCCTAGCTGATTTTTTTTCATTATGCGTATGTGATGGTGTAGGTGTTGCCAGCCACGTGTACTCTCGTGTGTACTCGAGACTAGCAACACTGTTGCCACACCTGGGTAATGGTGTTGCTATTTCCGGGTAGTCTATTGTTATAATATACTTGGAAGTAGTATGTCATTAAGACAGAGGTTTATGGCATTTTAAATAAAAGGCGTTTCGCTCACCAGTGACTTTTATTAAATTTCATAACTGATGAACTCCGTGGTGGGCAAAACGTCTTCTCAATGAATAAGACATAAACCGCAGTGTGTCGTCAGACAGGCTGGTGATGAGCGTTACCACCAGACAGGCTGGTGATGAGCGTTACCACCAGACAGGCTGGTGATGAGCGTTACCACCATACAGGCTGGTGATGAGCGTTATCACCAGACAGGCTGGTGATGAGCGTTATCACCAGACAGGCTGGTGATGAGCGTTACCACCAGACAGGCTGGTGATGAGCGTTACCACCAGACAAACTGGTGATGAGCGTTACCACCAGACAGGCTGGTGATGAGCGTTATCACCAGACAGGCTGGTGATGAGCGTTACCACCAGACAGGCTGGTGATGAGCGTTACCACCAGACAGGCTGGTGATGAGCGTTACCACCAGACAGGCTGGTGATGAGCGTTACCACCAGACAGGCTGGTGATGAGCGTTACCACCAGACAGGCTGGTGATGAGCGTTACCACCAGACAGGCTGGTGATGAGCGTTACCACCAGACAGGCTGGTGATGAGTGGTGTTGGCGAGGGTGTGGATGAGTCAGCGGCGGCGAGGTCATGAACTAGGTACCTTGCCATACCATTGTGATGCTCATTAATAACTCGCTCCAAATTACGCTCCATCGCCGTTAGTGACTCGACCTGCTCCAGACTCGGGTCTGCCCGCTCCCACGAACCCGGCTCCCACGAACCCGGCTCCCACGAACCCGGCTCCCACGAACCGGGCTCCCACGAACCGGGCTCCCACGAACCCGGCTCCCACGAACCCGGCTCCCACGAACCCGGCTCCCACGAACCGGGCTCCCACGAACCGGGCTCCCACGAACCCGGCTCCCACGAACCGGGCTCCCACGAACCGGGCTCCCACGAACCCGGCTCTACCAACTTCCATACACAACTATGGTTTCTAAAACCGTGTGCAACACTCGAGTATCTTTATTATGGAGACGTTTCGCCAACCACCGGTTTTATCAGTCCTATACACAGTAAAAACGTTTGGAAGAAGTGAAGAGGTGATTTGAGGGGGTCAGTCCCTCGGCCTTGATAAAGTAGTTGAAACACGAAGATGCAGACTTATATACTGAAGACGCGTGAGCTCCGCCCACTTAAGAACATAAGAACGAAGGAATACTGCAGAAGGCCTACTGGCCCATGCGAGGCAGGTCCAAGTCTCCTACCGGCTTAAGCCAATGCACCCAACCTAGTCAGGTCAGGTCACATTGACTTAAGGGAGGAACACGGCAACCGACCTGGTAGCACAAGCTATCAGGTCTAACTCACACCCACCCACATCTACTCATGTATTTATCCAACCTATTTTTAAAGCTACACAACGTTCTGGCCTCTAGGACTGTACTTGGGAGTTTGTTCCACTCATCCACAACTCTATTACCAAACCAGTACTTTCCTATATCCTTCCTGAATCTGAATTTTTCCAACTTAAAACCATTGCTGCGAGTCCTGTCTAGGCTAGATATTTTCAGCACACTATTTACATCCCCTTTATTTATTCCTGTCTTCCATTTATACACCTCAATCATATCCCCCCTAATTCTACGTCTTTCTAGAGAGTGCAGATTCAGGGCCCTTAGTCTATCCTCATAGGGAAGGTTTCTGATACATGGGATCAACTTTGTCATCCTCCTTTGTACATTTTCCAGAGAATTTATATCCATTCTGTAATACGGTGACCAAAACTGTGCAGCATAATCTAAATGAGGCCTAACCAAGGATGTATAGAGTTGAACAACCTGAGGACTCCTATTATTTATGCTTCTTGATATGAAGCCAAGGATTCTATTAGCTTTATTGCGAACACTTATGCACTGTTGTCTTGGTTTCAGATTACTGCTACCCAGAACTCCTAAATCTTTTTCGCAATCCGTAATATTAAGATCTACATTATTTAGTTTATATGTGGCATGGTTATTGTCCTGTCCAACATTTAGAACTTTGCATTTGTCTATATTAAACTGCATCTGCCACTTCTCCGACCACTGCATCAGTCTATTCAAATCTTCCTGGAGTGCTCGAATGTCCTCGTCAGAATGAATTCGACGGCCTATTTTGGTGTCATCGGCAAACTTGCCGATGTCGCTCTTTATGCCCTCATCTATGTCGTTTATGTAGATTGTGAACAGCAGGGGGCCCAACACTGACCCCTGTGGAACACCGCTCGTGACGCTTCCCCACTCTGATTTCTCCCCATTTATGCAAACTCTCTGCTGCCTATTTGTCAACCATGCCTCTATCCAGGAAAAAATTTCTCCTCCTATTCCATGTGCCTTAATTTTCCTCAATAGTCTCTGATGTGGGACCCTGTCAAAAGCCTTACTGAAGTCCATATACACAATATCATATTCATTACCATGATCTACCTCCTCAAATACCTTAGTGAAAAAAGTTAACATAAACATAACATAAGAAAGGAGGAACACTGCAGCAGGCCTGTTGGCCCATACTAGGCAGGTCCTTTACAATTCATCCCACTAACAAACATTTGACCAACCCAATTTTCAATGCCACCCAAGAAACAAGCTCCGATGTGCAAGTCCCACTCAAATCCAACCCCTCCCACTCATGTACTTATCCAACCTAAATTTGAAACTACTCAAAGTCCTAGCCTCAATAACCCAACTAGGTAGACTGTTCCACTCATCAACTACCCTATTTCCAAACCAATACTTTCCTATGTCCTTTTTAAATCTAAACTTATCTAATTTAAATCCATTACTGCGGGTTCTCTCGTGGAGAGATATCCTCAAGACCTTGTTAATATCCCCTTTATTAATACCTATCTTCCACTTATACACTTCGATCAGGTCTCCCCTCATTCTTCGTCTAACAAGTGAATGTAACTTAAGAGTCTTCAATCTTTCTTCATAAGGAAGATTTCTAATGCTATGTATTAATTTAGTCATCCTACGCTGAATGTTTTCTAACGAATTTATGTCCATTCTGTAATATGGAGACCAGAATTGAGCTGCATAATCTAGGTGAGGCCTTACTAATGATGTATAAAGCTGCAGTATGACCTTTGGACTTCTGTTGCTTACACTTCTTGATATAAATCCCAGTAATCTATTTGCCTTATTACGTACGCTTAGGCATTGCTGTCTTGGTTTAAGGTTGCTGCTTACCATAACCCCCAAGTCCTTTTCGCAATCTGTATGGCTAAGTTCTACATTATTTAACTTATAAGTGCTAGGGTTATGGACACTCCCGAGCTTCAGAACCTTGCATTTATCTACATTGAACTGCATCTGCCACTTTTCTGACCAAGAGTAGAGTTTGTCTAAATCCTCCTGAAGTTCCCTAACATCTACGTTTGAATCAATTATCCTACCTATGTAAAGTAAAAGGACACAAGTGCAACTAATGTGACATTTATTGTGGCAACGTTTCGCTCTCCAGGAGCTTTATCAAGCCATTATGGCTTGATAAAGCTCCTGGAGAGCGAAACGTTGCCACAATAAATGTCACATTAGTTGCACTTGTGTCCTTTTACTTTACATATTGTCGGTAATTCTACTAACTTTATTACTATCCTACCTATCTTCGTGTCATCGGCGAATTTGCTCATATCACTAGTAATTCCTTCATCAAGATCATTGATATATGAATTATATATATATTTATATTATATATATATTATAAACAACAACGGGCCCAAGACTGATCCCTGTGGAACGCCACTTGTTACTGATCCCCACTCGGATTTAACCCCATTTATGGACACTGCTTCCTGTCTGTGAGCCATGATTCGATCCACGAGAGCACTCTTCCCCCAATGCCATGAGCTGCTACTTTCTTCAACAGTCTTTGGTGCGGAACTCTATCAAATGCCTTACTAAAATCTAAGTAAATAATATCAAATTCTTTATTGTGGTCAACAGCCTCAAAAGCTTTACTGAAGAAAGTTAATAAATTAGTTAGACAAGACCGGCCTCTTGTGAATCCATGCTGAGTATCATTAATCAAGCTATGCTTATCGAGATGGCTTCTTATAGTTTGAGCTATAATTGACTCTAGTAATTTGCCTACAATTGAGGTCAGGCTTATTGGGCGGTAATTTGACGGTAACGACTTGTCCCCTGTTTTAAAAATAGGAATTACATTAGCCATCTTCCACATATCAGACACTACACCTGTTTGAAGAGATAAATTAAAAATATTAGTTAATGGTTCACAGACTTCCATTTTGCATTCCTTCAGAACCCTTGAAAAAAACCTCATCAGGACCCGGTGACTTATTTTGCTTCAGTTGGTCTATCTGCTTCACAACCATTTCACTAGTGACTGTGATGTTACATAATTTATCTTCTGGCCCACTATAAAAATTAATTACCGGAATATTATTAGTGTCTTCCTGTGTAAAAACCGAGAGAAAATTATTAAAAATCGAGCACATTTCATTCTCTTTGTCAGTAAGATGCCCATAGTTATTTTTAAGGGGACCTATCTTATCTCTGACTTTTGTTCTATATACCTGGAAAAAACTTTTTGGGTTAGTTTTAGAATCCCTAGCAACTTTAATTTCATAGTCCCTTTTAGCTTTTCTTATCCCCTTTTTAATGTCCCTCTTAATGTCAATATACTGATTCATAAGATGACCCTCGCCTCTTTTGATACGCCTATAAATTCCTTTCTTATGCGCTAGTAGATATTTCAGCCTATTATTCATCCATTTTGGGTCATTTCTATTTGATCTAATTTCTTTATAAGGGATAAACGTTCTTTGAGCAGCATGTATTGTGTTCAGAAAACTGTCATATTGATAGCTCTCTTTGTTACCCCAGTCAACAGATAAGTGTTCTCTAAGCCCATCGTAATCTGCTAAGCGAAAATCTGGGACTGTTACTGAGTTATCCCTACTATCATACTTCCATTCAATTCTAAATGTAATTGATTTGTGGTCGCTAGCACCCAGTTCCTCTGAAACTTCTAAATTATTAACAAGGGATTCATTGTTTGCAAGAACTAAGTCAAGCAGGTTATTACCCCTTGTAGGTTCTCTGTCACAAACTGCTTCAAAAAACAATCCTGAACTACTACTAAGAAGTCGTATGATTCTAAATTCCCAGTCAAGAAATTCCAATCAATATGACTAAAGTTAAAGTCTCCTAGAATTACTACAGTATTGTGCCTTGTGGCCCTAACAATTTCCTCCCATAGTAGTCTCCCCTGTTCCCTATCTAAATTTGGGGGACGGTATATCACACCTGAAGTTAATTTTTCATGCCCCTCTGAAAATTCTATCCAAACAGACTCTGTATGTGTTACTTCAGACTAAATACCCGTTTTTATGCAACAGTTCAAGCGATCTCGGACATACAATGCCACCCCACCCCCCTTCCAGATACTTCTATCTACTTGGAACAATTTAAAACCCTGAATGTGACATTCTGCAGGCATGTCCCGACTTTTTGAATTAAACCACGTCTCAGTAATGGCAAATACATCTATGTTACCTGCATTAGCAACTAGTCTCAACTCGTCCATCTTATTCCTAGCACTGCGACTATTTGTGTAATAAATACTTAAAGACCCTCCTCTCTCTTTACCCTTCCTGCTCCTTTCTGTTATTCCACTAAACCTATTACTGTCCTTGTCAATTAGTGCCACTGGCTTTCCAATATCCACCTCATTTTGCCTATTACTAGTTCTCCTAGTACTCATATTACTACCCTGAGACTTCACAGTTTTCCTGCAAAAACCCATACCACTAACTATTCCTAGTTTAAAGACCTAACAGCTCCCTCAACTGCTTTGGCCAGTGCTCCCACCCCACACCTAGATAAGTGAACCCCATCCCTGGCATACATGTCATTTCTGCCATAGAAGAGGTCCCAGTTGTCAATGAATGTTACCGCATTTTCCTTACAGTATTTGTCCAGCCAGCAATTGACACCAATTGCTCTGGACAACCATTCATTTCCAACTCCTCTCCTTGGCAAAATGCCACATATGACAGGTTTCCCACCCTTCCTCCTAATTATCTCTATTGCTGATCTATACCTGCTAATCAGGTCCTCACTCCTACGTCTGCCAACATCGTTGCCTCCAGCACTGAGACAGATAATAGGATTGCTCCCATTACCTCTCATGATGTCATCCAGACGGCTAACAATATCCTTCATCCCAGCCCCAGGAAAACACACACTCTGCCTCCTACTCCTGTCCTTCAAGCAGAATGCCCTATCCATGTACCTAATCTGGCTATCTCCAACAACAATATTTTTACCTTCCTTGGCGTCGTCCGTCGTGATGCTCCGAGTAGTCGACTCACATTCGCCAGGTAGCATTACACCACTTGTAGAATTCGTCAAGACGTTCTCGATGGTCTTCGTTGGGGTTTCTAGGGATGTCTCACTCACGTCTGCCAATGCTTCTTTGGTGCTCGTTGTGGCATTCCCAGTAGAACACTCACATTCGTCGGGTAGCACCGAGAATGGGTTGCAATTTTCCATGGTAGTCTTCTGGTTTCTCGTTGTTTCTGCCTCTCCAACCGTTTTCTTGATCTTCAGCTTGGTTCCATGTTGCCCGGCCACTGACCAAGCTCCCCTCTTAACCTGGGGACTCACAACAGGAGGATTACTACGAATCCTCTTGTTCTCCTCCGTTAATCACCGTATCTCCATCTTAGCAACTCTGAGCTCTTCTCTCAGCTGCTGGTAAAGTTGCTCAAGAGAGGGCATCCTGGTTCAGATTCACAGAGAGCACACAAACAGGTCTTTACAGAGCTAAGTACACATCACCACTGAACAGAGCTAAGTACACGTCACCACTGAGCTAAGTACACATCCATCAATCTTGAATAGAATGATCCATCAATCTAGAATAGAATGAATTCGTAAGGCAGGAACGCCCCTTTGTAAAACCATGCTGAGATTTGTTGATTAATTTATGCTTTTCAAGGTGGCTACGAACTGCCTCGGCAATTATTGATTCCATAAATTTTCCCACTATGGAGGTTAGGCTTATTGGTCTATAGTTCGAAGCTAAGGACCTGTCACCTGTTTTGAAAATAGGTATCACATTTGCCATTTTCCACTTATCTGGCACCATGCCAGTTTGTAGTGATATGTTGAAAAGATTAGCCAAAGGTGTGCTAAGCTCCTCTTTACATTCCTTTAGAACCCTTGCATACAGTTCATCAGGGCCTGGGGATTTGTTAGGTTTTAATTTATCTATTTGCCTAAGGACCATGTCACTTGTGACCCTAATCGTGCACAGTTTATTATCGTCCTGTTCTACATAATTTATCATTACTGGAATATCGCTGGTATCCTCCTGTGTAAAAACTGAGAGGAAGTATGTGTTAAAAATTCTACACATTTCCTTATCACTGTCAGTGAGCTGACCCGAGGAACTTTTGAGTGGGCCTATCTTGTCCCTGATCTTACTTCTGTATACCTGAAAGAATCCTTTTGGGTTAGTCTTCGATTCTCTTGCAACTTTAACCTCATAATCTCTTTTTGCTTTTCTAATTCCCTTTTTTATTTCTCTCTCTAACTGAATATATCGATTTCTTAATTGCCCCTCTCCTCTTTTGATTTGCCTATATATGCCTCTCTTTTGACCAATCAGATATTTTAATCTATTGTTCATCCATTTAGGATCATTTTTGTTTGATCTGATTTCCCTATTTGGAACATAATTTGACTGAGCAGCTAGAACTATGCCCTGGAAAGCATCATATCGGCAACCATCACCACCTACCTGACCCTTAGTCAGGTCATTCCAGTTCAGCCCACCTAAGTAATTTTTCAGTCCTATGAAATCAGCCAAACGAAAGTCAGGGACGGAGACTTGATTGCCATTATTAGGGGAATTCCATGATATATTAAAACTGAGTGATTTGTGATCACTTTCCCCAAGCTCATCATTAACCTCAAGATTATTAATTAGTGTTTCCCTACTGGCAAGAACCAAGTCAAGGAGGTTATTTCCCCTAGTTGGCTCTGTCACAAACTATTTTAAAAAACAATCCTGGATCGTATCAAGAAAGTCACCTGACTCTAAATTTCCTGTCAAATTGCTCCAGTCAATCTGTTTATAGTTGAAATCTCCCATTAGCACAACATTTTCGTATGTAGATGCCTTACGAATTTCGTCCCATAGAAGTTTACTGCACTCCCTATCAAGATTTGGGGCCCTGTAAATCACACCTAAAATTAGTTTTTCTCGGCCCTCGAGAAGCTGTAACCAAACAGATTCAGTGGCTGACGCTTCTAATTTAATATCTTGTCTAACACAACAATTTAAATTGTCTCTGACATACATCGCTACTCCACCACCTTTCCTGTTGACCCTGTCAGTGTGGAATAATTTATAGCCTTGTATGTGACATTCAGAGGGCATCTCTTTATCTTTCAGATTGAGCCAGGTCTCTGTTATAGCAATAATATCTGTTTCCTGCACTTGCAATTAATCTTAGCTCATCTATCTTATTTCTTACACTCCTGCTATTAGTATAGTAAACCTTAAGGGAGCTAGTCCCTTGCTGCCCTCTGCTGTCCCCCTTTGTTTGCTGACCTGATCTATTGTCTTTATTTATAACTTCATGCTGAATGCCTTTTATACATTTACTGTTTCCAACCCAAGTGTTGCAACCTGCTTGTTTCCCACACACACCCATACCTCTATCTTCCATCAGTTTAAAATCATAGGCATTTCACCAATGGCCTTCTCAATCGAGTCTGCAAGTGCTACCACCCCTGCCCCCAGAGAGATGTACCCCATCCCTTGCATACATATCATGTTTGCCATAAAAGTTGTTCCAGTTGTCAATGAATGGGATTACAAGTTCCTTGCAGTATCTGTCTAGCCAGCAATTTACACCAATTGCCTAGACAACCATTCATTTCCTACTCCCCTTCTAGGCAAGATGCTACATATGATTGGGATCCCTCCCTTAGACTTAATGAAATCTATAGCTGACCTGTACTTATCTAGCAGCTCTTCTCTCCTACCCTTCCCAATATCATTTCCACCAGCACCGAGACAGATAATGGGCTTGTTCCCATTACCTGACATGATATTATCCAGCCTGTTGACAATGTCCCCAACACCAGCTCCAGGGAAGCACACTCTATCTCTCATCTTATTCCTATTACAAAAAGCACGGTCAATATATCTTACCTGAGAGTCACCAACCACAAGAATGTGCTTGCCTCCATTAGCAGATGCAGTAGTACCCTTACCTTCACTGGCCACTGAAGTACATTCATCCTGAAGAACAGAGAAGCGATTTCCTACCTTCAGATCTTCACTCTTAACTTTCCTTACTCTGATGCGCCTCCCATTACTGTGAACCACTCGCCACTTGTAGCAGGTGCTGGACTGCTGGTAGCCGTTGCTACCTCCCCAACTACAGCCTCCTCACAGCGAGAGACAGACTGCACCTCACTGCTAGAAGCCTCATTCCCCACAACTCCAGCCACCTCACACTCTCTCCCAGACCCATTGAGGTGGACCTTCAGCCTCCTAATCTCCTCCTGGAGAAGCAAGACCCCCTTCAACTCTCCAACCTCAATTTTTAAAACACTGCAGAAGCAAGCCATGCTTTGTAACCGTCCACGCTAACCCCCAAAGCAGCTCAGGGTCTGTGACCTCACGTGACGAGTGACCACTGACCAACTACTTCACCTCTCATCCTCGTGCTTCTGCTTCAGAGTTAAGACTGAGGGACTGACCACCTCAAATTTCCTGCAATACTGCCTATGGTAATAAATGGTATAAAATACCGACACAATGGAAATATAAACACAAAAGCAGTATAATGTGATCCTTTATTGACAACGTTTCACCCACACAGTGGGCTTTCTCAAGTCACACACGGATCTACCTGGGGTTGGAAGGTACGAGAGTATTTATAGTCAGAATGTTGAGGTCAGGTGAATGCTGCATCTGATGATCCACCGGGTGGGGTTATAGAGTCTTGGGTAGCTTGGCAGGGGTATTGGACAAGTTGTAGACCTTCTGCAGTGTTCTATGTTCTTATGTGGGATAGCGATGAAGAAGTTTCTTGGCGAGTGGTTCAGCTATGTTATAGAAGCCATTGTTCTGGTTGAAATTGTTGGTTATAGAGATAAGCGATGATTCCAGGATTCTTCTGTATTGAGTGTTGTCTTCTGTGGCTATAAGTCTTGAGTTTCTGTAGTTAATTAAATGGTTGTGTGAATTGCGATGCTGTACACAGGCATTCCTTGTATCGTCAGTCCTGCTTGCATATTGGTGTTCTGAAATGCGTGTTTGGAGGTCTCTTGATGTTTCGCCCACATATAAAACGATCTTCTCCACTTCTACTCTCACCACGACACCAAAACCAAACGTGGTGTGATTATAGGCTTCTTCCTACGTGCACTCAGAATCTGCAGCAATGAGTTCCTTGAGGAAGAATGCACTATAATTGAACTAGTATTTTCCAAACTCCACTATCCTAGTCACTTCATCAGAGACTGCAGACGGCGGGCATTAAACATCTTCAACACACCCAGAGAAGACACTGCCGAGAAGAGATACATAGTCCTCCCCAACAACTCCATTGCCAAACATGTTTCCAACATCTTTGCCAAAACATCATTCCAAGTATCTACCTCCACAACCACGACCGTCAAGGACATCACCAGTAGTAGACAGGACAAGCCTCCATCCTCTGCAGGGGTATACATAATCCCTTGTAATGACTGCAACAAATTATATGTGGGCGAAACATCAAGAGACCTCCAAACACGCATTTCAGAACACCAATATGCAAGCAGGACTGACGATACAAGGAATGCCTGTGTACAGCATCGCAATTCACACAACCATTTAATTAACTACAGAAACTCAAGACTTATAGCCACAGAAGACAACACTCAATACAGAAGAATCCTGGAATCATCGCTTATCTCTATAACCAACAATTTCAACCAGAACAATGGCTTCTATAACATAGCTGAACCACTCGCCAAGAAACTTCTTCATCGCTATCCCACATAAGAACATAGAACACTGCAGAAGGTCTACAACTTGTCCAATACCCCTGTCAAGCTACCCAAGACTCTATAACCCCACCCGGTGGATCATCAGATGCAGCATTCTTCACCTGACCTCAACATTCTGACTATAAATACTCTCGTACCTTCCAACCCCAGGTAGATCCGTGTGTGACTTGAGAAAGCCCACTGTGTGGGTGAAACGTTGTCAATAAAGGATCACATTATACTGCTTTTGTGTTTATATTTCCAATACTGCCTATACTGGTGTGGCCTGCTCCACACCAGTATAGGCCTGCTCCACACCAGTATAGGTCTAACTAATAGACTCTTCAAAGGCTCTCGGAAGAAAAGTTATATTTTGTACTAGAGGAATTTAAAAGATTTATCCCACAAGTGCTGGGAGTGTTCACACAGCTGAGAGGAAGAGGGAGGGAGAGAGGGAGGGAGGGAGAGAGGGAGGGAGGGAGGGAGAGAGGGAGGGAGAGAGGGAGGGAGAGAGGGAGGGAGGAAGGAAGGGTGGGAGGAAGGGAGGGAGGGAGAGAAAGAGGGAGAGGGAGAAAGAGGGAGAGAAAGAGGGAGAGAGAGAAAGAGGGAGAGAGAGAAAGAGGGGGAGAGAGAAAGAGGGGGAGAGAGAAAGAGGGGGAGAGAGAGAGAAAGAGGGAGAGAGAGAGAAAGAGGGAGAGAGAGAGAAAGAGGGAGAGAAAGAGGGAGAGAGAGAGAGAGAAAGAGGGAGAGAGAGAGAGAAAGAGGGAGAGAGAGAGAGAAAGAGGGAGAGAGAGAGAGAAAGAGGGAGAGAGAGAGAGAAAGAGGGAGAGAGAGAGAGAAAGAGGGAGAGAGAGAGAGAAAGAGGGAGAGAGAGAGAGAAAGAGGGAGAGAGAGAGAGAAAGAGGGAGAGAGAGAGAGAAAGAGGGAGAGAGAGAGAAAGAGGGAGAGAGAGAGAGAAAGAGGGAGAGAGAGAGAGAAAGAGGGAGAGAGAGAGAGAAAGAGGGAGAGAGAGAGAGAAAGAGGGAGAGAGAAAGAGGGAGAGAGAGAGAAAGAGGGAGAGAGAGAGAGGGAGGGAGAGAGAGAGAGGGAGAGAGAAAGAGAGAGAGAGAGGGAGGGAGAGAGAGAGAGGGAGAGAGAAAGAGAGAGAGAGAGAGAGGGAGGACTCTTCCTGATTAATGAACAATCAACATAAGAGGCTGGGGATGGTGTTCACGCTGTTATTACAGGTCATTTGCTGTAGCTGTCTAGTTGAGATTGGCATGACTTGGCGACTCTTGGCCCAACTTGAGAGCTCCTGGCCCAACTTGAGAGCTCGTTACTCAACCTGAGAGCTGGTGGTACTTGAAAACTCTTTTTTGTACTTTAACTTTCGTGATTCCTCTACTTCATTGAATTCAAGCGTCTCTCCCTCCCTCTCTCCTAACTTCAGCTCTGTTCCTTCTACAGTAAACTCTGGCTTTCCATTTGCATTCCTTTTCCGTCTCCCCGCCTGCCTGTCCAGCCTCACTGCAACTATAGTGATGTTATGCTCTTTTATCTAAATCTTTTTCGATTGATAGTTGATGGAATTGAAACTACATATACTTTTTTCTCTCGAGTCGGTGTTCTTTTAATTCGTGTCTGTCAGTCTTTGGCCGTGTGATAAGTTTTCGTTACTGCCCGTGTCTTTGCCTTAGTTCATGTCCATGTATGTCTTTGTTTTCCGTTCGTGTTGGTTTCTACCCTTAGGACCGCGTTCGTGGCGGGGCAGACACTGACCGTGTTCATGGCGGGGCAGATAGACTGAGGTGTTGATTGGCTCATTACTCGGTCAGTTCCAGTTGTGGCTCTCAGCCTTGTCGAATCCAGTCCGACACGACCACCAGTGTTGACGACTGTGCTGGAAAGATCCGGTATTGGCTTGAGCCGGTGCTAAAACGACCAGTAAGAATGGTTCTTAGAACGAAAAAACGTATCTTGAAGATGATCGATTAAAGGGTGGAGTAGGGGAAGTGGGGAGATATATGGAATGGGGAGACCGTAGACCTACACAGGCAAATGTAGCAGTATTCCCTTATATTTCATGATGCAAGATGGATCACATGTAGTCATGCTGGAAGACTTCAGCAGGACATGAGGATATCTTCCAGCATTCCATTACGAATTCGACAGCTACGGGAGCATCAAAATTGTTCAAGAGAGACTATCACTTCAGAATAACTATCAGGATACTTATGCTCTACCCAGGAACGATAGGATTTTTGTCAAACTATCTTCATTAGAGATAGAAGGTAATTTGCACTAATATATAATACAAATAGAAGCATTTCAATTTCATTGTTGCAATAGGCTCTCAACGTTTTAAAGCTACGTTATATGCCTAAGAACACGCACAAATAACCCGTACACAGAGAGGAGCTTACGACGACGTTTCGGCCCAACCAAAACGTTGTCGTAAGCTCCTCTCTAATGTACGGTTTTTTAGTGTATTGTTCCATTCAGGGTATTGTCCTTTTGTTCTTTATGCCTAAGAATATTTGCACTAGCCTAGCGACAACCAGCCTCTACACAAATTTTGTCTAACTTTTTCCCTGTCAAAGCTAAGCTAACCTAACCTAATCATGAACTCGACTTCCCTTGTACTAAGCAACACCCACTAAATGTAGACATTAGGTTGCTAGGCTAGTCTGTTGCAGAAAACTGCAATCCATGATTTATAGAGCATGCAAACCGCAACAATTGACACTAATTGTAAATTAAATTATTCACACACTCGTACTCAGCGGTGTCTGTCGACAAGTGCTTCTGACAAATGATAACTAACACAGGTGGGAAGGAGAATGTGAGGGTGGGTGGGTGGGGTGGGAGTGAGGGTGGGTGGGGTGGGAGTGAGGGTGGGTGGGTGGGGTGGGAGTGAAGGTGGGTGGGTGTGAGAAAGGGTGGGCTGGAAGGTAGGTGAGTGGGAGGGTGAAAAAGCAACAGGTGTCGGGGAGGGGACTGCTGACCGCAGGGAAAGGTTGGGGGGGGGGGGACGGTTTCCCCCACCACACCACCCACTACTATCCATACGACCACCATCACTCCCTACCATTAACTACTATCCACACCATCACTTTCCACCACAACTTACCACCATTCACCGCTTGTTACCACCACTACCACTTTAAACAAAATGGTATTGTGATAACCGTTATAATCATTTCTAACACGAAAAAAAGCCTTTCCAACTCTTTCACTGAATAAATACTTTTTTTTTTTTTTTTTGGGGGGGGGGGGCGTAAAAGTTTACCTAAAAGGTTCTATTATTAGTCTGCGTTTTTCCTTTTTCTTGAGGAAGCTTTACGTTATTTTTCGGATGAGTATTCATATATTTGAATTACATTCGTGACCTCTATTTGATGTATAAATTATTGTCTACGTGCGCACAGGATTGCGAGTCTCGGTTCGTGATCAATCTTAACCTACAATCGACCGTCGTTATTAATTTACTTTCTCTACTTCCTCGTACAGCTTGTTCCACTTTAATACAACCCCGAGGCTGAAGAATTACTTCCTAACATCCCTGTGGCTCATGTGTGTTAGCTTTCATCCACGTCCCCTTACTCCCCCCCCCCTTAACATGTCAAACATCGTCACAATCTGTTCTGTCAGTTCCTGTCAAGTATCTTGTTAGTTTCAATTACATCTTCCCTGGTTCTTTGGCCGCCTCAGCTCCTTAGATTCGCCTGTTTTTTCCTTCATAATTCTTTCCTCTACTACTACTACTATACTACTACTACTATACTACTACTACTATACTACTAATATACTACTACACTACTACTACTACTACTATACTAATATACTACACTACTACTACTACTACTATACTACTACTACACTACTACTACTACACTACTACACTACTACTACTATACTACTACACTACTATACTACTACACTACTACACTACTATACTACTACACTACTACTATACTACTACACTACTACTACACTACTACTACTACACTACTATACTACTGCTTTACTACTATACTATTATACTACTATACTACTACTATACTGCTACTACTACTATACTACTACTATACTATTACTACTACTATACTACTACTACTACTATACTACTACTACTATACTACTACTATACCATACCACTCATCCACAATACACTCACTACACCACTATCACCACACCACTACCACAATTACTACCACTACCATACCATACCACACACACCTACCACCATCATGCCATACTCCACTACCATCACCACTATTACACCACCACGACCACTACCACCACCATACCATACCACTACCACCACCATACCACCACCATACCGCACCACGCACCACCACCATACAGGCCGCCACCACCATACCGCCACCACCGCCACCACCACCACCACCGCTACCACCGCTACCACCGCCACCATACCACCATACCGCCACTACTACACTGCCACCACCACCATACACCGCACCACCATACTGCTACCATACTCCACTGCCACCATACCACTCACCACCACCATACCACATACCATACCGCTGCTACCACTCTACCACTGCTACCACTATACCTGCTAACACCAATTACACTGCACCATACCACCACCACTCCACCATACCACCACTACCATACGCCAATCACCACTACCACTGCCACCACTATACTCATCACCATACCGCTACCACTACACTGCCACCACTACCATACTGCCACCACTCACCACACCTGCCCCACCACTACATACCGCTACTATACCACCATTACCATACCACACCACCATACACCACTGCACTCCACCACCTACACCACCGTACCACCATACCACCACCACGCACCATACCACTACACCATACCACCACTGTACCCCATACCACCTACCATACATTCCACCATACCATCCACCACTACCACTAACCATATACACTACCTACCATACCATTATACCTACCACTAATACCTACCATACCATACCACTACTGCCATACTACACTACTATACTACCTACCGATATACCTTATACCCCTTTATACCTTGCCATACCACTGTACCATACTACTACTATACTACACTACCATATTACTACACTACCATACTCCATATACCATACCATACTACTAAACACTATACCTATACTCACTATAACCATAATTACCATACCATACTTCACTATACCATACCTTACTATACTATACTACTATACTATATCCACATATACCAATACTATACCATACTCACTACCACTATACATATAATAATTACCATACTCATACCTCACTATACCACTATTACCTTCCATACCTAACCATACCTATACCATTACCATACTCCACCATTACCTACTGCCATACCTTACATACACCATACTACTCACCACTACCTATACTACATTACATAACCACTACTATATAACACCATACTATACCTACATACATTACTAATAACACACGATATCCATACTACCATCACATACTATACCTACATACTATACTACTACAATACTATAACTTAATGTACTATACATACATGGTACTATACAACCATACTATACTACTCACTGCATACTACTCACTATACTACTATACTACTACTACTATACATACTACTACTATACCACTGTAATTATATACCACATACTACTACTGCATATACATACCATACTCATACATTACTACTACTGCCATACCACATACCTATACCATACCATACCAATTATATACCACTACTAACCATACTCACTGCTATACCATACCATACTACTACCGCTATACTCATACTATACTACTACTGCTACCATACTACATACCACTGTACTATTACCACTACTACACTACCACATACCATACCACTGTACATACCTCAATACTATACCATACCACTGCAACAATTACAATTACTACCATACTACCACTGTACCATACCAATACCATACAATACCACTACCTACTCCACTGTACCATACCACTGCACCATACCACTATACCATACACTACTACTATACTCCCATACTCCATACTACCATACTATACCACTACCACTATACTTCCATACCACATACACATACCATACTACTACTACTATACTTCCCATACTACCATACCATACTACACTACTACTATACTGTACCAATATACCACTACTACATAATTCCGTACCATACTACCACTATACCATACCACTGCACCATACCACACTATACCATACCACTGCACCATACTACTACCTATACATACCACTGTACCATACTACTACCATACCATACAATACCATACCACACTATACTACTACTGAACATACTTACCATACTACCACTGCACATACCTTACATACTACTACCATACCATACTACTGCCATACACTACCACTACCATACACTACTGTACATACCATGATACCACACTATACTACTTACCACCTACTACCATTACTACTACACTATACTCACCATCCACCAACCATACCACTACCATACCACTGCACATACCATACACTACTATACTCACCACCAATACCATTACCACCACATACTACCACTGTCATACTACCACTATACCACTGCACCTATACTACCACTACCATACTACTACTATACCACTCATACTCACTCGTACCTTAGCACCATACACCTACTGCAACTACTACACTATACTACTATACTATCTACTACTATACTATAACACTATATAATACTACTATACCATCTACTACTACTATACCATCTACTACTACTATACCATCTACTACTACTATACCATCTACTACTACTATACCATCTACTACTACTATACCCTCTACTACTACTATACCATCTACTACTACTATACCATCTACTACTACTATACCATCTACTACTACTATACCATCTACTACTACTATACCCTCTACTACTACTATACCATCTACTACTACTATACCATCTACTACTACTATACCCTCTACTACTACTATACCATCTACTACTACTATACCATCTACTACTATACTACTAATTTCTACAAGTACATGTACAAGGTATACAGACCATAACTGACGTTAATGACATACATAAAAAGCCGCTTGTTGTGCAGAGCATTTCAGGGAAATTAAGTCAATTTTGTCCCAGGATGCGACCCACACCAGTCGACTAACACCCAGGTACCCATTTTACTGATGAATGAACAGGGGCAGGAAGTGTCTTATGGAAACACGCCCTAAATGCTTTCCAGCCGAAATGGGGGCTCAATCCCCGGACATCAGTGTGTGAGCTGAGGGCGCTAGCGATCGACAAGAGTAGAGCTAAACTTAGTGATTCGTTTTCGTGTATTTGTCATAGTAGATTGTAAAATTGTGATTAGTTTTGCAAAAGCGCCTAGAGCTACTTGCTAGTCACTTTATCAAAAAGTCCTTCATGCAGGCGTCTTAACCCACCACTTCCACAACTTTGTTTCTTCCTATGTTACTCATTGCTGAGTCAGATTTTCGTAATCATCTTGCTCGTAGCCTCTCAACATGCATGTGTGTTGTATCTTCATGGCCAGCCTAGTGTCTGCACTCTTTCTTTATAACTCGACTTTCTTAATTTTGAAATCCACCAGCTTGGGTCTAGCATACTCTAGCTTGGATCTAATATAAATTGTATTTTTTTTTTAAATGCCTACAGCCATGTACTTGGACTTATTATTGTACTAGTGATCCTTTAAGTTGCGCAGAGCTGCGTGGCCACTATGTCCCAGGACACCACAAAGCACGACAGATCCTTCTATTCACCCCTCACCATTACATCACCCCTCGCCATCAGTCTTGGCAATACAACGGTAGAGTACAGCGATAGTGTGTAAATAAGATACACAATGCAGGTTATGACATTTTATTGTAACGATGTTTCGTCCACCAGGGACTTTTATCAATTTAATTGATAAAGGTCTTGGTGGGTGAAACGTCTTCGCAATAAAATGTGTAAAATCACATCGCGTATCTGAAACAGTGCACCATTAATCTCAGCCAATCACTGTTCCTCTTCTCCACACCCACCACATCACCTGTCTCTGTCTACCTTTATCTGGCCTGCAGTTTCCGGGGTGGCCGGAAGGGACAGGTGGTCAGAGACGTGTGTGGTCACTACAGTGCTGAAGACCCACACACCTCTGCCTGTGGGTGGGTGTAGGGACGGGGTGTGGGTTGATGTTGGGACGAGGGTGACTGTCAAGGATGTCATGTAGGGGGTATCGGAATGTACGCATAATCGGGGAATATGGGAGTAAGGGAGTCAGTAGGCAGGGGACAGGCAGGCGAGGTGGTAGGTAGGTGAGGGCAAAGGTAGGTAGGTAATGTGAGGTCACTGGTGACTACAACTTCACCTCTCATTACTCTACCCACCACTCCACACTACTCACCCTCTCACTACTTTAACTAAACATAAATAAATGGAAATAAGAATAAATAACGGGGACAGTGAATATTACTTTTCTACTCAAACACAGTTTAATATTAAGTCCTTGTACAATAATATATTTGGGAACAGGAGTACATCATTGGGGTTTATATAAATGGGGTGGTACACATAAGCAGTGAGACAGGGAATACAATCAACTTGACGACAATGAATATAACTTACAATATAGTTCAGAGGGCAGTTCATCACAGGAACTAAGCCAAAGGTCCCAAGACCTATACAAGCCAGTACTCTGCCCAATGCCTCCAACAGTCTCCTCCAGAGACTTCAGCAGCCTTCTCCCGAGCCCTGCACCCCAGCAGCAGCTCCGCTCGAATCCCTCTACTCAGCTGTTCCTTGGGCTTTTATGGTGGTCCAAGCACCCTCCACAACCACGTGTACGACCTGACGCCTAGGTCTGACGCCGTCAAGAACAAAAGACCCCAGACGTGGGCGTGGCTACAGACGTTTGCCAAGGCAAGGTGTGACCATATAATTGGTTAAATTAGGTCTCCCCAGAGACCTCACAAGCCCAGCTGAACTACATCACAAGGAGACGTGTAGTATGTGATTTAACTAGTGGCAGGCGAGTATCCAGCTTCAAATAATGCTATGAAAGATACCCCAAATCTGCAGTATTGATGATAACCAGCAATCAAAGGATCAAAGGTGATGACAATATTTTTATAACTGTATCCAACCAAGGCATGTTGACCCAAAGAAGGAAACATTCACTGTCACGCCTTCTATACCTGTCATCTTACAACTCTTAGCATCACATTTCGAATTATCCTTCGAACAGCAATCTCCTTGCAAGTATACGCAGTCTCAAGTCTATCAAAACAAAATTTGCAAGATCTCCGGTTTGCCCTGCAGCGCTCAGAACTAGTTCAACTAGTAAGCTAGTGAATGCACTGTAGTGACCCGCCAAATATCAAACAATACCATATTCACAGGTGTGTGTTAGTATACGCCACAGTCTGTAGCAGAGCTCTCAAGTGGGTGATTATTGCCGTAATCCCCACTACTTGGCCACCGGCACCACTGGACGAGTCTTGTGTCAAAGACCCGTGTCAAGTGAATTTTCCTGATGACTGCTCTGACAATCACTTCCCCCACCTTCGCGGCACAGTCGGTGCCCGGAGACGCAAAACTAAACACCTGCCCCAAGGTCATCGGAAACCATTCCCTTCCGCACCCCCTTAGGCTTCGGAGGTCACTCTCCCTCTCAAAGGTCGACCTCTCGCCCCCGTCTCTGAATTTGACTCATAACCCGGTGAGTTTCAGTAGTATTATGACAGCACCCATCACCAGACTGTTTTGATTCACTACCTCTGCGACACTAGTGTGTGATTCATTTGTTTCTTTACGACATTCATTATTTAGTACCCTCGGTTTCCCTAATACCAATAGGTCAAAATATGGGAACATTGGCCATATACGATTAGTACCCAAAAAAGGAGTATTCTGAGGCTGAAAACTGGACAAAATTTACAAAGTGATGTAGTGAGAGAACAAGGTCTCGGAAAGTGATCCGAGGAACCATCACCACACACACACACGTAGGGGAGAATTGAGGAAGTTGTAAATAAAGGGAAGCAGGAAGAGGAAAGAAATCGAGAGTGATTGTGCGAAAAAGGATGTAAGGAAATTGGTGTGTGGTGGCACCGAGAGTTCAAGATCAAGGTAGGAGGGGGGCACCAGGGTCAAGGCCGCAGTGCCACCCTTGAGCTCTTCAACTTAGTGACTTGTTACGTGAAGAACCAAGCTGACTGCTGCAGTCTGTGTTGTGGGCCCTAGTGATCCAAGCGTAGTGACCCTGTGATTCAGGCATGTGGTGGGCCCCGGTGATCCATGTGAGCCACAGTGATCAGAGTAGTGGGCCACAGTTATCCAAGAAGCGTGTGGGGAGCCACAGTTATCCAAGGAGCATGTGGAGGGCCACATTTATCCAAGGAGCATGTGGGGGGCCACATTTATCCAAGGAGCGTGTGGGGGCCACAGTGATCCAACAAGATTATGGGGGGGCCTCAGTGGTCCAACAAGATTATGGGGGGCCACAGTGATCCAACAAGATTATGGGGGCAACAGCGATCCAACAAGATTACGGTGGGCCTCAGTGGTCCAACAAGCGTGTGAGGGCCACAGTGATCCAACAAGTATGGTGGATCAAGATGATTCGGTAGTATACTGTGTTGTACCGGGTAATGTATGGTGGTGTGTGCTGCGTGTGTCGCAAGTAAGGTCAGGTGAAGTGAGTGAGGTCAGATGCTGAAAAGCTGTGACCCCACAAGACTGATGGTTGATGGAGAGTCTTACCTGCGGCTTTAGAATGGATGGAGAAAGTCGTAAGTGTAGCAAAGACTGGGGTAGGTGTTAGTCTTTCTACAGAGGTTCGGATAGGTGTTGGTGGTTCTTCAGATTTTAGGGAGGTGTTGCTGGTTCAGAGACTAGTCTGTCAAACTATTGACACGACAGATCACATTGAATAACCTGGAGTTTCACTTTTAAATGTGATTTCGGTGATCCTTTTTTGTTGTTTCCAATATTTTTCGTCAATGCTGGCAAATATTTTCATTGTAGTTTTTGCCGGATTTTTTTTTTTTCAAGTTTTATTTAATGTCTCAGTTCATTCAATTTGAATCGTTCATTTTTTCTGGAATCTCCTGACGACGGACATTAGTGTGGATGATTGTGCTTTCTCAACTCCTCGTCCTCGGTCCTTCGTCTTTTTTCCTATCTTCTCCATCCTCCGTCTTTTTTCCCATCTCCATACTCCGTCTTCCCACCTCCCTCATTTCCCCATGTACCCGCCTCATAATCGAGCCTGGAACCAGAGGTGTTGGTACTCGTATGAGCCCCCACACTCCAGGGATAATAGTGGACTGCCATGATAGCTCCTCCTTCACCATCTGTCCTCGTGAGCGTCGCTTGCGAGATGTCGCTAAGGCCGCTGGGATTATAACCAGCGATTCTTCCAAGCCTCTCACAGAGTATATACACTGAGAGGTGTATGGCTCTCGCATATACGCCGAGAGTTTACTTTAAGCCCTATTTTACGGATTAAAGTATTCTTGACCGGGCTTGAGTAGGTGACAAGCAGCCTTAATGGCTTTCTAGTCGACAGGATTGTAAATGGTATAGTGATACTAACGAACTCTGGAAAAAAGTCACTTGTGTACAGTTTAGGACATTTACTGAAGGAAACATTTCGCCACAAGTGGCTTCATTTGAGACTGATAAACCCACTGACAGGGAAACGTTTCCTTTCATTAATATCCTGAACCGTACACGAGTGTCCTTTTCAACTAGTCGACAGGGTTTAAATCCTTTTAAATTACCATCCAATGTTCTGTTTGCCCTGCCTCGAAACTTTCTTCCCATGACAACTACAAGCGGTATGTTATAGTTGCGGCTTCACACGTCGTAATTCACAACGATGGGGGAAGACTGAAGTTTTTATGCAAGTACTTTGTTGCCCTCCAGTGGAGCGAACTACTGTATGCTAGTCCGCTTACAAACTTTATCAAACAAGGCAACACTTGTTTCGTGGCTTGTTGACGAGGGTTCCCAGTAGATATTTAACGATAGCTTTTATTGTTTTAATTATAAATACTAAAACATCAGCGTTAGTTACTACCCACATGCAACTTCAGACAAAAAAAAAACGTAGGACTTTACGGCACTTGACTGTGAGAGCAAGGTAGTACCAGGTAGCAAGGTAGCACCAGGTATCTGGGCAGTCTGTGGTAAATGGCTAGTCGCGCAGTTTTGGGAATGTACAAGTGTACTCACAGCTTTTGTGGGACTCACCTCGCGGGCCTACTGTGCCTACCCCGCCACCTGTTGTAAGCCTACCTCGTGGACTATTGTAGGCCTATCTCGCGGCCTATTGTGAGCCCACCTCTTCGCCAATTATCCCAGTATTTCTCGCCTGGCAATATTTAATACTCGCGTTACATCGGCCTACCCAGGTGTGTGTGTGTGTGTGTGTGTGTGTGAGAGAGAGAGAGAGAGAGAGAGAGAGAGAGAGGAGTGAGATTTTTCTCACCTCAGAACTGACGCGTCGCTGACAGTCGATAGTGTGATTATTAACGACTTGTTTATTTACATGTCGGGCATCTACCACAAGGAAGCCTCGCAAAATTCTTCAGCATCAACACTTTTTATTCTCCGAAGTAAGGGTCATTTTAGCAGTGATTTACCGGAGTGGTGTAGATTTACTCTGCTCAGATCAGCTGAGCTGTGGTTCGTCCGTCTGATGACGTGCGGTCAGCAGTAACAACCTGGTTCATCAGACCTTAATCGACCGAAAGGCCTGGTCAGGGACTGGCTGCGGGGACGTTGGGCATCGGAACGACCTCCAGATAGACTCCAGGTAGTTTAATTCGACAAAAAGTGAAGCGAGATTTTGCGCAGTCAACCCATACAATAGAAAGGAAAACCAGAAGCTATTTCAGTCACTTTTGGACCATTATCAAGCCGCGAGTGGATCAGTAATGAATTGTACAAGTCGAGGTATTATGACTTTTATTTTAACAGTAAAAAGATCTTTATATATATAATTCATATATATACATACGATAGTATTTCATATATAACAACCAATACACTTCATGTTTCACGGTACTTGACACAGTACGCACAGCATATTGCGTAAATGACTGTACGCAATTCACTACAAAATACGCATTACATAAAACATAATGCACAATACACAGCAGACAATAAGTAATACATAATACACCGGTGAACTCTAAGGATTGTAAAGACAGGTCATGGAACACAAAGGAACGAGTTTTCTCTAATTATTTGATAAGCTTCTCCGTCTCCGCCGGAAAGGGAGATGAGGTGGGAGACTCCTTAACGCCAGGTGTCGCAGGGGGAGAGCAGGAAGAATAGGGAGGGAGGAGGAAAGAATAGGATGGCAGAGGGAGAGGGTACACGTCAGATAACAAAAGATCTTAGGAACTGTACTGGGAATATTTGCTGATTGGACGAGCTGTTGTTTCTGTCTAGACAGGCAAGGAGGATTTGTCCCTTCCACCAGACAGCTAAGGACAGTCTAGTAAGCTGGAGACTATTCTTTACTTTCACTATCTAGGGAAGGACAGTATAGTTGAAAATGGTACATAATACCATGGTCAGCTCCATGGTATTATGGCTGAACTCTTCTCCAGGCTGAGGGACTGATCACCTCGAATACTTTTTCTCCAAGGTTGATGGACTGATTACATCATCTTTATTTCAATCCTACTGTTCCCAGTGTATTTGTCTGAAGAAGTCTACTGTGTAGGCGAAACGTTTCATCGATAAAGATACCCAACAACTGCACCTGTGTCTTAATCTTCAAGGACAGTATAATACTCAGGAAACTCATTATACAAGACATATGTCGCCCTTCTCTTTATTTAGTTATTCTCGTGTTTTATGTAATATAGGGACCAATGTAATCTGAGAATTACTAAGATCATTGTCATTTTGATTTTGTTTATATTTTTAATTTGAAATTTCTGGCTATGAAACCTAGCATTGTTAGTTTTGCTGCTTCTGTGTAGCAAATCTAACTCAGCTAGCGGGTTTCCGAGCATATATTTAATTATAACGTATTGAAAAGGAATTGGTTTACGTATATCTAGACTGAAGCTCCTCTTCCACGCCTCCGATCACATCGCCAATCTATCTAGATTCCTCTTCACACTTCTTCACCCCGTCACGGATGTGCTGTCATCTGCGTAATTTGCACTTTTAATGTTAGTCCCGTTTTAGTATAATTGATGTAAATTATGAAGTTGAGTCAAGGACCGGTCCCTTGAGGGACCTCCACTTGTTGCCTTCAGTCATATATTTCACCGGTCCCAGTAACTCGTTCTTTCGTATATACGAGACGATCACTGGTATACGCCCGAAGTGTGTCTCTCACCAACCGTCTCCATTATACTCAGAAGTCTTCTTGTAAACAGTTCCTAGTATGGGCCAGTAGGACTTGCTGCAGTGTTCGTCCTTATGTTCTTTTCATTTGAAAACTCTTTGCAAACAGTTGCACTGAATCTGTTGCGAATTTTCGAATCGGTAGACACCGCCGCACACAAAATTGGGAGAGAATTGTTATAGCTGGTGTTTATATGACAGTGTCCTCTGTATGTGTGTGTATATATAGTTAATCAGTATAGTTAGCTTGCTATGACTGATTCATAAAGACTTGATGAACACACTGGGCAGGTGATGCAACACTGGACGTCGCTGGTTGAAGGAAGGATCGCCGAGATGGAGAGATGGGTGGAAAGAGGGAGTGGGATGGAAAAGGTGGAAACAAGAAATTAATAGGAGGGAGAAGCAAAACACTGAGGAGGATGCTGGACTCTACCGCCCTTCCATCCTCCCCCCTCCTCCTCCTCCTCCTCCCTCTTGCTGTACCTCCCACAGGAAATGGAGTATTACCTCCTCCTCTGCTCGACACCTGTGACCTTTGTGGAGCTCCCCCTGCACGCTATGATATCCTCTCTCTCTCTCTCTCTCTCTCTCTCTCTCTCTCTCTCCCCCTCCCTCTCTCTCCCCCTCCCTCTCTCTCCCCCTCCCTCCCTCCCTCCTGTGTGTTCGTTCTTCTAAACCTTCCTTCATCTATATATCCGTCCATCCAAACCTTCATCCATGTCTCCGTCCATCATCTATCATCCGTTCGGATTTTTTTTTGTGACCTCGTCAACTATTTTTTTTTTTTGTATAAGACTCATTTCTTGTCATTTCGTCTTCATTTTTTTACACTCTAGATTTTAACTTCCACACATCATGTCATTTCTACTCGTCATATCTGTTTCACATCACAATCATTTCCTCACGTTAGATGACTCGCTTGCATATATATCATTTCCACATGTTGCATCGTAATTTTCCCACATGTCATACAATTTCTTTAATCATTATTTCCATGCGCCACTGTCGCATATCATTTCCCCTTATTACTTCCACAAAGGTCATTTCTGGCGCGCATCTTCTGCGCGTCATTTTCATACGGCCTTTCTGGACGCCATTTCCGCTTTTTTTTTTTTTTTACAGTTCACCTTAATTGGTCATTTCGACGGGTCATTTCCAGAAGACATTTTTATGTTCTCAAATGACATGACCGCACGTCACTTCTGCTGCGTGTCGTCTAAAGTCATTTTTTTTCGACTGACGAAGCATGTCGCCTGATGCTCCTGCCAGGTAGTCCACTGATTCGTAATTCATTGCTGGTGTTCATTATTGTTGCCATCGTTTGCTGCTCCTGCTGTAGCTCCTGTTGTAGCTCCTGCTGTAGCACCTGTTGTTTCTTCTGTTGCTTCTGTTCACCCCTTCCACTCTTTCCGTCTCCCACTCTCTCAACCAAGCTCCTTCCTCTCTCACCTCCCGGATTCTCTCTCACTTCTCAGTTCTCTTGTTTTTACCTCACTTCGCACAAACCTCGCTACATCTTTATAAGCTTTCTTCTCTCGTGCTTTCTTCTTTTTCTCATGTTCTGTTTCTCACCTCTCACGCTCTCTTCCTATTTTTCTTTTGGCTTCTTATTCTTCCATCCAGTGTAACTTCTCTCTAAGTTGCCCACTTCCTCACTCGTCTCTTCTCTAAATGCTTGTAACACTGTTAACCAAAGATCAGCCATCAGCCAGCCTGTTGATCCCACCTGTGCCACCATGACTCGTAAAGTGCCACCAAGGAGATTACCAGGTATAGTCTCCAGGATCAGCCTATAAATTTAAAAACACGTGTGCACATTTTCAGTTTCATTGACTCCAGTGATTTTAAGAATAAGAATTTTACTATATACGGTGATTTAAAAATTGTGTTACCATCAAATAAAAACAAATACTTCGTGTGGTGGCCAAGGTGAGGCCCGGAGGATAAGGCTGGGATGGGAGGGCCAGGGATGGGAGGGGAAGCCCAAGCTTCATATCACTGCGCCAGGAGAATCTTCACTATCATTAATCTCCCGTGCATTTACGAGACACAAAGAACATGAAAAGGCCGTAGTTAATTTAGGAGGCACAAAGAGGCGGGGCGGGAACGAGGTTGGGGTAGAGGGTGCATATACAAGCAGGTAGGAGACAATGGTGCATGGAATCTGTGATCTCATGCCCTGCCCGTGCCCCGGCGGAGGCCAGCCACCCTCTTCTCCAAGGGGCTCTCTGTCCATGATGGCTATGGCTCCTGGGTACCTTTCTCTTCACTGCTAAGCTGTATAGAGCGTGCTCTAGAGGAGACTTAGGCCGTAAGACCCAGTGGGCTCTACAGACGAGCAAAAAATAGTGTTTGGGAAGAACCTGGCGTTCTGCCTTCAACGTTTCACATCTCTCCAGATAATGTTCTGTAAAGTTAAGGCTAGAGCGCCAACACCTCACACACACAGGTACTTAATAGTATGTGTGTGTTCTTGATTTGTGTACGTAGCAATGGTATAGTGTAAACTATAAATAAAAAAAAACATGAACAGACTAGAAAGTGGTTCCCAGAGCTACAGAATGTCTGTTACGAAAAAAAAAATGTTGAACTAATTTATCATGCCATCTTTGACTTAAAAGAGAGGAGGGGGGGGAGAGGTGACAGTACCTCACAAACCTTTCTCACGCGTTTTATTGTGATTTCTTTTTATGTCGTGCCAAATAGGTAAAGCTGGTCAATTAGCAAGAACTCGTTTAAAATTAGGTCTTTTCTAAAAAAATTTCTTGTACGTTTAAAGATACATTTTTTCATTTATGTTCATGTAAAAATTAATAAATTTGTACCAAAAGAACCTTAGAAAACTTGCCTAACCTTCTTACAACAAGCTCAATTTAATTTAGCCTAATCCAACTAAATATATTTAAGATAGGTTTACAATAATAAACAAAAAATATAATATTTTCGTTAGGTTCAGAATGATTTTTGCGAAATTATTGCACACACGAATTTTCGCTTGCCTAGTTCGGCAAGAGCAGCGTTGCTATTTAAGACAAAATCGCAAGTTTTACCTATTCGGCACGATATTATATATATATATATATATATATATATATATATATATATATATATATATATATATATATATATATATATATATATATATATATATATATGGCACATCACGAAGTAATGCGTTCTCTCGCTCGCTCGCACGCTTGTGTAGCCTACGTAAGTACTCGACTATCTTTAGGAAAATTGTGGAGCTAATACAGGAACATGTACTCCCTTTGTCTCCATGGAAGGTAAGCGTGTGTGTGTGTGTTAAATTCTAGACATTTTTGCAGGAACGAGGGAAGCTTCACCTGGGTACCAGACGTAAGTTTAACTCGGGTGAAGGGAAAAAGAACAAGGTTAGCGGTAATGAATGAAATGTCAAGAAATTTTGAAACTGGAGGTTCAAATTTTTGTTTCCATAACTCACTGTAGTTTGCAGTTTTCCTTATGTATAATATTTCCTTGTGTATAATATTCGTCTTGTATTTCATTCATCTCGTTAGAATTAAAGGGTTATTGAAGCGTCTTAGTATCATTACCGAAGCATCAACACCCAGATATTCACAACACTGTTAAGTTTATCACAAATTGTGTAACATTTACCTTCCACTTGAACTGTCATGTCAGACACACTGGATGAAAGTTAGTTTAAACTATATTGCTAACTAAATAATGACAGTGACTGGGCAAATTAAAGTTGAAGGGTTAATTACAGGTGGTCGTCTCGTAATTACAGCCTTCCATCACAGAGGTTCGAAACACATTTACTATGCTTTTATCTGAACCTTGACAAGCTTGCCAAGTTCGACACATTGTTGATATTGTCTCTCTCTCCTCTCCTTGACAGAGCCAAAAGCAAGAACGGAGGGCGTATACTACGAGACAAGTTGGAGAAGATCGGTCTCAACTTGCCTGCGGGGCGAAGGAAGGCTGCCAACGTTACCTTGCTAACCTCGCTCGTTGAAGGTAAGAGGTCACCTTGCCTTGAGTGTTTCACCGGTCTTGCCTTGTAAATCTTGTGGATTATTTGTGTGTTATAGGCATGCTGCTATGGACGTGGAAAAGGTATTCCTCGCAAGATACCTTAACACTACAGGACCAGGATCATTCTCGTTGGCAGTCGGAGAATGCTTATAGATTTTTTTCTTGGTGGGGGGGGGGGGGAGTTGAAAGCTGTGTAGTGGGTTCGGTAATATTTTCTCCTTGTCTGAACTACGTTTTATTATTATTATTATTATTATTATATAAGGTTATTTCATTAAGAATTTTACAGAATGGAACTCATTGGAAGACGATCCAGCACCGATCGACTTCCTCTTAAATTCACTGAGATTAAAAATATAAGTCATAATTCCGTGGGTGGAACACAAGTAACGCTCACTCATGGCGACATTATTAGTTTCCAGTGATCCAGGATGGATCGAAACGTCGTAATAAGTTTTATAAGTGTTATTTGTAAAGCCTATGAGACACATTCCCCTCCAGAATTCTGTCTACAGCAACTAATATATTTTTCATGGAATTATAAATTTGCATAAATTTCTGTCAGTCTTTTTAATTATTTTCGTGGTGAGCGTCTCCTGGCGAGCAGCAGCGACGGGGGTCGCAGTCTTCATGAGGTCGTCTCACCCCCTGCTCTCCACGTTTCCTACAGATTTAAGACCACATTCTCGAGTTATATGAAGGTGGTAACCTGTCCCCTGTGTACTCACCTAGTTGTGGTTGCAGGGGTCGAGTCACGGCTTGTGTGTGTACTCGCCTAATTGTGGTTGCAGGGGTCGAGACTTGGCTCCTGGCCTCGCCTCTTCACTGATCGCAACTAGATTCTCTCTGCTTCTTGAGCTTTGTCATACCTCGTCTTAAAGCTATGTATGGTTCCTGCCTCCACTACATTTTGTGTGTGTGTGTGTTTAGGGTACCTCGTATTAACAGACTGGTTGAACTTACTGGTTGTCGTAACATAGGTCGGTAGACTCGGCTATCAGTACGCACTCGCACTACGGACAAGCCCTCACTGGCACCACGGAAACATACTCCCGCCACACGCACTCGCAAAACACACACACACACACACACACACACACACACACCCGGACACTATACACAACCCTCACATAGGAAAATGAAAGTTGTGGCGACGTTTTGGTCCGACTTGGACCATTAACTATGTTCGGGTTATCTGTGTATTGTTCCAGTTACAGTATTGTGCCTTTTCATTCTTCACCGCTGACACGCCCCACGACATATTGTTTAAAGGCTACTCGATAAAGATAGTGTATTTATTAAAAAAAAATCAGCAATATTTCCTGAATTTTAATATTGAAATATTTCTACGTAATACTTGGCCTTGCATAACACGCAAAATATTATTCACGATATTCGTACATTGTAATCTTTGTCATTCAGTCAGTCTGTTTTGCGTCTGTCCGTCAGTTCTGTACTGTCAGGGAGTCATGCCCACTGCGTTTATTTTTAAATATCAGTGGGTCGCTCCGACTCCTATGGCCTATCTGGGCGGTGGAGCGAGGTCAGGGCCAGCTGGCCCTGACCTCGCTTCGTGGCAACGAAATTGACAGGTGGGGGTCTTGTACCTGGCAGGTCTCTTAGCTCCGCCTCAGTTACTCTCTCGTTCTCTTTCCGACCTCCCTCCCCTCCCCGACCACCCCTCACACCTCCAGGCACCATTGCTCCCTCCTCAGCAATCTTTCAATTATTGTGGGACTCGCCTATGATCTTGCGATGGGTTAGGGCGGTGTTGGGAGCAGGTTAATTGGCTAAGTCTGTCGATTCTTCAGAGGGTCATTAAGGTTGCATGACGCCTGTTCACTACTAATTAAGAGCATTTCAATCCCTGAAAATAAGGATTTAAGTGTAGGTGTTTATATTCTGTGAAAGAGCAGGTGATGGTAGGTGAACTAGGTGTTGATGAGTGGGACAGGTGTTGGTGAGTGGGTATAAGTGTTGAGGTGGTTCTCCCTCCCCCACTCCCAAACACATCATCGCTCTCTGAATCCATTACCACCAGAGCTAAATTAATTACGTACCAAGCCCCCAAACTAATAACCATTTACTATAATCCCATTATCATGTTTTCTAAGCTTATTATCTTGTCCTGTTAACCTATTATCACATCCTCTTCAACTACTCATTACCTTATCTTCCGAAGGTAATTTAATCTCACGACCAATTACCCTCTTTCCTAAGCTCAACACATGTCCTCCAAACCCATTACAATGTCCTCTAAACCCATTACCGTGTCCTCTAAACCCATTATCATGTTCTCCAAACACACGAACACATCCTCTAAATATATAAGCATATCCAAATGTATTACCATGACCGATTCCATTACCAACTTCTATATGCTTTTGGGCTAATTTTTCATTGCTTAGCAATAATTCAGTTAAGTGTGCTCACCCTGGCATCATTTAAGAGGCTGATTGATCAGATTGTATTCTGACTTTATTATCAACATCAATGCCACTAGCCAATTTTTGTCTTGAGTCTCGTAAATAGGAAGTCAAGTTTTATGTGTATAAGCAAAGAGTACTGCGTACAGGAGGTAAAGTTTGTTCAAACGATGGAGCACCGAAGGGAAGCTGACAACACGATTGAGGTATACGAAAACGAATTGACAAAACTAGCCTTTATTTTTACCATCAGCGCAGCTTATGTCCTTCCCTATATACTGTGTAATACCGGGGTATACCTGGAGAGGGTTTCGGGGATCAACGCCCCCGCGGCTCGGTCTGAGACCAGGCGGACCAGGGATAGTAACAGTTGCTCGGTCTGAGACCAGGCGGACCAGGGATAGTAACAGTTGCTTCAGCGTTTATCCTAGCGCAGTGTAGCCTCTCAGTTGTCTATATTAATCAGTCTATCCTACCGCCGTTACTGTCTGGTTAGTGTTAGATGCGGTACTGAGTGAGGCTGTAATAGGTGGATCAGTTTTACTTACTGAAATGTTATTGTTTATTGATCTTCGTTTCATTTTCCAGTTTGCGCTGCTGTGTATTATTCAGTATTTTTATATTTTTATTAAATGTTTTCATTTCTGAATCTGCCCCAACCAAGTTGTTTGCATAAGCTCGAAAATAATAAAAGTAATTGAGTCTTGGAAGAAGTCTTCGTCTTACCAGAACTAACTTTATTGGTGTTGTTAGTTATTATTTAACAAACTTGGGTACACCAGCTATCACAAAAGTAAGAGACAACATAGACATAAATCTGTATAATTCTTTAACCTAGCTAGCAAAATTCTCTAGTTATTGACGCCTGCTCAAGATATGGGCAGGCTTCAGTGTCTTCCACTGCACGCTACGGCATATATAATTGAGCTAAAAAAATGAACTTGGCACTGTTGCATACGTGTCTTACCTAACAACTTGGCAGTAAGCCAGGGACATGGATATTGACATTTGAGGATTATTGTGAGTTGATGCTTATCTTTTTCAAGAGTGTGTGTGGGACTTTCACATCAGAGCTTATTTCTTGGGTGGCATTGAAAATTGGGTTGGGCAAATGTTTTGTGAGTGGGATGAATTGTAAAGGATGTTAGGTAAGACACATATGCAACAGTTAGACAACTTTATTCCGAAACGTTTCGCCTACACAGTAGGCTTCTTCAGTCGAATACAGAAAGTAGGCAGGAACAGTAGAGATGTGAAGACGATGTAATCAGTCCATCACCCTTAAAGTCGTAGAATTTGAGGTTGTCAGTCCCTCGGCCTGGAGAAGTTCAGTTCCATTGTCAGGAACTATCTGAAGATCAAGCGACAGTGCGGAGACTTAAATACTGTCGGAAGGAGAGGTGCAGGGTAGTAGTAGTAGTAGTAGTAGTGAGAGGCCACTGAGAGGTCATGTCCCTCTCAGATCCAACACTTCTCACTTGAAAAGCTTGTCCAAGGTGTTTTCTGTACCAAGATGCCACGTGTTGCAGTGTCTGACAAGATGAACATCAAAATGGTATACAATACCGACAGGTTGTTAGGTAAGACACATATGCAACAGTTAGACAACTTTATTCCGAAACGTTTCGCCTACACAGTAGGCTTCTTCAGTCGAATACAGAAAGTAGGCAGGAACAGTAGAGATGTGAAGACGATGTAATCAGTCCATCACCCTTAAAGTCGTAGAATTTGAGGTAGAATTTGTGTAGGCGAAACGTTTCGGAATAAAGTTGTCTAACTGTTGCATATGTGTCTTACCTAACAACCTGTCGGTATTGTATACCATTTTGATGTTCATCTTGTCAGACACTGCAACACGTGGCATCTTGGTACAGAAAACACCTTGGACAAGCTTTTCAAGTGAGAAGTGTTGGATCTGAGAGGGACATGACCTCTCAGTGGCCTCTCACTACTACTACTACTACTACTACTACTACCCTGCGCCTCTCCTTCCGACAGTATTTAAGTCTCCGCACTGTCGCTTGATCTTCAGATAGTTCCTGACAATGGAACTGAACTTCTCCAGGCCGAGGGACTGACAACCTCAAATTCTACGACTTTAAGGGTGATGGACTGATTACATCGTCTTCACATCTCTACTGTTCCTGCCTACTTTCTGTATTCGACTGAAGAAGCCTACTGTGTAGGCGAAACGTTTCGGAATAAAGTTGTCTAACTGTTGCATATGTGTCTTACCTAACAACCTGTCGGTATTGTATACCATTTTGATGTTCATCGAATTGTAAAGGACCTGCCTAGTATGGGCCAACAGGCCTCCTGCAGTGTTCCTCCTTTCTTATGTTCTTATGTTTGTGCTTGTACGATGGTGAAGGGCTCCTGCTGCAAGGATTTGAAGCTATCCTTCCTTTTGAATAAAACCTGATTGCCTCCCATTCTCCAGGTACTGTCAGGCCATGAGTTAGTGCTCCCCATGGTTATAATAATGATACCTCGATGTTCAGTGGTGAGGTGGGAGGCTGATTCTAAACAAGTTGTTCGCTATACTGAGTTATTCTGTACTGTTTTCATGTACTGTTATGCTGTGTTGCTATGTTGTGTGGTGAAATTATTGTATTTTCAAGGGTTTGATTAGTCTGGTTCACCATTTTGAAATTTTGGTGATGAAGCAGCCGACTGAACGAACCAGTGAAGAGAGCACTAGAGCAGGGAATACAACGCTCCAGGGCAGAAAGAGCACTCAAACAGTAGACAGAACACACCAGGGAGGAAAGAGAGCACTGTAGCAGCAGACAAAACACACTAGTTCAAAAAGTGAGCACTGAAGCAACGAAGAGAACACATTAGTGCAGATAGCACTTCCAGCAGAAAGGTGACACTGGTATTTCCGAGTTGCAGAACCCCCGAATGAGATTATATCCGAGGAAATCAAGTAAGAAGAAAGGAAATTGGAACCTGGAGATAATGACGAAGTGAAAGAAAGATATGAATACTCGCGTGTCCCTACAGGGTGGTGTGGTGGTGGTCGTTGTGTGGAGTAGTGGTATGTTTGTGGTGGTCCTTGTGTGCACTGGTGGGGGTGTTGGTGGGCGTTTGGCAGTGTAGTGGTAGTGTTGATGGGTGGAGGGGCATTCGCCTATATGTAGTTGCAGGGGTCGAGTCTCTGTTCCTGCCCTGCTTCTTCCCAGGTGGTGTATGACGTGTGTGTATTGTTGGTAGGTTGTGTGTACGCGCGCGCGAGTGTTGTGGGTGTTAGTGTGGTGGCAGAGGGTGGGTTGAGGATGGCTGAGAGTTGCGTGCAGACCAACAACTCTGCCTGGTCTGGTAATTACAGATTCTCGGGAGCCCGACCTGACCCACACCTGGACCGGTCCACCGGCCCTTCCAAAGCTGCAAGTTTGTAGTGTAAGTCTCAGTTAGGTCTTGGAGCATCCATGAGCAGCAAGCGGAGGCATTATCGTGCGAATTGGTAGGAGATAGCGACGTTAATAATGGCGAATAATGGTGACCGGGGTTCACGAGTTGCTGTGCAGGACGCGGGCGTGCTTTCAGGGGCGGGCCCGGGAGCCAGGTCGTGCGCGTAGGCGGGGTGGGCGTGCAGGTCTCGGTCGGCGTGTAAATCCAGTAGCCGCCCCGCATTCTTTCTCAGAATCTCCATGTACATTTATTCCTGAATATCTCCTTGCCCTGCTGTAGCTGGGGTTAGTGACACTGGAGAGGCAGCTGTGACCAACTTTCTGTAGGATGAAGCAGTGACACTTGTTCATGGCTGGCTTTTACAAGACAGAGGATGGCATCCTTCCGAGAAATGTGTTGGGTACCTGAGTAGGAGTGACTCAAGTGCCCAGTACAATTGTCGGAAGGATGCCATCCTCTGTCTTGTAACAACCGGCCATGAATCTCCTCCGGTTCCTCGGGCGATGCGGCAGGTGACCAAGTGAGATGCTCAGGTGATACACAGAGCACCTACACGCTCTGCCTGGCATGGATTACCCACGGTGGGTATCATGATTCGGTTCACTCTTTTTCTCTTGTAATCATCGTGTCTTGAAAAGATGTCAAGGGGCCCCATGATATACGTTGTGGTATTGCCAGTGAAACGGTGTTAAAACAAAAAATGCTCGGGAAGTGTTACCTCAGTACAAAAGCATTAGTGTTGGTACATAGGCATTAGTGTTGATACATAGGCATTATGGCGTAGGATACAGCAGCCACTGTACTGTAGGATGCAGCAGCCACTGTACCGTAGGATGCAGCAGCCACTGTACCGTAGGATGCAGCAGCCACTGCACCTTGTCCAGGCTTCAACAGTGTGGAGAGGAGAACGCCTTTTTTTTTCCTTCAAGAATGTAAGATTACTAACATTTTCAGTTCATACTCAAAAATACAACTGATACGCCTTTTACATGTTAGTGAGCAAGAGTACCGTAGAGACAAAAAAAAATCATAACCTACCATCAAGGAGTACACAGATTCCTTCAAGAGGAGTAGATTCGTTATTTATTATGAAATTCGTAGGGGCCATGCAGCGTCATAGGAACAGAAGACAATCAGCTTCCATTCGATGAATAGGAGGATAGGTTTAGTTGCATCAAAAGTCCCCTTTTGCTTGAGAGGGTGAAGTGAGGACCAGTAGTGCACCGTCGCCGCTGCTTTAAGATGTCCGCCAGTTCGGGGAGGTTAAGTTCATGAACCAAACTAGTTCATTTCCGATAGGTAAAGATTACACACATTTCTCTTAACTGTTCCAACAGTCATGGACAGCTAACACGGTCGTCAGCTACTTGCACTCGACTCGTGTCAGCTTTCAGAAGATCAGAGCAAAGTATATATATATTTTCAAACTTTCGCTGATATTCGTATGTACTCCGCTGTAGGGGCTCAAGGCCCTGATTATTCCTGAAATTTAGTTTTATTGTCATCGATACGGAATAGGAAATTGCAAAATTAAATTTAGTTAATAAAAGTTGTTGTACTCGTGAGCTTGTCCCATTTTATTGGTCTAATATGCATTCATATATCATTTCTTCGTGTTTATGCTGTCTCTGGAGTGAGGTGCCTGAACACGTGTGGACTGAGGTCAGCTTGAGGCCAAGAGCTCAACACACTGTCACAAGCCAAAAATTAAAATTTTCTCCTCGATTTACGACGGGTATTCTAATTCTATACTAGGGGCAGTCGTACTCGACCCCCGACAGTTATTCGGGTTGATGCTTTCCTCCTCCGACTGATGACTAAGCGGCACTGCCGAGGTTCGCAGGTGTCCAGGGTGACTGCCGAGGTTCGCAGGTGACCGGGGTGACTGCCGAGGTTCGCAGGTGTCCGGGGTGACTGCCGAGGCTTGCAGGTACCCGGGGTGACTACCGAGGCTCGCAGTTGCCCGGGGTGACTGCCGAGGCTTGCAGGTGCCCGGGGTGACTGCCGAGGCTCGCAGGTGTCCAGGGTGACTGCCGAGGCTCGCAGGTGCCCGGGGTGACTGCCGAGGCTCGCAGGTGCCCGGGGTGACTGCCGAGGCTCGCAGGTGCCAAGGTTACACCGGCAATCGTGACAGGTTTTCGGGGTAACACTCCCATCACTTGTCCAGGTAGTTTTCCTAACCTCTCGGCAGGTGTAAGAGAGGCTTCAGTTACACCCAGGACCGCAGTAAGACTTGTATCAGTGGTCTTCGCATGATAAGTCTTTATCGTGTCTTGGCCAAAGTCATCTTTTCCTCATCTGTTTCCTCCTCCGAGCAGAGTTATGGAGTAGGAAAATTCACAACCACGTCATGGACGACATCGACGGTGGAACTCTCACTGGCAACAGAGGAAGGACAAGCTGCCTGGCGCCTCCCTGGGTACCAGTTATTCCTGGGATTTCAACCATATATATTCTTTTACAGTGCAAATCACATCGTTTTGAAATAGCATTTCGTTATATTCTCCTACCCTCCCTCCCTCTTTCATCCCTCCTACTTACACAGGAGAACAAGGGATAAGACGGCATGTGGAAGACGAAGACGGAAAAGCCACAGAGATATTAGGAATTACTTGATCCGTAGTAGGGTATTGAAAAGTGAAGTTGGATGGGGTACTAGTGGGGGCAAATTCCATACATGGCTTCAAGAGTGGGTATTATAAGGCCAGAGAAGCCATAAAACTCGTTACTACGGAAAAAAAACACACGCACGGAATCAAGTACTGATAATGAACCTCTAGTGGAGGCGGATATGAAGCTGTGCCATTATAAACTCCGTGCAGGTGTTCCCAGCTAGGAGGATTCGCGCGCACGCTAGCTAGCCTAGCCTATATGTGGTTGCAATGTTTCTGCCTCTACCGCTACTACCTCATTCGAATCATTCCACTTTTCAACCACCCAGAGATTAACACTTACAACCCTATAGCTCATTTGTCTTCAGCTTCCACTTGTGTCCCTTTGATCCTGGTCTTGATTCACAGTGTCTGTTCGTATCTACCTTATTAAGTTCTGTTAGGATTTTCTTGTGTAGTATCATGTCTCCTCTTGCCCTCTCCGCCGAGGTCAAGTTCAATTTCTTTAGCGCCTCTCGAGGCCTGGTCACAGACCGGGCAGCGGGGACGTTGACCCCCGAAACCCTTACCAGGTATACTCCTTGAGTTTTCCCTGAGGTACGTTTATTGTCTTCTCTGAGGATGAGGGTCCCCAGTCCAGCTATACAGGTGGCACCTCCCTATATTTTATAATTACATATATATATATATATATATATATATATATATATATATATATATATATATATATATATATATATATATATATATATATATATATATATATATATATATATATATATATATATATTCAACAAGTCGGCCGTCTCCCACCGAGGCAGGGTAACCCAAAAAAGAAAGAAAAATCCCCAAAAAGAAAATACTTTCATCATTCAACACTTTCACCACACTCACACATTCACTGTTTTTGCAGAGGTGCTTAGAATACAACAGTTTAGAAGCATATACGTATAAAGATACACAACATATCCCTCCAAACTGCCAATATTCCAAACCCCTCCTTTAAAGTGCAGGCATTGTACTTCCCATTTCCAGGACTCAAGTCCGACTATATGAAAATAACCGGTTTCCTTGAATCCCTTCACTAAATATTACCCTGCTCACACTCCAACAGATCGTCAGGTCCCAAGTACCATTTGTCTCCATTCAATCCTATCTAACACTCTCACGCACGCTTGCTGGAAGTCCAAGCCCCTCGCCCACAAAACCTCCTTTACCCCCTCTCTCCAACCCTTTCGAGGACGACCCCTACCCCGCCTTCCTTTCCCTATAGATTTATATGCTTTCCATGTCATTCTACTTTGATCCATTCTCTCTAAATGACCAAACCACCTCAACCCCTCTTCTGCCCTCTGACTAATACTTTTATTAACTCCACACCTTTTCCTAATTTCCACACTCCGAATTTTCTGCATAATATTTACACCACACATTGCCCTTAGACAGGACATCTCCACTGCCTCCAACCGTCTCCTCGCTGCTCCATTTACCACCCAAGCTTCACACCCATATAAGAGTGTTGGTACTGCTATACTTTCATACATTCCCTTCTTTGCCTCCATAGATAATGTTTTTTGACTCCACATATACCTCAACGCACCACTCGCCTTTTTTCCCTCATCAATTTTATGATTAACCTCATCCTTCATAAATCCATCCGCCGACACGTCAACTCCCAAGTATCTGAAAACATTCACTTCTTCCATACTCCTCCTCCCCAATTTGATACCCAATTTTTCTTTATCTAAATCATTTGATACCCTCATCACCTTACTCTTTTCTATGTTCACTTTCAACTTTCTACCTTTTCACACATTCCCAAACTCATCCACTAACCTTTGCAATTTTTCTATAGAATCTCCCATAAGCACAGTATCATCAGCAAAAAGTAACTGTGTCAATTCCCATTTTGAATTTGATTCCCCATAATTTAATCCCACCCCTCTCCCGAACACCCTAGCATTTACTGCTTTTACAACCCCATCTATAAATATATTAAACAACCATGGTGACATTACACATCCCTGTCTAAGACCTACTTTTACCGGGAAGTATTTTCCCTCTCTTCTACACACCCTAACCTGAGCCTCACTATCCTCATAAAAACTCTTTACAGCCTTTAGTAACTTACCACCTATTCCATATACTTGCAACATCTGCCACATTGCTCCTCTATCCACTCTATCATATGCCTTTTCTAAATCCATAAATGCAATAAAAACATCCCTACCTTTATCTAAATACTGTTCACATATATGCTTCAATGTAAACACTTGATCTACACATCCCCTACCCACTTTGAAACCTCCTTGTTCATCCGCAATATATATATATATATATATATATATATATATATATATATATATATAATATTATTGAGTGTAGGTAGGTAGCTATACGTGTGTCCGTCTACCTCTCGAATATGAGTCGGCTTTATCATCTTCTCACTTGTGTGTGATTTACGTTCTCTCTCATGTCAGTTTATCTGCTTCTCTCAGTATCTATCATCAATATTTGGTAATAATAACAGTGTAAAAATAAGGCTTGTCCATTTTTTCCCCTCGGTCAAAAAAAAAAAAAGGCAATAAAATTCTTAAATTAGAACCAGAGACAATATATTTGTAATCTCAGTGGTTGTTAGATCTTCCTAAAAAAATATGGTTAGTAAATAAAAGGTGGAATTTTAATGGTAAATAATGATGTAACTTATGATCTGGTTAATAAACATCAATCGCAACTTGTATATTACCTGGAGTTTACCTGGAGAGAGTTCCGGGGGTCAACGCCCCCGCGGCCCGGTCTGTGACCGGGCCGACATAAAGATACAGACCACAGTACAAATGGGGTTAGAAACCATGACAAACGAGTCTTGGTTCCTTTTCAATTGTGTTGCGATTTCGTGAGTCAAATGATGCAGGTTAAGTTGGAACATTCACCAGCTGGCCCACACCCACCAGCTAGGCCAGTGTCACACAATGCTACCAGGATACTCTAGTTGTCGTTCAGACGGGGGAAAAAATTACCCAAACCACCTTGAATGTGTGATGGGCTAGATAAATGAGCATGTGAATAAACAAAACCGGATCCACAGCACCTACTGCCGACAATAACTAACAAAAGACACGTTGCAGAATAATTTTTTTTTTGCGACAGCTGTACACTGAGCGAAACGTTGACCAGTAAAAAGCTTCTGTAACTTTTATTTATTAGAAATTTGCATTATTTAAAAGCTAATCTTGATACACTTAACGCCTGACTCATTGAACTCAGAGGCTACGTGGATTAAAAATCCCAAATTTGAGTGGCAAGGCCTATACGACTATACTTTAATAAAAGAATAATAGCATGTGCTTATTTAAAATTACCCAAGCACAGCAGGCTAGGCATCACTACCAGCACTGTTTTACAACAATGCCATACAAAAGCCAAGCGCCTTGTGCTCGTTAGCTAGTAGGCAATTAGAAGTGTCCCTTAAATTACTCTGTTGACTTGCTCAGATTATAGTGCTAAGTGTGCTAGGTAATGGATAGAAAGATGTATGCTACAAATGAGTAATGGAGAAAGTCACAAAATGCAACCACTGAACAACAGTCACAGAGCAAGAAATTAAAGGATTGCCAAGACACTGCTGGTTCTTATGATCAAGCAAACTTTGCCCTGCCCACCATCACATACTGCAGTCAGACGACATGCCACCTACCTCATTTCTCAGGTGCCTTTGACTATGCTAGATCACGTTTTCTTACCTTTATATAAATCTGGAGTGACCAAAGTTCCCAGGACCGAAAAGTTTCCAATAAACATATCCTAAGGGATTGTATTTAGTCTTTTCCAGTGCTAGATTATACTTGATGTATTGAAAAACTCTATGAATCGCAACAAATTGATTAGTGTAGCTGTCTGCATCACTTAAATTAGCTATCGCTAGCCACAAAGAATGATTATTCCTGAGGCATCACTTCCTTCACTACTGTGTCGCTATTCTGCCTGAAGCGCTGTCGCTTTCAGTGTAACTTGAACTGGAGTCCCTACATATTCATGCACACACATACAAGTGACTGTAAGTTGTGTGCACCACCCAACGTAACTGGTTATACTGTCGCCTTCGGTCCGAGAGGCCTGGAAATCAATTCTCTCTCAGATGTAAGCTGTGTATGACATTGGTCACTATCCTGCACTCGGTACAAGGAACTTCTCTGAGTTGAGCAACAGCATTCAGCTTTTAGCTTCTCTTTACGTTAGGCAAATGAACAAAAGCACAACTAATTAGTTGCATTAGCCTTATCAAGGCAATACATACGATCCAAAGAGGCTATATATAGAGAGAATAGTGAGATGCAGAAGTTCTCTGGCCAGTGGAACACAGCACATGATTACTCTTATACTGACGTAATGTTTAATAACATTACGTCAGTATTAGTGCTAGAATTAGAGGGGACAGTTAAAATACGTGATTTTAACTCGGCATGCAGTTTATTTCTTATTAAGAAATCATTCTACACTAAACGTTATGAACATGGGAAATTCCCCCAAAACAATGTGAATAATGAGAAATGAACGAAGCCAAAAGAGAATATAATTGATCTCAGTAAGGAACGATCAGGCTCTGCAGGCCGTTTTCTGTTGTTTTTTCACGTGTTTTTACTGTCGTCGAAGTATCATAATCCAGCAGATAATGTATGCACAATTAACGCGTGATTTGAAGTATTAAAAAAAAAACTGACAATGGTCTGGATATTATTACTGAACCAAGGGACTCTCACAAAGTGATTTACGCCAGGGAAGTTAACTTGACCAGAAGAGAACTTGGCGAGAGGGTCTAGAGAGAGGAGAGAACTTAGCGAAAAGATAAATTATCGAGAGGGGGGGAGGACTTAGCGAGAAGGGAGGTAAATTAGCGAGAGAGTATTGAACTTGGCGAGAGAGT
>NC_091311.1:46990434-47020434 GCF_038502225.1 Cherax quadricarinatus
GGTTGTACAGTATACCACTGTATTAGGTTAGGGGAGGCTCGTGAGGAAACAGGACAAGTGTTTCCTGACGCGGGTCTTAGGTGATGACCCGCCGTTGGAGCTTTTGGTCACCTGATAGAGGACTTCCGCTGGCTTACCGGTCCACCCCTTTAAAAATTATGGTCATAGTTATAACCATTTCTGTTACCACTGCATGTGTTAACTTTCTTTTATAGTTCGTCTCCTGTGTTGTATTTATGCTGGAAATGGTATAAAATACCGACAAGATAAGACACATGTTTAACACTTGCACATGTTTTAATATTTTTTTATTTAACTTTTATACTTGTATTGCTCCATTCTTTGAACTTGACAAGTTTGTATTAGGTCTAACTATAAGTTAGTATAAAATAAAAATAAAAAAAGTTAAGGCGCCACGGAGAGTTGTTTTCGTAAATGTTAAAAAAAAAAAAATAAAAATGCCTCTCTTTATCAAATGACAAAATAAAAATAAATTATAATATCACGTCACAGTAGAATATTAACCGAGTCAGAAGAAATGTTGGGTGTGGTTTGACTGAGACCTCAACAGGGTTACAAGCATGTGCAACATCTGGGTATCTTATTATAATCAAAAAGAAGTGCTAAACCACAAGGGCTGTACAGCCTCTGGGTATCTTTATTGTAGAAGTTTCTCCATCCAGTGGCTTTATCAATACAGATTCTAGGACATAACTTGAAGACAGAACTATGTAGGTAATCAGTCCCTCAGCCTTGGAGTTGGTGTGAAGAGCACCGTAGTTGTTAGCCTGCAAGAGGCTAACACTACGTTAGCAGTGTAACCACCGAGGAATACTTGTCTGTATATATACACAAAAGATTTACTTCCCTAGTTTAGGTATTAAATTGTCCAGATTGTTGGTTCCTAGCATGTTAGATTACCTCCCATAACGAGGCGAGTGGCTGGAAGGAATCTTGCTGCTGTGTGAATCTCTGCTGACTATTGCAATGATTTCTTGATCCATTGACTCTTTCCCTCTGATCCGTAGGAACTCCTGTCGATTCTTTGGAGTACCTCCGCCAGGTTGACTTATGACTGAAGGTTATTCTTTAACGAAGCTCCTAATTGCCAAAAACCTGCCTGCCTTTCTATATTTGGTGTCTTGAGAAGTTGATCAGAACAAATATCTTAACGCTGCTTTATGATAAATTGTCAGTCACCGCTACCGCCTTTATCATTATAATTATCAACATTACCATCATTCGCAAAAGGCTCTAGACCCGTGTGGGTGAGCAATGCTTAGTGCTTCACTATTTTTTTTTTATATTTTTAGTCGCTTCCTGACCGGATCTCTAGCCAGAACGTCCATTTTGTTAATTGTTTTTTTTCTGTAGCTTATAACGAAAATTTAATATTTTTATTTTTTTCCCGGTTAGGTTAGGCATGATTAGCTTAACGTATGTATGCTTTATTGAAGTGTATAACTAACCCACAATAACTAAGGTGCAGATAAATGGTTCAGAGAACCGACACGTTGAGAAATTAGACACATGTACAACACTTGGGTATCTTTCTTGAGGAAACTTTTCGCCAAAGGGGAAAAGTGAAGATGAGGAGTTTCAGGTTATCAGTCCCTCAGCCTGGAGTCGATGTAATCAGTCCATCACTTTTGAAAAGAATACAGCATTTGCGCGAAAAAGTTGCTTATATACTGTAGGCAGGTGAAGTGCAGTAGTCGTAGGTGGTATCACATTTAACAAATCCAAATGTGGAAGTAGGTCATGACTAAAGGTTAGGCAAGTGAAGAATTCACTATATTATGATCCCAAGATGTTTGCTGTGTCTGACAGGAATATAGACAAATGGGTCAGAGAACCGACGAGTTGAGAAATTACACATGTGCAACACTTGAGTATATTGTGGAAACGTTTCGCCACACAGTGACTTCATCAGTCCTCCTTTGTATGGACTGATGAAGCCACTATGGCGCGAAAGTTTTCCTTAATCAAGATACCCAAGTGTTGCACATGTGTCTAATTTATCAATAACTAAAGTCTCAAGTGACTGACGCTTACAAATGTTCACAGTCGAGGCTGTTTTATCTCGTGTAATATAATGACAACTGTTAATAGAATGCGCTTATAAAAACCAATAGCGCAGCAAGTGAATCTTATGTATTGAGGATGGAACACCGTTCATTGGGAAACAAAACACCCGATGTTGCTTGTGTTAGGCCTATGAACGAGATTTTATATATAGCTCCAGTAAAATGCGATTGTTCGTAAATGTGATTGAAAAAGTGCATCCAGAGTGGAATATCATGTACTATGAAGGCCTTTTCATTTGCTGTGTAATTTTGGACGTACTTTTTAAATTGCACCTACCAAAAAAAGCATATTAGAGGTGTTGCACAAGAGCTGACTGTGCATTAATTCCCGCGGGTCTCTCCCAACTTGTTTCAAGGCTTACCTCTAAGTACAAGAAATTAGAAGTTTAATACAAAAAAAATGCTTTAATAAGCGTTATGATACAAAGTGATATATAGTAATATTGCAGCATGTCTTGAGTATTTTAGGATTCACTCAAGATTATTTTGATATCTTAGTATTCTTGTGGTAAACTTGCATCCAAAGTACATAATTTATACAATTAAACGGCAGGCTACAGCAGCAAGATCTCGAGTTTATATCAAACTGTATTGACTTATTCTTATCCTGTGCTTGCTGTTGTGCCGCATCATTCTCTGAAAATCACCTTTTTTTTTTATCGAGTTGAAGATTCCCATCTGCATCGCTTCTAAAGAGTATTGTTGCTTTACAGGCGAGGCCATCCACCTGGCACGAGATTTTGGGTACGTGTGTGAGACAGAGTTCCCAGCCCGGCAGATAGCAGAGTACTTGTGTCGTCAACACTCCGACCCAGCAGAACAGTACCGACGCAAGGACCTCATTCTCGCTACCAAGTGAGTAATTGCCTCTCCATACACGCGAATATCTATTTCTGATAGGTGTTATTTGAATTTTGCAAATGTATACACAAGTGTATATATCAGTATATCCACTAAGGCATATATGTAAATGTATAGGTGCTTATACACTACGAGATGCATGTGTGTACTCGGTTGTGGTTGTAGGGGTCAAGTCATAGCTCCTGGCCCCGCCTCTGAGCTGGCCTCTATTAAGCCCACTCCCTTCTCCATGAGCTTTATTGAACCTCTTCTTAGACCTATGTATGAATTCTGCCTCCCCTACATCACACTCTTAGATTCTTCCACTTTCTGACTGAAGAAATACTTCCTAAGATCCCTGCGACTCCTTTGAGTTTTGAACCTCAGTTGTGACCCCTTGTTGCTGTGTCCCATCTCTAGTGTCGTACCGAATAGGTAAAACTTGCGATTTTGGCTTAATTAGCAACGCCCTTCTTGCCGAATAAGGCTAGTGAAAATTTGTGTATGCAGTAATTTCGCAAAAGTCATTCTAAACGTAACGAAAAAAATATATTTCATTGTGTATTATTATTGTAAACTTGTCTAAAATATATTTAGTTGGATTAGGCTAAATTAAATTGCGCTTGTAATAAAAAGTTAGGTAAGTTTTCTAAGATTCTTTTGTGATAAGTTATTAATTTTTACATTAACATAAATGAAAAATATACATCTTTAAGTGTATAAGGGAAAATTTTAGGAAGGACCTAATTTTAAACGAGTTTGCTAATTGACCAATTATAACTACTCGGTACATACATACATATTATCCTAAAAGGTGTATGTGCAACATATAACCTGAAAATTGTGTATATCCTAGAAGGTGCAAGTATAAATACCCCAGAGGTATATATACGCTGAAGTGTATATATGCATATATTCTTTTAATATATATTTTAGGAATTAGTCTTGGTGTTTGTGCCGAGTTACAGCTTAATGACTCGTGTAATCAGTACATTATAAGTGAACTTAAAATTAACATTTATTAAAAAATATGTAACAGTTTTATTGCTAAAAGAATTCAGGGTGTTTAAAGTTGATTTTCATTTTTGTTAGTTAATGGGGTTTGAAGCCTATCGACCGCACTAGGGCCAGACAAGAATACTTTTAATTCTTAAATTAAAGTTATTAAATAAGTTTATTTAGGTACAGGGGCATATAAGTACAATTATCATACACTGTAAATTACCTAGGATAACCCCCCCCCCCCAAAAAAAAAAAAAGTCATTGGGGTTCTCGGCTTAAAGTAAACTTGCACGTTTCTCGTAACTCGAACTCTGTTTTGCAGGCAAATTACCAAAGAACTGATGGACCTGTTGAACCAAGACAGGTCGCCGCTGTGCAACACTCGGCCGCAGATAATCCTGGAGCCATCCATCCAGCGACACCTCACACATTTCTCTCTCATTACTCACGGCTTCGGCTCCCCAGCCATCGTAGCCGCGCTCACAGCTATTCAGGTTTGTACATACTAGAGTTGGGTAATCTACATTTCCTTCTTTACAAATGCATCAGACCATAAATTTGGCTTGTGGTGTCTTAGGCCCGTAATTGGTGAGATAAGACTGAACAAATATAAGGAATACGAATAAGGTGATGAGGTGTAGGGGAGGTGTCACCTCGCGCACTCAGGTCACACACTGAGGTTCGGAGGTTGAATCCCCGATACGGCTGGAAAACATCAGGACGTGTTTCCTTAAGACACCTGCTGTTCATGTTCACCCATCAGTATAATGGGTACCTGGGTGTTAGTCGACTGGTGTGGGTCGCATCCTGTGACAAAACTGACCTAATTTGCCCCAAATACTCTGCATAACAAGCGGCTTTCTATTTAGTAGTATATCATTGATGTCAGCTAGGACTGTATATCTTGTATATGTTCTTGTAGAAATAAAGATATATTATAAGATATCTAACCAGGAGAGGACTTGCAGCAATGAATTTAGATAGACAAGTTTAGATTTATAAAGTATGACCTCCACGCTAAACCGGTGGAGGTCATACAGAGCATTTAGGTTTGATTCAAGAGGGATATGGTACAGTTCCTTGGATCAAAAGAACCCCTCACCAGCATCAAGAAGCCTCCCTTAACGGGTAGAAAGGGTATAGGAAATCACTGCATGTAGTTTGATAGTAGTTTGAATGTGTGGAACAAACTCCCAAATAGCGTTGTTGAAGCAAAAACTTTGAGTAGCTTTAAAAAATAGGTTACGAGTAGATGTGGGTGGGTGTAAGTTTGGAGTTGCCTGGTTTGGTCAAGTAGGCCTCTTGCAGTGATCCTATGTTCTTATGTGTGCTGTGGGAGATTGTAAACTCTCCTCCCACAGTGATGCGAAATTTTTAAGTGTTCTGTATTGCATTTGTGCCTTCAAATAGTTGCTTGAATATCCAGCAGGCACACGAGTGTTAGACTGAAGTGGGAGAGCAAATGCTGTTAGTGAACATTTTGCAATAATGTATGTATGTATATCTCGGGAAGGAGTCAGATTCATAAAAAAAAAAAAAAAACTAAATCAATCATTCAGTGTGGGATTAGAGTAAAGCAGTCAGTATTGGAGGTGAAAAGTGTTATGTCTGGAGCTTTTGAAAGTGTAATGGGTCATGATAGGTGTGCCCTAGTGAGGATGGGTCAGTAAATCACGAAAGGTATGCCTTTGTGGCCTTTTTTTTTATATTTATACATATACAGTACTGTATTAATGGGGAAATGCTTAGCCTGTAGGCATAAGGGTCAGACATCGATTGTAGAATAGGAAGTATGTAATAGGGTTTGATACAAGGAAGGTGATTACAGTAAGTTCTTCGCTGGCATCAAAACACTTTACATGAAGTGTGTGCCTTTGTGGAAAGGCAGCTAGAGAATGTCTCATTTAGAATGGAGATGTCTTGTACTGGAAGTGGTTACATATTTTAATGCTAATATTTTATAGATTATATGATGCATCATAATGTACTACTTATGCTGAAAACTATTTTGTAAAGTGAATTTTAAGTAGCAATTTCAGTTCCCAAATTCTCTTGACTAAACTACAGTGTTCTTACAGAATTTCTTGACGGAGTCTCTGAAGCACCTCGAGAAGTCCTTTCCCTCCTCCAACTCCCATCTCACCGTTACACCCTCCATAGATCTCAAGAACAAGGATATGGACAAGAAATAACGGTGTGGCCAAGTATCTCACTTCTTCCCCTCCACCACCGCCAGCCAGCCACTGAGAGTCAGACGCTATGAGACATTCCTCAGTTTATGTTATGGCTTGTAAAGATGCAAACTGAGCTACAGTCTGCTATTATAAAACCTGTGTGATCTTCAATTATGCATCATTTTTATTTGAAGGAATCGTAACTTCCCTTGAAGACTCGCTGCCGACACATAATCGGACATAGTTTGTCATGACTTGGTGAGCTTGGACTGACGGTTTGTTTTGTAAATAGAACTTCATAATATTTTAAGGTTGCTACATGGCTGTCATGGAGCTAGCTGTGTACTGATGGCAGCAAAAGTGCAATAATGCACAAGAGATAGTGCATAATACTCAGCTTTGTGGAAACTTGTTGAAAAAATAAAGACTATAGAAGTGATTTCTGGGAAATTTATTTAAGTAATTTTACCTCTTCTAAGAGGTTTAATGAATCTCACAATCAGTAGAAGATTATAAGTGTAGCTGCTAAGGTTTGTACAAATGCCATATTGCCATATTTTATTTTGACTGTTAAGGTTATTAAACACCCACTATTCACAACTGCAGTTTAGAGAAATTTAGTTTGCGGATATTTGGATACAAAGCGAGACGGTGTTCAGCTATTTCATGTGCCACTCACGATACCCAGATTGAAATTCTATTGTGATCTACCATTTAACAGTATTGTTTACAGAATACTTTGTTTTGTATCTAGTAAGTAGCCAAACTTTGTACGTTAGTAGTGTCAGGGTGGATAACCCTCAGAGGTTTTTCACATCCCAAACATATCTGCCAAAACAATGTACCAAGTGCAATCTCTTGGCGATGTGATTTATAAACTAGGCAAATGGGCGCTTTTGGGATAAACTGACTATGACAATGAGGCCATGCAAACCTCTGTAGATGTAATATTTTGTTGTTGGTTACCCAAGTCGACCCATGTTTTGTACAGTGTAGAAAGTACCTACAGACTTTTATTTCTCTGGATGGGACTCTCTCACCTAACCTCTTGGCTGGGAGTAGTATAGCGTTAATCTTACATAGGTGATAGGAGCCAAGCCTCTCACAGACACGAGTTTCCAGGTGTCCAATAGGCATGACAAACGTTGTATAAATTTCACTCTCTCAACTACGTGATATTCTCAAAATGTTTCTAGCTCTTTCTTTTGTCTTACTCTACAGTTTTGTTATTGAGATGTGAATGGTACATGATCTCTCAAAAGTGATCTGCATCTTTACCCCCCCCCCCCCAAGTACAATCAAGGGCGTGAAATTAACTCGCCTGTATTTATAAGCTGCTTCAGCTCTGTTTTCCTGTACAATTTTTTTGCTTGTATTGTTTTACATTCCTTATCATATCACTGCTTAGTATCAGTATTTAGGTTCACTAGTCTTGCTAATTGTTCCTTTATATTCCTCTTAACATAGGAAATTCTTGGTTTGATTGTGACTTGCTAGGTTCTTTGAATGTTTATTTAGAAGGACAGTACTTCAGTATATCTTCAAAGACATTTTTGAAGACTGTTTTATTCTCATTTTCTGTTATATCCCAGAATAGGGGTGTTATACCTTCACTGTGATCTTCTAAGAACTCAGTGATATCAAAAATATTTTTCTATTTTTCTCTTGAACACAAGTGAACATTGTGATGTATGGATGTAATGTATGTATGTAATTGGTCCAATAGGTCATAATAAAGTATGTGTTGCCATGAGTGTATCTAAATGTGGCAGATACAACTATTTTGGATTCTGGGTGTTTTAATTTTTTATATTACAATAAATTCACATTTTAGTAACACCCAGGATCCCTAATTAATATTTGTCACATTTTCTTGAATCTGTTATGAATCTGACTTGGAGGTTTACTTTGGGTCATTGTGACAGTAACCTATTTGTTTATATTCTGTGCTTTGAATATTCAGATTCTCAATAAAGACAGCAAGGGCTCTGGGTAAGATGCAGCCAAGCAAAACCTCATATCAAGACGACCTAGGGTCCTAGTTTATTCTTATTCCATTTTACTCCCTGCCCTTTCCAAATGTCTGCAAATATGGCGTTGCTCAGACAACTTTCTTCTACAAAAGAAAGAATTTTTTTTGTTGCCCAATTTCATGTAATGTTATATTATTAAATAAGGTATTTTATACTGTGCTACCCCAGTGGCACATGTTCTCCACAACCTGGTTGTTTTGTGTATTCCTCCATAATGGACGGTACCATCGTGTTGTATAGTTTATCTGTCAACTTGAAATAATTTTAATGCTAAAGGATGCCATATGTAGAATAATAATAAAAATCTTAACAAGATTATCATATATTGTATCTTGCCTTCTCAACTTAATTAGTAATATGTTTACGACATAAATATTACATAACTAGTGCAGCAAATTATAACTGTATATTACAATCACTCTTGCCATTCTTTCATCAAAGACAATAAGACTGTATTAATCCTTCAAATATCACAAATGGTTACAAAAGGTGATTATTGTTAACTGACATGACAATTCTTGAGCAACATTATTAAAGCATATATTGCACAACTTGTAGTAAACCAATCATTTGCTACTTTAATAAATTCCAAGTGTGTAGTATTTTGGGTTTAAAAATATATTTGGAATTGCAATCTAGGCATAAGCTACTGCTTACAATTTAGTACAATCTTGAGGGAAACACTGACTCTGAAAGCAATCAGGACCAATCCTAAAAAAGGAGAAGGTAAGTCCACTTCCCTGGATCAAGAGCCCATTAGTGAGGATTTAATTAATTTCTCAAATTAAAATTTTAAGCATTAATAAAATTGTTCATTGAATATAATTCTGATAATCTTTATCTATTGCCCATTTGGCCTTTTATAAATTCCTTCATGGGAAGTGCCTTGGTGCTGCTGAAAGGCTCTTGATTTAAGGAACAAACTACCCTACCCTTCATCAGATCAAACCTGATTTTCACCCCACTCCTTAGAGCTAAGAGGCTGTGTGAGCCTTATGAGCATAATGCTTCCCATGAATTTAAAAAAAGATTACATCATATACAAAATATTCTGCACGAGGTACAGAACTTACAAAAAAGTAGAGGTTCTGGTTTTTCAAATTAAGAGTTATGTGTACAGTGATGTATAGTGTGGCTTGGCAGTTTTGAAACTTAACTGGTACATGAGTGCTCCATTTATAAGTGCAGACAACTGTAACTAAGCATTTCTAAGTTAAGGACCTCCTGTAGGCAGTACTAACTAATGAAAATGATTATACAAAAAAAAAAAACAATCACCTTAAATTGTTATATTCAGGGGTAGGGGTGCTAAACCAGTAGGAAATACATAACTCAATTTAATTCAATCGGGTCTGATCCAAGGAAGAATAGAAACAATTTTATGGATCAAGACACCTTTCTTGAAGTAGCATTCATCCTAATGATATTGCATATCTTCCACAACACAATATATCTAACCTTGCAACTGATCACACAACAGCATATCTTGCATTTAATAACCCTTTTACCATAGTTTCATTAACCCGTAAACGGTCCAAGCAGATCTACGTTCACATGTGTAGTGCTACAAAAGTAGATCTACTTTTTTTTTTACATATTTTCAAATATAACAAAAAAAAAAGTAGATCAAAGTATTTTTTACATAGTCAAATGTTGAAAAAACGTATATACGTTTGGACCATTTACGGGTTAAAATGTGGTCTAAATAGTCTCTAATAGTTCATGGTCAAACCACAGTATAAAGAATGAGCATTTTTAGTTGATTACAAGCAGTTTTAACTATTATATCAACAATAAAAAATTTACACATTACAAGAAATAACCATAGTTTTCATCCTTGAGTTTCCTTCAAGCACATCAGCATAGTGTTCTAAACACTGAATAATAAAACCTCAATTTAGCAGACTAAAAGGAAGGAGTGTGTGTGTCCAGTGATACTGAGTGCCCATGAAACCTGAATAATGTTAAAAACAAGAACACTACAATACACTACAGTATACGTACAGTAAAATGCACACTAAAGCAATCATTGAAAATATAGAAGTTAAAAGTACTGCAGAGCAACTATACTGATCTTTTGTGGTGGATAAAAATTTCAGAAACAATGGACTTTGTTCATTATTTTTGAAATCAATTTATGCAGAAGATTTTATCTCTGAAATCAGTTAAATTGAAGTTTTACTAAAGTACAGCTTTTTTCATTGCCATCCTCCCCAAGATGCAACCCACAAGAGCTGATTAATGCTTAGGCACCTATTTACCACTAGGTAAATGTGGGCAACTGGTACAATACAGAGATAGTTAAGTATACTGTACATCTCGCCCTAACCACCAGAAATAGAATTATTCTTTAAACTGAGCTGAATGCTCAAATAATTATGCATGCTAATTATTAATGAACCAAAATACAAATTTTAATATATAAAATATTAATTTTATTTAAAATTTCTGTCTCCTGAGGAATATTAGTACACCAATGTCTTTCACTCTTCACTGGGGTTGTTTATCCAAACTTTACATATTTCACCAAACTATAAAGTTTGACACAATATTGTGGTGCCTCTCTCATTATTCAAATATGTCTGTCTAATCTTTCAAAAAGATTCTAAATGTCCAAACCACTTCGCTATTTCAAGTCATTTTGTGTGTAGAGTGTGTGTGTGTGTGTTGTCGTTCGTTGTTGTTGTCGTTGTCAGCCACTTAGGCCATCAACTCACAAGTCTCTTCATCTTACATACTGTGACAACAATACACAAGGCAGAGATTACAAATACTCATAATAATCCTCACCTAGCATGATACACCTTTTAATTCAAAGCTTCATCATTCATGTGTTATTCTTGTTAATATTCTTCAAAACAGTAAACTCACAAGTCATATATATATATATATATATATATATATATATATATATATATATATATATTTTTCAACAAGTCGGCGTCTCCCACCGAAGCAGGGTGACCCAAAAAAGAAAGAAAATCCCCAAAAAGAAAATACTTTAATCATCATTCAACACTTTCATCACACTCACACATTATCACTGTTTTTGCAGAGGTGCTCAGAATACAACAGTTTAGAAGCATATATGTATAAAGATACACAACATATCCCTCCAAACTGCCAATATCCCAAACCCCTCCTTTAAAGTGCAGGCATTGTACTTCCCATTTCCATATATATACATGTATATATATATATTCTTTCTTCTTTCAACACACCGGCCGTATCCCACCGAGGCGGGATGGCCCAAAAGGAAAAACGAAAGTTTCTCCTTTTACATTTAGTAATATATACAAGAGAAGTGGTTACTAGCCCCTTGCTCCCGGCATTTTAGTCGCCTCTTACAACACGCATGGCTTACGGAGGAAGAATTCTGTTCCACTTCCCCATGGAGGTAAGAGGAAATAAACAAGAACAAGAACTAGTAAGAAAAATGGAAGAAAACCCAGAGGGGTGTGTATATACATATATGCTTGTACATGTATGTGTAGTGTGACCTATGTGTAAGTAGAAGTAGCAAGACGTACCTGAAACCTTGCATGTTTATGAGACAGAAAAATGGACAGCAGCAATCCTACCATCATGTAAAACAATTACAGGTTTCCGTTTTACACTCACTTGGCAGGACGGTAGTACCTCCCTGGGCGGTTGCTACTTACCAACCTACTACTATTTTTTTTTTTCAACAAGTCGGCCGTCTCCTCATCTTAGCAACATACTCGTTTACCGATGCCTCGGGCTTACCACGGGCTCTCTGACCAGTATTTATACCTAAATAATGCATATTAGAGCTGATTTCCTAAGTTCTGTTCATTACAATATACAGTACACTGCTGTATAAACATTTGAAAATATACCAGAAATGTTATAAATGGTGTAAAGGTGACATTAAAACAATATCGAAGATGGGTGACAAATTCACTACCATTATAGTATGCTCCTCGTTTAGTGACGAATTCATTTACCGACGGGGTCTTAGGTCCCTATCTCCAGTGTTAAGTGAGGAGAGGCTGTATATATAATGTGGAATAACTGCAAACTAGTGATAACAAATACAAAACCACAGGGGGAAACTGAATAATAGCTCTAGGCCTTTCGTGTTGCACTGTTGCAAGTTCTTCAAAAAGTGGCCTGTAACACAAAAGGCCCTGAGCTATCATTCAACTTCTGTCTGTGGTTGTTTTGCATATATAGATTATATTAAATAATGTTTAATACTATTCATAATTGAAAAGGAATAGTATTGAATGAAAACTACTGTGTAAATATACTTAATATAAAAAAAAAAGAATTAAATAATCAATATTATGGTTTGATAAAAAAAAAAAAAAAAAAAAAAAAAAAAAAAAAAAAAAAAAAAATTATGTGATAATAAAAAAAAAAAAAAATTATGGTTTGAGAATGCATCTCTGATTATAACATGGGTGTCTATGGGAAAACAGGTTTCAAGTTCTGAACAGTCAACTTGCAAATAATTTTCAGGAATGCATTAACACTGTTAGGCAGGTCCTACTATTTACCCAGTGAAGATAGAATTTTTTTTTTTTTTTTTTTTTTTTTTTTTTTTTTTTTTTTTTTTTTTTTTTTTTTTTTTTTTTTTTTTTTTTTTTTTTTTCAACAAGTCGGCCGTCTCCCACCGAGGCAGGGTGACCCAAAAAAGAAAGAAAATCCCCAAAAAGAAAATACTTTCATCATCATTCAACACTTTCACCACACTCGCACATTATCACTGTTTTTGCAGAGGTGCTCAGAATACAACAGTCTAGAAGCATACACATATAAAGATACACAACATATCCCTCCAAACTGCCAATATCCCAAACCCCTCCTTTAAAGTGCAGGCATTGTACTTCCCATTTCCAGGACTCAAGTCCGACTATATGAAAATAACCGGTTTCCCTGAATCCCTTCACTAAATATTACCCTGCTCACACTCCAACAGATCGTCAGGTCCCAAGTACCATTCGTCTCCATTCACTCCTATCTAACACGCTCACGCACGCTTGCTGGAAATCCAAGCCCCTTACCCACAAAACCTCCTTTACCCCCTCTCTCCAACCCTTTCGAGGACGACCCCTACCCCGCCTTCCTTCCCCTATAGATTTATATGCTTTCCATGTCATTCTACTGTGATCCATTCTCTCTAAATGACCAAACCACCTCAACAACCCCTCTTCTGCCCTCTGACTAATACTTTTATTAACTCCACACCTTCTCCTAATTTCCACACTCCGAATTTTTTGCATAATATTTACACCACACATTGCCCTTAGACAGGACATCTCCGCTGCCTCCAACCGTCTCCTTGCTGCTGCATTTACCACCCAAGCTTCACACCCATATAAGAGTGTTGGTACTACTATACTTTCATACATTCCCTTCTTTGCCTCCATAGATAACGTTTTTTGACTCCACATATACCTCAACGCACCACTCACCTTTTTTCCCTCATCAATTCTATGATTAACCTCATCCTTCATAAATCCATCCGCCGACACGTCAACTCCCAAGTATCTGAAAACATTCACTTCTTCCATACTCCTCCTCCCCAATTTGATATCCAATTTTTCTTTATCTAAATCATTTGACACCCTCATCACCTTACTCTTTTCTATGTTCACTTTCAACTTTCTACCTTTACACACATTCCCAAACTCATCCACTAACCTTTGCAATTTTTCTTTAGAATCTCCCATAAGCACAGTATCATCAGCAAAAAGTAACTGTGTCAATTCCCATTTTGAATTTGATTCCCCATAATTTAATCCCACCCCTCTCCCAAACACCCTAGCATTTACTTCCTTTACAACCCCATCTATAAATATATTAAACAACCATGGTGACATTACACATCCCTGTCTAAGACCTACTTTTACCGGGAAGTAGTCTCCCTCTCTTCTACACACCCTAACCTGAGCCTCACTATCCTCATAAAAACTCTTTACAGCATTTAATAACTTACCACCTATTCCATATACTTGCAACATCTGCCACATTGCTCCTCTATCCACTCTATCATATGCCTTTTCTAAATCCATAAATGCAATAAAAACCTCCCTATCTTTATCTAAATACTGTTCACATATATGCTTCAATGTAAACACCTGATCTACACATCCCCTACCCACTCTAAAACCTCCTTGCTCATCCGCAATCCTACATTCTGTCTTACCTCTAATTCTTTCAATTATAACCCTACCGTACACTTTTCCTGGTATACTCAGTAAGCTTATTCCTCTGTAATTTTTACAGTCTCTTTTGTCCCCTTTCCCTTTATATAAAGGGACTATACATGCTCTCTGCCAATCCCTAGGTACATTAGAATTAATGTTATTAAATTATACCATTCAATAAAAAACCATACCACCAAATTTTATTTATAATAAAACCAGAGACGGGAGATACCAAATCTTTTGCTGATACCAATACCATCAAGAGTAGCTAATACCCAGTGATACTGGTACCGATACCATCAAAATTAGCCGATATCCACTGATATTGACACTCTGGTGTGCCCTTAAATAAAACCAATCTGAAACTCCTCAAGATAAAATGTCTCAGGCAAAACTAGCAATTTTTTAAGTACAGTGGTACCTTGAGTTTCGAACAGCTCCCAACTCGAACAATTATGTAAGTGTATTTTTGTAAGTGCTTTTGTAAGTGTATTTTTGGGGGTCTGAAACACACTAATCTAATTTACATATTCCTTATGTGAACAAATTCATTCGGTATCTGCACTCAAACAACCTTCTGGAACGAATTAAGTTCATAACTCAAGGTACCACTGCATTTTGTAAAACTGACAATTTTTTAAGTATTTTTACAATGTCTTTCTCTTCATAAAATTTTAACAACCTTTAATCTACTTTTGAAAAGAATGCATTGATCAAGTTCCAAACTACTGTACCTGCACACATTATGATGACAAAGCAGCAAGTACAAGGCATCTAAAATAAGAGTACATTAATATCAAAATACTAGTATGAAAAGATTAAGACATAATAGGCAAGGAAACCTTTAGTATGCAACATTCAACCCAGAGAAATCATATCACAAAACACATCAGCATACAGTAATGTCAAGGTAAAGAGGACGTCAGGTAACACAACACAAGAGGACCACTACAGTAAGCTCACCAGCTCATGTGAGTTAAATGGTTGAGGCTTCAAGATTGTTTTTTTAATGTGCTGGCTATCTCCCACCAAGGTAGAGTGATCTGAAAAAAGAAACACTTTCACCATCATTTACACTGTCACTGTCTTTTCAGAGGTGTGTAGATATGAGAGTTTAGATGTTCCTCCAAACAGCAAATATCCCCAGTCCTCCTTTAGAATGCAGACACTGTACTTCCCACTGTACTTATTTTTATTCTTATATTATTCTTATTTACCTCAACGATTGTCGACCACCAAGGCAACATAACCCAAAGAAGAAAACACATTTGCCATCATTCACTCAATCTATGCTTTTCCAGATGAGTGCTGACATCACAATATAGCTGGAACTTTGAACTGCAACATCCATACCCCTCCAGAGTGTAAACACTGCCCTTCCCACCACTAAGAGTCAAGTCTTGGAGGTGGGAAAGGCAATTATGGTGCATCTGACTCCACTTGCTCCCATCTATTATATTTAGAAGGAATCAGTAAATCCCCCAATCACACGGTGCCTGAGAAATGGTAGGTAATCAAGTTCGATCCAAGGAAGGAAAGACATGACCAATTCCTTGATGCAAGAACTTTTCACCAGCATCAAGGAACCTTCCATGAGGGGTATGGAGAAAAATGAGTTAGTTGTTTCATGCCATGAGGACAAGAGAATTATGGTGCATTATGCATGTATTGTCAGTGTTGTTAATCCTGCCATTATATTTATGCACCTGAAGACATGCAAGTACACCTCCAGCTGTTTTCCTTATGTAAACCTTAATACATCTCCCATATAGAATACTGTAGACCCCTGCTTTCTTTAGTGATTTACTAAGTCTAAAAGTTCTGGTAATTTCTGCTGGAAACACTAATAATATATGCACAGTGCACTATAACTCACATTCCCTTTTCATGGCAAAGGACATACTTACCTGGGGTTACCTGGAGGGTTTCGGGGGTCAACACCCCCACGGCCCAGCCTGAGGCCAGGCCTCATGGTGGATTAGGGTCTGATCAACCAGGCTGTTACTGCTGGCCGCATGCAAGCTGATGTACGAACCACAGCCCGGTTGGTCAGGTACTGACTTTAGGTGCCTGTCCAGTGCCTTCTTGAAGACAGCCAGGGGTCAATTGGTAATCCCCCTTATGTATGCTGGGAGGCAACTGAACAGTCTTGGGCCCTGGACACTTATTTCCAAGAAAATAACAGAGAAATATGCATATATGCCTTGAAGCTTCAATCAATGAATTTCAGCAACACCAATGAACAAAACTGAGAATAGTATATCTTGGCTAGGCCAATCTCTCATGCTGTCCTAAGATCACCATGGAAAACTTAACATGAGTCAACATTCCTACTGCAGTGTTCCTTCATTCTTCCTTTAATGCCTTTACCCTCCCATCCCTTTCTTGTACCTAGCACTGGCTGGTGGACTTACTGCAGTATTCCTTTTGCATTGTGTTACCTAACCTGTTCACCCTGATTTCACTTACTGTATGTTATGCGTCTTGTGATATATTTGCTATGTACTTGATAAACATCCTTCATGGGTGAAACATTGCACATTAAAGAATACCCTGCATTTTTTAACACACTGTCCGTCTCCCACCGAGACAGGGTAACCTGAAAAAGAAACACTTTAATCATCATTCACAATATTGCTGTCTTGCCAGAGGTGGACATGACAGTTTAGATTACCCTCCAAGTAGAAAATATCCCCACCCCTATTTTTAGAGAGCAGGCACTGTACTTCCCACCTCCAGGATTCAAGTCTGGCTAACCGGTTTCCCTGAATCCCTTCACAAAATGTTACACTGCATACTGCATTTTATTCTTTCAACTTGTTGCCTATATCAACATAAAATATCAATATGCTGGCATAAAAACCTTCTTATCGTACTTGTACACATGATGAAAATGCTTGTAAAGTTAATCTAACAAATTTAGATTGTTTAACTTCCTCTGCATAACTGATGACAGTACAGTACAACATTAATATATTAAGCTGTGTTACAGCATTCCTTATAACTTCCTGAATATCCCACTGAACTTTTCTAATCATCATCTACTTCGGGTTAGTAAAATATTTCATTCAATCTTTCTTTAGGATAGAACAAGAGGAAGAAACATACATAAATATGCTTTCTAATTTGTTTCTTTAACTAAATTACCTTAATTACACTGCTTGATAATAACAATGAGTGGGTAACACCTTATACAATCACTTAATTATTATACCTCTTGATTAAATGAAATAAATCAAACTCAATGATTCATCTATAAAGAATAAAAGTTGAAAGTTTTCACAATACTGACTATGGCTGACACAATTCATAAACAACCCAAACCTACAGAGGACATTAGTAATCTATGACTGCATGAAACGTTGTCTGAAATTTCCTCTCTAAGCGTGGGTTATTTGTTATGTATGGATGCGTATATTACAGTAGGCAAACTAGCTCAAGCAAATGGCAGCTACCATATATTACTCCCATTAGCTGAACAATGGCAGCTACCATATATTACTCCCATTAGCTGAACAATGGCAGCTTCTGGGACTTGGTCGATCCTTTAGCACTGACCATCCAGAAGCACTGTATCTTTGCATATACTCTTATGGATAAATTTTATACAGGATTAAAATGAGAAATTAATATATAAACAGTACAGTAGGGCCCCGCTTTACAGCATTTTGCCTTATGGCATTCCGCTAATACAGACATTTCAAATTATGACCAAAACTCGCTATATGCCCCTCCCCCTCCCTCCCCGACTTTCTAATACAGTAACCGTGCCCCACCTGGTTTGTTTACATTCTCTGTGAGCACTCTCTCTCTCCATTATGTCTGGAAACTTTCCAAAATTTCAAGTGTTTTAAAGTTATTTCATGTTTTATGTATATTCTGTTAATTATACCTATGTGTACCTGTACCTAAATAAACTTACACACTGTGACTCACGAAATCGTAATGACATGGTTTCGTGAGGTACGTCCTTTGAGACTCTCTGATCGCGGGTTCTATCCCTGCCTGTGGTATGGTTTGTTTACACACTGTGCTGGTATGTAGGTACATATTAAAATCACTAAGAGTGTCTTATTAGTCTTGAGGACGCCATATTAATAATGTTAATAATAATAATACGGAATAATAATGACTCTGAGGCTCATTAAATGTCGTATGTTATACTAATATAAACATTTTCATTAGCCCATCTATGATATTTTTTTCAAAATTATATAACAAACACGTTACGTAACATAGAAATATAATAAATACACCACACAGTAGATTAAATTAACATGAATATGAGATGTTAGGCATATATGAACGTGTATCAACCATAACCAGACATGTTTGTCTGTTTGTTTACATTCTCCCTGTCTCTCTCTCTCATTTACTCGTTCTCTCTCTCGTTTATTCATTTTACCTCGTTTACTCACTTCTAACCCTACATTAAGACTACAAATATTTTAAGGTAAGTAATGAATGTGATGTATATGCATTTTATTGCTCTGGGGCACTTTAAATGTCATATTACATGTGGGCAGGGTGGCCTGGTTGGCTACCATACCTCCAATACCTGACTTACAATAAATACTACTCACTTCTCACCCTACATTAAGGCTACAAATATTTTAAGGTAGGTAATGAGTGTAGTGTAAACTTATCTGGCATTTATATGCATTTATAAGTGGAAACAATGGCGTTCTGTTTTCCAGCAATGTCCGCTTTCTGGAGGTAGCCTGGAACCTAACCTGCCGTATAAGTGGGGACCCTACTGCACGTATAAAAACTATCATAACATTTTACATATTAAGATAAAAGGTTAATAACATAGAAATCTTTTTGTGTGTGTGTGTTATTAGTCATCCAGTATTCTTTAAGGCCCTATAATCTTGCCCAGTATTGTGCATATTTTATATTTGTTAAAAGACTTGTGTAACTATGATTTTTTTAACAATTTTTAACTTACATAAACATCTTTCCAGTGTAAATATTTCAACAATATGTCTCTTACAACTTACAAAGGAATTTTGTAAACAGTCTAGGTATGGTGGAAGGCAACAGTTATTTTCTGCAGACACACTCATCCATTTTTAAACCTGCAGCCACACATCTCCTTCACTGAACTCAAAACACTACATCTCTGAATAAGCAGCAGAATATAATGTTAAAAATAGTAAACACAAATACTGTATACAATAAAATTAAAAATACAGTGGAACCCTGACTTATGAGTGCCCCAACATACGAGTTTTTCGAGATATGAGCCATCACTCAGTTGATTTTTTGCTCTGAGTTACGAGCCAAAATCTGAGCTACGAGCAGCTTCCCCCCTCAACCCTTACACCTCGCTTGTGTTTATCTATGATTTCATGCTTAAATTCCATGGATATCATCCTCTTTTTCTTCTCACCACTGTCCTTTGCACTTACTTTCTCAGGACCCATGGTTAGAAAAAAGAAATTTGGCAAAATAACTACACAAAATGCAAGCAAAACACGAGAGAAATGCTTCCACACTGAGGTAAACAGTGCACTGCGCCAGTTGGCAGCATTCTGAAGCTCCTCGTTGTTATTATTATTATTATAATAATAATACAGTGGACCTTCAGTTAATGACATTAATCTGTTCCAGAGAGCTTGTCTTTAACCGATTCTGTCGTAATCCGAATTAATTTTCCCCATAAGAAATAATGGAAATGCAATTAATCCGTTTCAGACACCCAAAAATATTAAAAAATGTTTTCTATGTGAAATATGCATTACCTACACAGAAAACAATGATACATGAAGAATAAAACAATAATAACATCACACTTACCTTTACTGAAGACATGGTGATGTATGGAAGACAGGAGGAGGGGAGAGGATGGAAGAGTTTACAATTGTTTGGAAGGGGAATCCCACTCCATAAAGACTTCAGGTACCAAGTCCTTATCCTGGGTTACTTCTCTCCTTTGTTTTTTAATGCCACTAGGACCAGTTTGAGAGCAATGGACCCCTGTTGCTCAAAAAAGTTTGCCAGAGAGGTCTGTTTCTGGTATATGTTAGGAATTGTGTTGGGAGACACAAGATAGTCCTTCAATATGACACTAATAACAGCTCTATGGCTTATTTATTTAGCACAATTCATCTAATATGACATAATAAACATAGAAACATGACATATACTCTAGAATGAATAAAATACGTCATTAAGTATGTCACGAGTGTTGCTGAGTTGTTGTTGGGTGTATAAGGACCACTGAGAGCATAAGCCGTACATAGTGGTAGTGGAGGTGGCAGCAGCAGTAGAGACTAGAGACGGCAGTGTTGTCAGTCACCCTATATAACTCCAACAACACTGGAGGAGTTAGGTTCGTGCTCTCCTTTTTCTATCGATTAATCGCTTAACTTACTTGCTACAGTTAATGCTTAGCTTGCTTGCTACAGTTAATGCTACACTTTATCGCTGGCTGCCGCTATAGCCTTTATATACTCCTGTTGCTTTAGTATTGTACATATTGCATAGTCACTGAAAAAGGCACATTCTCCCTTCTCTCTCAGCCCTTTACCAAAGGGCTGGCTTTCTTTGGGCCCATGGTGGCTTATTTAGCAGTTACAAGCACTAAAAACAATGAAATAATACAAAATGTATCGCATGTAAGCGTGGAATTGTCCTTGCTGGCTTGTAAACAATGGCACACTGGCTGTACGTGGAGTGGTTGGGCTGCTCAGGTCATGCAGACATGTTCGGGACAAATGACTTTAACTGAGTTCTTTGTCATTAACTGAGCCAATATTTTGATGCAAAAACATGTCGTTATCCGATGACATCGTTAATTCAGGGTCCAATGTAATTATATTATTATTATTATTATTATTAATTTAGGGAACTGGAGCACAAATCCAATTCCCTAGATCAAGAGCCCCTCTCCAGCATCAAGGTTCCTTGATGCTGGTGAAGGGCTCATGATCTAGAAAATTGGATCTGTGCTCCAGTTCCCTAAATTAATAATAATAATTATAATAATTATTATAAAAAATTAATTGGAGTGTGAGCAGGGTAACATTTATGAAGGGATTCAGGGAAACCGGCAGGCCGGACTTCGAGTCCTGGAGATGGGAAGTACAGTGCCTGCACTCTGAAGGAGAGGTGTTAATGTTGCAGTTTAAAAACTGTAGTGTAAAGCACCCTTCTGGCAAGACAGTGATGGAGTGAATGATGGTGAAAGTTTTTTTCTTTTTCGGGCCACCCTGCCTTGGTGGGAATCGGCCAGTGTGATAATAAAAAAAAAAAAAATTAATTATAATAATACTAATAATAACGAGGAGCTTCAGAACGCCACCAACTGATGCAGTGCACTGTTTACCTCACTGTGGAAGCATATGTCTCATGTTTTACTTGCATTTTGTGAAGTTATTTTAGCAAATTTCTTTTTTCTAACCATGGGTTCTAAGAAAGTAAGTGCAAAGGACAGTGCTGAGAAGAAAAATAGGATGATGTCCATGGAATTAAAGCATGAAATCATAGATAAACATGAGCAATGTGTGAGGTGTACTGTCAGCATAGTTGCTGATCCCTGTATTCCCAGTATTATATAGCATAGCATATTAGTATCATCCCTGTGCTTTAGACACGAGATCCCTCGTAGGCCTTTGGCTTTGTGTGACGTCATAGGGATACACATGGGCAGTGATCCCCCTGTCCCGTCCTCACTCGGCGGCAGACCTACAAGGCGTGAACAGGCTTGGCACCGGGCTCCATCTCTCATCTCAGTCTGACAATATATTTACCATCCTACAAGTGTGTCTACTTTCAACCTACGATATCTCCATTTAAGAACCCTTACGATAAATGGTGACAGCGGTGAGCCTGTAATTCTGACGATTACAGCGATTTCTGGAGATAAAGTTGTCGACCAGCAAGACGGCCATTTCGCGTTACCAGTAGGCCTACCGAGGTTCACCCCATCCAGCTACCTCAAGCCAGCTACTCTACCAGCTTCTACATTATTCACTGGTCAGTCTCTTTGTATTAGTGTTAACTGCTTTTTGCATTACTCCCGAGGGGTTGACCCGAGTTTGCAAAATAAGCCAGCTTCCAGTCTGTGGTGGGGGAGTCAGTACACCCGAGCCCAGTCCAGCCTAGCCTACTCCATCCAATTATTTTGCCTGCCAAGCCAGCTTCCACCCCTGCTGTGCTCATCGTGTGAAGTTATCAAGCTATTCTGTGTGAAGGGTTAAGATAAGCCAGCTAGCAACTAACCCAGGTGTCTTACCCCAGTACTCAAGCAAGCCACATGACTAGCCTTCATCGCTTGTGATTCAAGTTCCAAGCATTCTGAGTGCTCCTTATCATCCTTGTGGTGTTGTAGTATTTCGTGGGTTTCTTCTAAGCCAGCCGGCTTAGAATTATCTTCGCGGCAGTGTGGGTTTTCTCAGTGAGGCTTACGACGTTCAACCCATAAGCCCAGCCACTCACGATCACGTGTGTCGCACCATTGCCGGTCTCAGACGCCTCGCTCAGCCATTACCCACAAACCCAACTACAGTCGGCCATTACAACTCACCTACCTCATCAGTGTTTTGGTGCACTGCTAAGGGTTGTAGCACCATATTTTAAGGACAACATAGGGGGTCAAGAGCTAGAGTGTGGCGCGCCATCTTTAAAAGCCTCCTGTGTGTTGTCTCTCGCCGATTTAAGCGCAATTCTACGATCATCTGTGCAGAGGACAGCAGCAAGACGATATAAACAATCCATCAATCTCATTTTTTTTCAAGTGTTACAGCTATAATATTTTTTTTTTTTAGAGACATTTGCGAGTGTTGAGACATTTCTTTTGTGTTCCCAGTGAATTTTTCTCTTAGTGACATTCAGTGACTCTTGATCAGACTCAGTGTTTATCATGTACTGATTGCATAAATTTCTTTTAATCTCCTTAATTCAGTGTTAATTTTCGTGCATTATTTTATATCTGTTGTGTTGTGTATCTTTTTATACACTTGAAGTAAGTACTTAGTGTATTCCTTTTTGTTGTGTGTTTTAGCACCTATTATTTTTCATATTTTATTGAACAAATTCACTCTTAGTGCAATTTTTAAGTTCTCCTTCTAAAGTAAATTGTTCTTTTGCTTGTTGTTTAAGTGCAGTTAAGAGTTAAAGTGTTCATTCCTTGATATATTTCTTTTCTTGTGTGTTATAATTTTTATTATTGCACATTGACTCATTTTGCAATAATTCTTGTGCAAATATTGTGTTGCTATTAAAGTTTTTCTTGCAGAAAATTTTATGCAGTGTTGTGCAATACAGTTTATTACAGTGCAGTTTCTTATGCTCTGTTCTGTGCATAGTATTTTATTCTGTCTGTCATTTTATTTTTTTTTAATTTCAGTGAATTGTGTGTTTGTTTTAATTTTTGCACAAGTTTATTGAGTCCATTTTATTATTTTATTGTGTATTTTCCTTGTTGCATTGAAAGTAAAGACAACTCACTGTGCCATTTATTCAATTTAAAGTAAAAGTTGAGCATATTAGATTTGAGCAAAGTACAAGCTCTCTTGATTTTCAGTGTTTGCTAAGTTGCATATTCTTCTTGTGTGAGTTCTTTGCTTACTGTGTAACTTGTAAATTTTTAATTACTTATGCAGAATAGTTAAGCATTTTTTTCCATTTAAGCTTACTGTGTCATTCTCTCCATTTTTCTTGACTTATGCCCTTCAGTATTTTCACTGAGAAGATGTCCCAGTCACTTTTGAACGTTCACTTAGTGTATCATTCCAGTCAAAGTCAATATGAATCAGTCCACAGTACCAACATTCCCTTACTGACTGAAAGACAATATCTAGCCCTTGAGCAATGTGTTTGTTCTCACAGCTTGTATCTGAGATTTGTTAAAGTGCTGCTAAATGTGAAGTTCAGATTAAGTTCCTATAGATCCACGAATTACTTATTAACGTAGCCGAGCGGTCAGGCACTAGTAATTCTGTCATTCCCATCTGTGTTCCACCTATACCTTCAGACTTGCAGGATAGTGTTCCGTTGCCTCAAGTGTCCGGGGACACTCAGACTGCCTTGAGTGCACAGCCTATCCCTGCAATGACTGCTAGTTCGAGTAGTAGTTTCGCCACAGGGGATGCCTTGTCAGAAAACGATTACTTGCAACTAGTAATGCCATCTCTTGTTGATGTGACATGCTGTCTGCAGAAAGACGTCTCTGTTACAGCAAGTGTTCTCACTAGAGTGTCTGTTGTTGTTCCTTGTGTTTCAGATGGTGATCCCATCCTAGTTGACAGTAATCAGTGCATTGTAAGAAGTTATTTCTCGAGTAACTTTCACATGTTAACGTTTGTAAGTGTAGTTTCTTTATAGCTGATACCTCGTGTCACTGTGTGCGACTCAGATTGAATATCAGCATTGTTCACCGTGTTCATTTCTTTCTCCTGTGCTTGCAGTTGAGATAGTAGATTCGTTCTCCCTTGCTCATATTGCGTGTTATAGCGTTAATTTTTTTCAACCGGGGGGAGTCATCCACTCCACCGAGTTTGTTCTTTCCTCCAGTAAGGAAGAACTGATACCTTTATTCCAGAACAAACAGCCTACTGGAAGGTTAGCCAGATGGACCTTGACTATCCAAGAGTTCAATCCCACTTTTGAAAATTTACCTGGCAAGTCAAATGTAGTCGCAGATGCTTTATCGCGACACGTTAGTGTAGTTACTGCAGATCCTCCATTTGCTGTCGAGGATGTCAAAAATGCCCAAAGAACCGATCCCTTGTGTTCTGGTGTGATTCGATTCCTGCTCCAGGAAGATCTTATTCTTACTGTGAAGCCACCAGTACCCTTTAGTGACTTGTAATGAGCCAAGAATTACTGTATCGAATAGTCGAGTTGAGTACTCCTAGCAGACGAATTAGTAATTCCACAGTCACTAGTGATTGTAGTTGTATCTTTTGTAGATACTCGTTCAGATCTCTCTCAGTCAAGGCATGTGTTAGCCATTGCAGAGGAATTCAATCCTCCCAGAGATGATAACCATTCTGCATACATAAACCTTACCCTCGCAGAATTGGGTTTAAGTGTAAACAGCCTGCATAATTAGATGTCCGAGATGAATGAATTGGTCAACTGTGTGTTTTATTATTAGCTGATCAGTTTGTCAGAAATTTTCGTGTTCACGTTCCCTCCGTATTCTGAGAATTAACAGTCTAGATTTGTGTGCACCGAATCTGCCTTTCTGTTAAACACTTCTTTGTATATAATTATTCTTCCTCAGAATCAGTAGAGTGCATGAATACAGATCGATCGATCAATTCCATCCATATTGTATAATGATTTGTTCTTATAGTTTGTAATGATTACGTTAACACCCATTACGTCAAAATCATGTTGTACCATCCATTAGTTCTAAGTTATATATGAATTTGTTATTGTATAGAATCAGCCCAGATCCGCCTGCCTGTTCAGCCTATAGTATAGTAGTGTATGTCGGGACGACATACGTAACATGACCGAGCTGTCAGCATAGTTGCTGATCCCTGTATTCCCAGTATTATATAGCATAGCATATTAGTATCATCCCTGTGCTTTAGACACGAGATCCCTCGTAGGCCTTTGGCTTTGTGTGACGTCATAGGGATACACATGGGCAGTGATCCCCCTGTCCCGTCCTCACTCGGCGGCAGACCTACAAGGCGTGAACAGGCTTGGCACCGGGCTCCATCTCTCATCTCAGTCTGACAATATATTTACCATCCTACAAGTGTGTCTACTTTCAACCTACGATATCTCCATTTAAGAACCCTTACGATAGTACAGGTTGTTTGTGAGGCAGTACGAGCGTAGTACTATGCTGGTACTGCCTCGCATTAAGAGTGTAGCAATTAATTAAGTTCAGAGATAAAGCGTAGCATTAAGAGTGTAGCAATTAAGTTCAGTGATAAAGTGTAGCATTAAGTTCAGTGATAAAGTGTAGCATTAAGAGTGTAGTAATTAAGTTCAGTGATAAAGTGTAGCATTAAGCAAGTAGCCTACCTTCCACCCTCCACCTCCACCAGCATACGTACACTTTATAAAAGCAGTTTATTTCTTAACATTCTCTATTATGTTTTATTGTTTTTATACAATATTTCTTATTTATAAATACATTGTTTCAGTGTTTTCCTTATGAAACTAGTGATCTAGCGCAGTTAGCCTCACAAACACTTCATTTTCAGAAGGGGAAGAATGGGAAGATATGGTCAGTGCGGCAGTGGCAATGGCCACCGCCACTCATCACATAATGACATGTTTTACTCATTCTAGAGTATATATCATGTTTCTATGTTATTTATATTGTTTATTATGTCATATTAGATAAACTGAGATAAATAAATAAGCTGGAGAATTGATATTAGCGTTATATTGATGTATTTTGTCCTGCCTTCCGTGAGCAGGAATTCCGCTGGAATGGATTAATGGAATTTCAATTCATTTAAATAAGGAAAACTGATTTGATGTACGAGCAAATTGAGCTATGAGCTAGGTCACGGAACGGATTAAACTCGCAAGCTGAGGTTCCACTGTATGCTATTTAGAAATGTACAAAAATCTTGCTTCTTTTAGAAGTCCAGAAAATTTTCATGGTGAATAAATAAATAAATAAATAAATAAATATATATATATATATATATATATATATATATATATATATATATATATATATATATATATATATACATATATATATACATATATATATATACATATATATATACATATATATATACATTATATATATACATATATATATATGTATATATATATGTATATATATATGTATATATATACATATATATATATATATATATATATATATATATATATATATATATATATATATATATATATATATATATATATATATATATATAATTTTTTTTTTTTTTCAACAAGTCGGCCGTCTCCCACCGAGGCAGGGTGACCCAAAAAAGAAAGAAAATCCCCAAAAAGAAAATACTTTCATCATCATTCAACACTTTCACCACACTCACACACTATCACTGCTTTTGCAGAGGTGCTCAGAATACAACAGCTTAGAAGCATATACGTATAAAGATACACAACATATCCCTCCAAACTGCCAATATCCCAAACCCCTTCTTTAAAGTGCAGGCATTGTACTTCCCATTTCCAGGACTCAAGTCCGACTATATGAACATAACCGGTTTCCCTGAATCCCTTCACTAAATATTACCCTGCTCACACTCCAACAGATCGTCAGGTCCTAAGTATCATTCGCCTCCAGTCACTCCTATCTAACATGCTTATATATATATATATATATATATATATATATATATATATATATATATACGTATATATATATATATATATATATATATATACGTATATATATTCGGGATCGCTTCCCCAGTCTTTTTCCATTCGTTTCAGCCGGCTACAGCAAACCCTCAATTCTTTTGTTTGGAGAACATGAAATTCTCTCATCAGAAGGTGTTCAGCAGGGTGACCCACTAGCTCCACTTCTCTTCTGCTTGGTAGTAAGAGAACTAACTTCCAGCCTCAGCAGCGAGCTCAATATCTGGTACCTGGATGATGGCACTCTGGCAGGTACTGAAGAGTCCCTGGTAGGGGACCTACAACTGGTGAAAACACAGGGAGAAGACTTGGGACTCATCCTCAATCCCTCCAAGTGTGAAATCATCACAGCAAACCAGGAAATAATCAATGCTGTGCGAAGAATCCTCCCAGAAGTCTCTACTACCACTCCGTCCAACAGTACCCTCTTGGGAGCACCGCTGGGTCACCAGGCCATCGACACAGTCCTCAAGGACAAATTGAATGACCTGATGAGAATGGAGGAGAGAATAAGCAATCTTGATGCCCATGATGCTCTGTATCTCCTCACAAGGTGCCTTAATATTCCAAGACTCACTTACTTCCTCAGGTGTGCACCCTCTTTTGACAACCCAACACTCGACGAATATGACGCACACCTGAGGTCAACCCTTAAGAAGGCACTGAACCTGTCACTAGAGGATCAGCAATGGGATCAGGCAACCCTCCCAGTACGACTGGGAGGTATAGGGGTGCGCAAAGCAACGCATGTTGCTTTACCTGCTTTTCTGTCTTCATGTTTGTCTTCCAGTGCTTTAGTCAAGAAGATTGTTCCCGAACGCTTGAGAGACATGGTAGGAGCTCAAGACCCCAGGTTTACTGAAGCAGTGATTCGGTGGGACACCCTTACAGATTCCTCCAGTAGACCAGCTCCTCCCAAAGAACACAAACAGTCCCACTGGGACAAACCGATCATGGAAAAAATCGCCAACACAATGCTCTCCAATGCCTCAGGAAAGGACAAAGCTCGTCTCCTGGCAGTGAAGGCACCACACTCTGGAGATTTCCTGTTTGCTGTTCCCAATTCCTCCTTGGGCACTCGACTAGACCCACAGGCCATTCGGATTGGTGTTGCTCTTCGCCTAGCCGCCCCCATCCTCACCGAACATAGGTGTATTTGCGGCAGGGCGACAGCTGATCAATTCGGACTTCATGATCTCGTGTGTCACACAGCAGAAGGGAAGTATGCCAGGCATGAGGAGGTCAATGATATCATAAAGAGAAGCCTCGCCACAGCCCATTGCCCAGCTCAACGGGAACCCCAAGTACAGAGGTCTGACGGAAGTCTAAAGCGTCCTGATGGAGCCACTGTGCTACCTTGGAAGGATGGAAAGCAGATTGCCTGGGACTACACGTGCCGCCACATTGGCAGACACCTACTTGCCATACTCCGTAGTGGAAGGGGGTGGAGCTGCCAGCCATAGGGAGACTCAGAAGATCTGCAAATATGAAGACCTTCCCCCTTGCTATAACTTCATCCCAATAGGGTCAGAGACCCTTGGAGCATGGGGCAAGTGTGCTCTAAAGTTCCTAATAGAGCTGGGTGAAAAGCTCATCACAGAAACAAAGGACCACAGGGCAACCAGCTTCCTCTTCCAGAGACTCAGTGTTGCGATCCAGAGAGGAAATGCCTGCAGCATTCTTGGCACGCGGCCCACCGCCGGGGAGCTGGACGAAGTATTCGAGATGTAGCTCTGAGTTACCTATGTTATTTTACTTTGTATCGTAGTTTTGTGAATGTTCTGTCAATGTATTTTGTCTTTAAATAAAATATATATATATATATATATATATATATATATATAGGTAGTAGGTTGGTAGACAGCAACCGCCCAGGGAGGTACTACCGTCCTGCCAAGTGAGTGTAAAACGAAAGCCTGTAATTGTTTTACATGATGGTAGGATTGCTGGTGTCCTTTTTTCTGTCTCATGATCATGCAAGATTTCAGGTACGTCTTGCTACTTCTACTTACACTTAGGTCACACTACACATACATGTACAAGCACATATATACACACCCCTCTGGGTTTTCTTCTATTTTCTTTCTAGTTCTTATTCTTGTTTATTTCCTCTTATCTCCATGGGGAAGTGGAACAGAATTCTTCCTCCGTAAGCCATGCGTGTTGTAAGAGGCAACTAAAATGCCGGGAGCAAGGGGCTAGTAACCTCTTCTCCTGTATATATTACTAAATGTAAAAGGAGAAACTTTCGTTTTTCCTTTTGGGCCACCCCGCCTCGGTGGGATACGGCCGGTGTGTTGAAAGAAAGAAAGATATATATATATATATATATATATATATATGTATATATATATATATATGTATATAT
>NC_091311.1:47022934-47095434 GCF_038502225.1 Cherax quadricarinatus
ACAAAACCTCCTTTACCCCCTCTTTCCAACCCTTTCAAGGACGACTCCTACCCCTCTTTCCTTCCCCTATAGATTTATATGCTTTCCATGTCATTCTACTTTGATCCATTCTCTCTAAATGACCAAACCACCTCAACAACCCCTCTTCTGCCCTCTGACTAATGCTTTTATTAACTCCACACCTTCTCCTAATTTCCACACTCCGAATTTTCTGCATAATATTTACACCACACATTGCCCTTAGACAGGATATATATATATATATATATATATATATATATATATATATATATATATATATATATATATATATATATATATATATATATATACATACATATATATATGTTTAGGTAGTAGGTTGGTAGACAGCAACCGCCCAGGGAGGTACTACCGTCCTGCCAAGTGAGTGTAAAACGAAAGCCTGTGATTGTTTTACATGATGGTAGGATTGCTGGTGTCCTTTTTTCTGTCTCATGAACATGCAAGATTTCAGGTACATCTTGCTACTTCTACTTACACTTAGGTCACACTACACATACATGTACAAGCGTATATATACATACCCCTCTGGGTTTTCTTTTATTTTCTTTCTAGTTCTTGTTCTTGTTTATTTCCTCTTATCTCCATGGGGAAGTGGAACAGAATTCTTCCTCCGTACGCCATGCGTGTTGTAAGAGGCAACTAAAATGCCGGGAGCAAGGGGCTAGTAACCCCTTCTCCTGTATATATTACTAAATGTAAAAGGAGAAACTTTTGTTTTTCCTTTTGGGCCACCCCGCCTCGGTGGGATACGGCTGATGTGTTGAAAGAAAGAAATATATATATGTGTGTGTGTGTGTGTGTGTAGTAGGGTGGTAGACAGCAACCACCCAGGGAGGTACTACCGTCCTGCCAAGTGAGTGTAAAACGGAAGCCTGTAATTGTTTTACATGATGGTAGGATTGCTGCTGTCCATTTTTCTGTCTCATAAACATGCAAGGTTTCAGGTATGTCTTGCTACTTCTACTTACACTTAGGTCACACTACACATACATGTACAAGCATATATATACACACACACCCCTCTGGGTTTTCTTCTATTTTCTTACTAGTTCTTGTTCTTGTTTATATCCTCTTACCTCCATGGGGAAGTGGAACAGAATTCTTCCTCCGTAAGCCATGCGTGTTGTAGGAGGCGACTAAAATGCCAGGAGCAAGGGGCTAGTAACCCCTTCTCCTGTATATATTACTAAATTTAAAAGGAGAAACTTTCGTTTTTCCTTTTGGGCCACCCCGCCTCGGTGGGATACGGCCAGTGTGTTGAAAGAAAGAAAGAATATACTGTTATAGGTAGTAGGTTGGTAGACAGCAACCGCCCAAGGAGGTACTACCGTCCTGCCAAGTGAGTGTAAAAACAAAAGCCTGTAATTGTTTTACATGATGATAGGATTGCTGGTGTTCATTTTTCTGTCTCATAAACATGCAAGGTTTCAGGTACGTCTTGTTACTTCTACTTACACTTAGGTCACACTACACATACATGTACAAGCATATATATACACACACACCTCTGGGTTTTCTGCTATTTTCTTACTAGTTCTTGTTCTTGTTTATTTCCTCTTATTTCCATTGGGAAGTGGAACAAAATTCTTCCTCCGTAAGCCATGTGTGTTGTAAGAGGCAACTAAAATACTGGGAGCAAGGGGCTAGTAACCCCTTCTCCTGTATAAATTACTAAATTTAAAAAGAGAAACTTTTGTTTTTCTTTTTGGGCCACCCTGCCTCGGTGGGATACGGCCAGTGTGTTGCAAGAAAGAAGAAAGAAATATATATACTGATATAGGTAGTAGGTTGGTAGACAGCAACAGCCCAGGGAGGTACTACCATTCTGCCAAGTGAATGTAAAACAGAAATCTGTAATTGTTTTACATGATGGTAGGATTACTGGTGTCTTTTTTCTGTCTCATAAACATGCAAGATTTCAGGTATGTCTTGCTACTTCTTCTTACACTTAGGTCACACTACACATACATATATACAAGCATATATATACACACCCCTCTGGGTTTTCTTCTATTTTCTTTCTAGTGCTTGTTCTTGTTTATTTCCTCTTATCTCCATGGGGAAGTGGAACAGTATTCTTCCTCCATAAGCCATGCGTGTTGTAAGTGGCAACTAAAATGCCGGGAGCAAGGGGCTAGTAACCCCTTTTCCTGTACAAATTACTAAATTGGTGGGATACGGCCGGTTCGTTGGGAAAAAAAACAAAAAAAAAAAAAAAAAACACAACTAAGTGCTTTGATAAATTAGACACATATGCAACTCTTGGGTATCTTTATTGAGGTATCTTTATGTGTCTAATTTACACAAATAACCCGCACATAAAAGACAGAAGCTTACGACGACGTTTCGGTCCGACTTGGACCATTGACAAAGTCACACTAACAGAGGTGGAGCAGGACGGCTATATATAGGCAGGAAGAGGTGGAGGTAGTAGTAGTGGTAGAAGTAGTAGTAGTAGTAGTACAAGAATAGTATATAATACCGACAGGATGAAATGACACATGCACAACACCCGGGCATCCCCACCGTAGACGTTTCGCCATCCAGCCAGCCACTGGATGGCGAAACGTCCACAACAAAGACAACCAGACGCCGCACATGTGTCTAATTTCATCAGTAGATGTAGTAGAAGAAGAGGTAGTAGTAGTGGTAGTGGTAGAAGTGGGAAATAAGGAAGACGAGCCAGTCAAATACAAAGGAAGGGGAGCACTGCAAGAGAGCTAGAAACCCACAGAGGGAGAGCAAGCGCACCGAGGTGCGTGAAAGGGGAAGTGGTGAAATAAAATAAAGAAGGAACAGAAACACGAGACAGGAGAGAGAAAGACAACCCAGAGGAGAAAAGGAGAGAGGAAAGGGGAAGAGGAAGAAGAAAAAGAAGGAGAAGAAAAAATGAGGATTCAGGTTAAGTCACGGGTGTTCTGAAGTTTGGAGCATTTTACAATGTAGTGGGAGAGGAAGGCATCTACAGAGACGAAGCCAGGGCTAAGGTTCATACAAGGAAAGTTGTGTATAAGAGAGGATTCAACTAAACGGCGACTGTTCGAGTTGGAAGTAGGGAAGACAGTTTTAGCAGAAGACCAGTCAATAGGATGGCTATGATCTCTGACGTGACAGAAAAGAGCATTGTTAGTGTCGGCAAGCCTAACACTATTTTTGTGCTCTCTAAGTCTGTCAGAAAGAGATCGACCAGTTTCTCCAAAGTATTGAAGAGGACAGGAGGAGCAAGAAATAGAGTAAACACCAGGAACATCTGTAGAGGGAGGAGAGGTATGAACGAGATTAGTGCGAAGAGTGTTAGTCTGGCGGAAGGTAAGCTTGATGTCTAAGGGACGGAGAGAATTGTTGAGATTAGAAAGACCGGAAATGTAGGGAAGGCAGAGGATAGAAGAGTTCCCATGAGTAGAGAGTTTGGGGGAGAAGAAATTGCGTTTAGCACGTGAGAGGGCAGAGTCTATGAAATGGGAAGGGTAGCCAAGACGGGAGAACGAATTATAAAGAGTGGAAATTTTTGCTGGAAGGAACTGAGGATCACAGATGCGGAGGGCACGGAGAAAGAGGGAGATAAGATCACTTTTCTTGACAGGGGAAGCATGATAGGAAAAGTAGTGAATGTACATGCCACTGTGCATAGGTTTACGGTAAACGGAAAAGGAAAAACCTGTATCTGAGCGGTGGACATGGACATCAAGGAAAGGAAGTAAGGAATTAGATTCCCATTCAGCTTTAAACTTAATGGAAGGGGCAAGATTGTTAAGAGCTTCAAGAAAAGGTTGGAAGAGACTGGAGTCATGAGGCCACAGAGCAAAGATGTCATCCACATAGCGGAGCCAGAGTGAAGGTTGCACATCGAGGGTAGGAAGAAGAACAGTCTCGAAGTATTCCATGTAAAGATTAGCAAGGACAGGAGAGAGAGGAGAGCCCATAGCGACACCGAAGGTTTGGGAATAATATTTCCCTTGGAAGGAAAAGGAGTTAGAGTCCACACAGAGGCGGATCAGATCAAGAAAGACATCAGTGGGGATAGGGAGATGAAGAAACCCTTCATGGGCCTTCTCTCTAAGGAAATCAAGGACATCATCAAGAGGGACATTGGTGAAGAGGGACTCAACGTCAAGACTAAGCATCTTACAGGTTGGGAGAGAGCGAACCCGTTCAATGAAGTCTTGAGAGTGACGGAGGTGGGCAGGAGAAAAAGTACCAAGAAAGGGAGTGAGGGTTTTGGCCAGCCAAGAAGCAAGAGAATAAGAGACAGAACCTCTAGAGGATATGATAGGACGAAGAGGAATATCAGGTTTATGAGTTTTGGGAAGGCCATAGAAATAGGGAAGAGAGGGACAGATGACACGAAACCGTTGAACAAGGTCAAAGTCAGGAGGACAGAGGTCGGAGAGAGTCCTTAGTTTTTTGTTGAAAGTTCTCTTGATGCGATCAAGAGGGTTGGAAACGAGAGGAGTGTAGGTGCGTGAGTCAGAGAGCAAGACATCAGCTTTACGGAGGTAATCCTCGCGATCAAGGATAACTACCGAATTACCTTTGTCAGAAGATAGTATGACAATGTTAGTGTTAGATTTAAGAGAAGAAAGGGCAAGTTGGTAACGGCGTGGAAGGTGGTGATTCTTGGAAAACAGACTAACAAGAGCAGGAAGGAGAGCACCACGAAAAGTGGACAAGTCAGGAAGATTACGGAAGCGAGATTGACGAAAGGAATCAAAAGAGCTAATCAGGGAAATACCAGCGCGAGGAGTAGGCGAAGTGGCAAAGGAAAGACCAAAACCAAGAAGTTCAAGCTCATATTGAGAGAGTGAAACAGAAGACAGATTAGTAACACAGTCAGTGAGGGAGAATTTAGACCAAGGGCTAGCTGAGATGAGACGTTGAAGTTTATTTTGTAGTTTGGAAGAATGAATTTGCGCATTCAGGCGAGCAGTGTCAAAGGCAATGGTAGAGAGAAGGTTACAGAGATCCTGTGGTAGAGCCGCAAAGAGAGCACGTTGACGTTGACGGAGAGTAAAGAAGGCATCTTCAACCTGTGATTTAGTAGAAAGAATGAGCTGTTGAAGTAGGAGACGGGCATGATCAGGAAAGGGAGTGCCCAGTGGGTTGGTTTTCAGGAAGTGGGAGAAGGAAGGTGGCAGAACTTGTTCAGCAAGACAGTCACGTAGGAAGCGAAGCTGATTCTTACGACGCCGGGTAGCAATAAGAGCAGCCTCATAAGATCGAAAGAGGGGTTTAAAAGAGGGAAGAACATTAAAAAAGTTGGAGAGAATATGACGCTCCTGCTCCACCTCTGTTAGTGTGACTTTGTCAATGGTCCAAGTCGGACCGAAACGTCGTCGTAAGCTTCTGTCTTTTATGTGCGGGTTATTTGTGTATCGTTCCAGTCACGGTATTGTGCCTTTTTGTTATTTGTGTCTAATTTATCAACATGTCGGTTCTCTGAACCATTCATCTAAGTGCTTTGACTGGATATAAGATATGTGAAATTTACATTGCCTTTAGTTGGTGTATTTGATAATAGAATACTATACATGCACTTGGGAAGATTAGGGTTATTTAAGTAGATTCACACAGAGGACTATGTGCAACCTTTATATAAATGTGCTTAGAATTTTTTTTTTTTTGACATGTATTTGTATAGACAATGTAAAGACTACTTGTATCCTTTAGTCACAATAAATTTGTGGATAAAATAATGATTATCAACCCTTTCAGGGTTTCGGACGTACTAGTATGGCTTACGCACCAGGGTTTTTGACATACTAGTACGCCTAAATTCTAGCGCCCTCAAATCTAGTGAGAGAAAGCTGTTAGGCCTACATATGAAAGAATGGGTCTATGCAGTCAGTGTGCGCAGTATAAAAAATATCCTGCAGCGCACAGTGCGTAGTGAGAAAAAAAAAACTTTGACCATGTTTTTGGATTAAACCAGCGACTTTGCACTGTATTTTCGTATGGTATCTATTGTTGTATTCTAGTTTTCCTGGTCTCATTTTATAGAATGGAAGACATATTACAGAAATTGAGATGATTTTGACTGGTTTTACAATGAAAAGTACCTTGAAATTGAGCTCAAAGTAGCAGAAATGTTTGATTTTTACAAAAGTTCAAAAGTAAACATATCATGCTATGCGTCCAATACACGTCAACTGGTGAGTCTAATATTCTTTCACAAGTGCACTGATATTATTTATGCCATTTCTACACTAATGCAGTAGTCTGCATAACAGTAAATCTTCTATTTTTTGTGAGAATAAAAATTCAAAGTGGAAAGCAAAAGAATGTAAGAGGGGCGTGAGGATGTGACTAATGAACAGAGGAAATGTTATTTTAGTGCCAGGAATGTCTTTCTTGTTTATTCTGGACCCTATTCGGAAATTGGCATCTTTTGAAATTTGTGAAATTGGCAAAATTGCTAAATTCTGACCACTTTATTGGATAGTTGAAATCAGTAAATGGGTGGTTTCTTGTACTCATTCGATAAAAAAAAATGGAGTTCTAGCAAAATAGTTATGATTTTTATCGACTAGTACACTGGAATTAGCCGAAAATAGGGCTCAAAGTGGGCAAAATCGCCGATGTGTAAACATCGTTGAGACCGCTAACTTTGCGAGAGCATAAATCCATAAGTTTTCCATCAAATTTCATACTTTTGGTGTCATTATGATCGGGAAAAGATGATCTTTTCATAAGAAAAAATAATTTTCTTTTTTGAAAATTTGGCGACCCTGAGAACACGTCTTGGAGAGGGCCTGGCGACCCTGAAAGGGTTAATGCATGCATTAAGTATACTAAGTAATGAACCCAAACTACATTTTAGTATTACTGACAATATGTTATGTAATGGACACAAGAGCAACTGATGAGAAATCTTAAACCTTTCACTGTTACCTGTGTAGATCTACATCACTGACGTCTGTGTGGCTCACGTAGATCTACGATTTAAGTACAGTACGCTCAAATATGATATCAGTGGTAAATTTTGGTATAGAATGAAAGTGAGTTTGTTTGGTGAATGTTAATGGTATAAAATAAATCCTGCTCCATGCAGTGCATGATGTGAAAAGCAAACATCGGAATTTGTGTTTGGTTTAAAAAATAGTGATTTTGAGATGCTTTGCACAGAAGGCTCAACAAAGTTAAACTGGCTATCCAGTTCACACTTGATGAAAGGTCGTCTACAGAGAGCCCATCAACAGAAATCATTTTACACACCAGTCAAGATACTAAGATTAAATGACTCAGGCATCATCACTTTTTTTTTTTTTTGGAGCACATCACATCTATAGCCACAAAATTCTAGACAAGAGATGTTCCTATATATATACCATGCTTTCCCAGAGCTATACTTTCCTTTCTTTCTCATTAAAGGCTTTAAGAAACAAGCCCTTCACATCAATAATTTTCCATTTGAACACAATTATTGTCCTTCCCAACAGCCAAGTTGCCCTGAATGTCTCCAAAGTAATTCCACAAGTCTACACCAGAGTTGCCACAGGAACCAGCACATACATGAAAAATCTCACCAAAACTCAAAGTGAAGGGCCTAGAACCAATCAATGCAGTCATTATTATTATTATATCATACAGAGGTTATAACAAGGTATGCATCAAGAAGGCAGCTGGAAAACTAGGAACACAGCTAAACTAACACTATATATGCAGAGGTGACAACCTGAATAATGCATGGTTGCAACACCAGAATGACATCAGCCACTACATGGAATGTAATGACATCCATCTAGCAATCAAGGAACCAGACACCCACCTAGTGGTCAAGGAACCAGACACCCACCTAGTGGTCAAGGAACCAGACACCCACCTAATGATCAATAAACTAGACACCTACCTAGTGACCAAGGAACTAGACATACACCTAGTGATCAAGGAACTAGACACGCACCTAGTGATCAAGGAACTAGACACCATAGATGAAAATGCCTAGACATGGTATTAAGTCTCCATTCCAGATACAGCTAAGAAGAACAAACTCAGCTTAAGTAATCTCTGAAATATTACCACATATCCTCCTTGAAGAAGATAAACCTGCTGTAACCTGACAAGAAGTTACGATCACTCCTCGCTTAGCGATGTACTCATTTAATGACCGCTAGGGGTTACGACCAGCTCTCCGACCAATATGCAAACCTAAGTAATGTATATTAGAGCTGATTTCCTCTATTCTGTTTATTACAGTATATAGTACCCTACTGTATAAACATTTAAAAATATACTAAAAATGTTATAAATAGTGAAAAGGTGATGTTAAAAAAATATCTAAATATGGTTGACACAAACCCACTACCAGTACGGTATGCTCCTCGCTTAACTACCAATTCGCTAACTGACCTGCTCTTAAGAATGGAACTCGGTTGTTAAGTGAGGAGAGGCTGCATTTTCACTACTACTACTACTCTAAAACCATAACTTCTTGATTAAATATTTCACTGCCAACATCCTCCAAATTAAAAACCCCTTCTGTATTGCTATTAAAAAAAAAAAAGGAAAAAAAAAAAAAAATACTCTTCTAAAATTTTTTTTTTTTTTCAACAAGTCGGCCGTCTCCCACCGAGGCAGGGTGACCCAAAAAAGAAAGAAAATCCCCAAAAAAGAAAATACTTTCATCATCATTCAACACTTTCACCACACTAGCACATTATCACTGTTTTTGCAGAGGTGCTCAGAATACAACAGTCTAGAAGCATACACATATAAAGATAAATAACATATCCCTCCAAACTGCCAATATCCCAAACCACTCCTTTAAAGTGCAGGCATTGTACTTCCCATTTCCAGGACTCAAGTCCGACTATATGTTACAGGATATTTTTCGAAAGGTAATGACGACAAATATGCAAAATCTGATGTAATAGGTACTGACTTATGCCAGCACAAAATTGGAGGTTAGGGAGCACTTCATGCAACAGTGATTTTGCCAACTTTGAGACCTATATAAGTCCAATTCCAGTATTCAGATCAACACATTTCCTGGCTATTTTACTAATATGCCTTCCATACTATACATTGATCACAAGACACTGCCTATTCAACTAACAGGACTACCCCATAAAGCTTGCAGAGGTCAGTAATTTGGCCTATTTTACACAATTTTGAACAAATTCCAGTTTAAAAACGGTATCCAAAACAAACACTGCAGGCATTACAGCCACTAAAGCAACCTTCAATCTGTTCATTAATCATGTCCCCTTCCATTTTGAGTCTATCATCATCAGAAAAAATCAACGTTTGTGCCCATTTTGCAGCTAATAAACCATAATGAAGAATACTTGATCATGGTTTAGGCCATCCCAAAAATTGAAGCAAACCTAGTAAAAACCAAGAAAACAGATTGGAGGGTAGTGGGACTCTCACCCTTCCTCAGGAATATCACCATAAATTGAATATTTCCACCACTTTGAGGCCTATTTAAGGCCACTTCAACCTGACATTGACCAAAATCTTCTCCATTTCACTAGTAAGTCTTCTGTTCTATCAATCTATATCAAGAAACTACCAATAAACCATGAAAACTTCCCTCGGAAATGCCTAAATTTGATATTTTAAACCAAACACAAGGTCATTCTCTCATATTTAGTCCAAAATTTGCCACTCACAACATATTTGAGGGCTCTATGATTTATGCATAGATCTACATAAGTATCCCTAGCCCCACTGACATAGATCTACATGAAGGACAGTGAAAGAGTTAAGTCCCACAGCCAAATGTTCCTTTTATATATCGTCTATGTGCTGATAGTTTTTGCACTTGCTTGATGAAGTTCCTAGAAAGTTAAACATAGCCATAATAAATGTCTCATTAGTTGTTCTTGTGTCTATTTACCTAACAAAATGTTTTTATACTTTGGAGGGCTTTAAAATAATCATTTTAATTTTTCGTTCGATAAATATCACCTGATTGTTATGTTACAAATTTCAGTAGGTAAAACCTGTACTGCATTCAAGGATCATGCATTACCATCCATTACATAAATTATGAGAAATTTCAGAAATTAAACCTGATGTTCTCTCTAACAGTAAATCAGGGAATGTCAAAATATACATAAACTCAATAATTGAAAGCTACTATTGATTCACAATATATATACAAAGCTTGAAGCTTTCAGCAGAATTCAGAATTAGCTTGATCTGTACCATCAAGAAGCATCAGTGTAGTTTTTTAGATTTTCTTCTCAAATTCTCACTTGATTAAATAGCTCATGCTCATTAGTAAAAAGATATCCAGAAAGGTTACAAAATTTGACTTTGCATTAGAATGAAGATGTTATAACAAGGGTGAATTTATGGATGATTGAATGAATGATAAATGAATCAATATGTCCACGTCAAACAAACGTGGCAATGACTGCAAGCAGAAACAATGAAATTTCTGAAAACAGCAAGTCTTTACATTCTACCTTCGTTGCAACAAATGGACACACGATGATACAAGCCATTATGTATCCACAATTTCTACATAGAACCAGAATACACTGTGTCTACCAAATATACAGTTCACATCTGCTATGTCACTATTAAAAAATTCAGCTGATAAAATAAGCTATGTATCAATTTTCAAAATTAAAAGATTAAAGTAATCTTGATGTGAATTAACAATATTATTATTTCACAAAGAGACACATAAAAGACTAGAATTTTAACAAGACTCAGGATATTAATACTCTGTAAATGCAAACTGCATTATTACATGTCTAACACTGCCTATAATGAACAGTGAAAATTATTATAATACCTGTATGAATTATCCTTACTCGTATTCATTCATGAGAAAATGATGGACAAAAGTCTGTTTCTTTCTCTCAACTGCTTGAGGTGAGGTCCGGCGATCTGAAGCTGCATTAACAGGCTCTCTCAGTAATATGCTGCCAAAAACCAAGGCTGTAAAGATAAATGCATTTTTTATACACTCTAGAAAAAATATCTAATTTTGGTAAATATTTAATATTAACAATATCTAAATATCTAATACAGTGGACCCCCGGTTCGCGAAGTCATCGGTATCCGATAAATCCGGTATCCAAAGCATTATATCGCAAAAAAATTGCCTCGGTTCCCGTTACAAAACCCGGTATGCGATACGATTCGTACGAGACGTGTCCACGTGTGGCCTGAACTGCCCAGTGTGTGATAGTTACAAGCCAGCCAGTGTGCGCGCATCTAAGGATACATTCGGTACATTCCATATTATTCATATTATCACTGTTTTTGGTGCTTGTTTCTGCAAAATAAGTCACCATGGGCCCCAAGAAAGCTTCTAGTGCCAACCCATCGAGACCAAGGGTGCTAATGACTATTGAAATGAAGAAAGAGATAATTGCAAAGTATGAAAGTGGAGTGCGTGTGTCGGACCTGGCCAAGTTGTATAGTAAATCCCAAACAACCATCTCTACTATAGTGAGCAGGAAAACGGTAATCAAGAAAGCTGTTCTTGCAAAAGGTGCAACTGTGATTACAAAACAGCAATTTCCCTTCTAAACATTAAAAACTTCGACACTCTCCCCTCCTCCCATCCCATCAATCATCACCAGATCTTCATTAACCCCTGCGCGTAAGCCGTACTAGTACGGCTTACGCGAAGGGGTTTTTGATGTACTAGTACGCATAAATTCTAGTGCCGTCAAATCTCGCGGGAAAAGGCTGGTAGGCCTAGATGTGAGAGAATGGGTCTGTGTGGTCGGTGTGCGCGGTAGAAAAAAAATCTGGGACCCAGTGGTGCATTGTGGGAATGCCATCTTAGTAAACAATGTCCACCATGCCTCGCGGTAAGAAGCTCCTCACTCCTCGGCGAATTGGGACACTTTTGTTCCCCAGTGACAGTTCTAATACAGATGGAAGTGCCAGTGAAGATGAGTTTCAAGGTTTTGGTGAGGTTTTGACCGAAACTAATGATCATAATATCGGTAATAGTGAGGAAAACCCAGACGACCCTCAGCCTTCCACCTCTGGTGCTGGGCCGTCTTGTTCACGTTCAGTTGTACCAGAATCCAAGAGGAAACTTTTATTTTCCCAAATCCCAGACTCAGATGAGAGCATGTGTGATGATAGTGATAGTGAATATGAACTACAAGCTCTTCAAACTAGTTCCAGTAGTGATAGTGAAGTGCAATATTCCCCAGTGAAGCGTCAGTATATACGACGATATATGCGCTCTGGTAGTGTGCCACATGCTATTCCAAGGGGAAGGAGTGCATCTCGGAGTACATCCCGTGGCTGTACAACACGAACAGACAGTGAAAATGACGATGATACTGTTGCAATTGGGATGGAAAATGTGCATGGTGGTAGTGGTGGTGGCGGTGAGGCACCAGCAGTGGGCCATGCTGCCACCCACGCTGCCACCCATGCTGCTGCCTCAGCTGATCTACAACAAAGGCCACCATCCCCCACCCACCTACTATACCAGGCTCCACAATCACAACCTCCACAACCACAACCACCTGTCATTGTCCAGTACCCACCAGCAGACCGCACCTGGGATTGGCAGGAAGCTGTCAATTTTGTTCCAAATGCCCACCAGTTTGATGACAGCCAAAGTGGAATACGGCCATCTTGTACACTTGGGAACAATGCCACTGAACTGGAATGTTTCGAGTTATTCTTTGACGAACCCCTGATGGAAAGTATTGTCATGGAAAGCAACACATACTACGAGTACACCATGGCAAACACATTACTTTCACCAAAATCACGTCTACACCAGTGGAAGGAGGCAACTGTGGCTGAGATGTATCTTTTCTTTGCCACAATAATGCTTATGCCACATGTGTATAAGCACAAAGTGAAATCATACTGGTCAACAGACCGCCTGATTGCAACCCCAGGTTTCAGTGATATAATGCCAGTGAATCGATTTGTGCTAATGTTACGTATGCTTCACTTCTCAGACAAAACCAGGCCTGACAGAACTGACAGGTTATATAAGATTAGGAATGTGTTTGTGTATCTGAAAGAGAAATTCAGTACGCATTTTTAACCCTTCAGGAAGCTTGTAATTGACGAGTCTTTGATTCTGTTCAAAGGAAGACTCTCTTTCAAGCAGTACATACCAAGCAAGAGGAAACGCTTTGGTATAAAGTTGTTTGTGCTTTGTGATTGTTACAGTGGTCTGGTATTGGATATTATTGTGTACACTGGAAGTTATACATTGCAAAATATCAGGAAGTTACTGGGCATCTCAGGTGATGTGGTTAGAACAATGATAGAACCATACCTTGGTAAGGGGCATATATTATATACAGATAACTGGTACACAAGCCCCTCGCTCAGTGATTTTTTGCGAGTGAACATGACAGATGTGTGTGGCACAGTGCGTGCAAATTGGAAACATATGCCCAGGTTTGACACTGGCACTCGTAGAGGTGAGGTGCAGGCGTTTGCTGCCAATGACATCATGGCATTTCGGTGGCATGACAAACGTGATGTCACACTGTTGTCATCAGTTCACCCTAATAAAATGGCAGACAGTGGCAGGCAGCATAGAGAGAGCAATGAACCCATTCTAAAACCTGCAGCTGTGATTGATTACACCTTCAACATGCATTCAGTGGACAAATGTGACATGCAGATTGGGTTTGCTGATTGTGTTCGCAAGAGTTATAAGTGGTACATCAAACTGTTTTTCCATCTTCTGGACATTTCCATGTCCAATGCTTATAATATGTATAAGATGAGGACCAGAAACAAACCACAGTATGGCGAATTCTGTTTGTCTGTCATCAGACAAACAGTATTCAAGTACCAAGGAACAGCACCTGCAATTGACCGCCCACCAAATTATCAACAACTACCTGCTCGTCTGAAGCATGGTGATCACTTCCTGGTAAAACTGCCTGCTACTGCTTTCAAGAAAAAGGCTCAGAAGAGGTGTTACATCTGTGCACATACAAAAAAACGCCCACAACAACGCAGAGACACTCGTTTTATGTGTGAGGAGTGTAAAACACCACTGTGCATGACACCATGTTTCAAAGAGTTCCACAGGCTTCAGAACTTCTAGAAACATTCCCTGTGACTGTATATGTGTATATAAAATATAGAAAAATAGTAATAAACAACATTTCATATCGTTTGTTTGTGTAAATATTTTCTATAAACAAAATAATGACAACAGTGTTTACGCCCTTATTGTGTAGTATTGAAAAAGAAATAACTTACAAAATAATGATCATGTTGGCCTCAGAGGCCATAAAAGTTACTCAGAAAAAGAAAAATTGAAAAATAATTGAAAATAGTACATAAAAAAGTAAATAGAAAAATATCGGGTGATGGCAGTCGGCGATGTTACCAGATGTTGTTCAATTTTGGCAAACTTCACGCCTCCATATCTCGGTAAGTATTGATGGTAAAATTTTTTTGTTTAGCCTATAATGTTTAGAAAAAAAAACTATTTTTTCATAAGAAAAAAAATTTTTTTTTTTTTTTGAAATTTGGCCGGCCCTGAGAACGAGTTTCTGAGAGGGCCTGTCAACCCTCAAAGGGTTAAAGGTAAGTGTCAATTATTCTATTGTGATTATTCTACTGTTATTATTGTTATTGTAATTATTCTATTGCATTAAACTTAATATTTCATGTGGTAAAAGTTTTTTTTCATACTTTTGGGTGTCTTGCGCGGATTAATCTGATTTCCATTATTTCTTATGGGGAAAATTGATTCGCTTTCCGATAATTTTGCTTTACGATGAGCTCTCAGGAACGGATTAATAACGTGAACTGGGGGTCCACTGTATTGTTATTATTAAATATTTACCAAATACTTTACTACATTAAAAATTCAATGATTAGTCAAAGGTCAAAATGAAAATACAGTTGAACCTCGGCTTACAAACTTAATCCGTTCCATGACCTTGTTCGTATCCTGATTTGTACGTATGCTGAGTCAATTTTCCTCATTTAAATTAATTGAAAAGCCATTAATCCATTCCGGCGGAATTCCTGCTCTCTGAGGCAGGAAAAATACACTTCAATATAATGCTAATATGAGCTCTACAGCTTATTTATCTAACACAATTGAGCTAATATGACCTAATAAACAATATAAATAACATAGAAACTTGATATATACACTAGAATGAATAAAATATGTCACTATATGACAAGTGGTGGTGGCCATAACTGGTCCTGCATTGTTGTGGTATTCACTGCCATCTAGTGACGGCCTTTCGAAACCATCTATTATACAGGCTTAATTTAGGGAACTGGAACACAGATCCAATTCCCTAGATCAAGAGCCCCTCACCATGTATGTACTACTACTAATAATAATAATTATAATAATAATAATAATAATACAATATAATAGAAATAGTAATAATAATAATAATGTGTAAGCAGGGTAATATTTAGTGAAGGGATTCAGGGAAACTGGTTATTTTATATAACTGGACTTGAGTCCTGGAAATGGGAAGTACAATGCCTGCACTCTAAAGGAGGGGTTTGGGATATTGGCAGTTTGGAGGGGTATATTGTGCATTTTTATACGTATATAGTACTTCTAAACTGTTGTATTCTGGGCACCTCTGCAAAAACAGTGATTATGTGTGAGTGAGGTGAAAGTGTTGAATGATGATGAAAGTATTTTCTTTTTGAGGATTTTCTTTCTTTTTGGGTCACCCTGCCTCGGTGGGAGACGGCCGACTTGTTGAAAAAAAAAAAATAATAATAATAACAACAGTAAGGAGAAACTTCAAAAAGGTGCCAGTAGTTGGTGCCACCATCAGCAAAACATTGGTAACCACTACTTTTCACCTGTTTAGACTTCAGTAGTCTATAAGTATTAGGTTAAGTCTGCCCGAAATGCTTCAGCATGATAATAGTGGCTTACTTTGCTCCAATCACATTATGATGTGTAAAAACACATTGTAACCTTCGCAAAGAAATAAATATTTTATTTATTTATTTATTTATTTAAGGAAACTCTCTTGAGGGGGAAGTATGCATCCTGAAATTTCATTTGTATCCAGAAGCAAAAAATTGACCGAACGACAGTTCGCATCCTGAAAAGTTCGCATGGTGGGGCGTTTGTAAGTCGAGGTTCCACTGTACTGTATACAGCCAGGCCCCACTTTGCAGCATTTTGCTAATGCAGTGGTTTTCAATTATACCCATTCTTCACTAATTCAGACTTCCTACAATAAATATATTTACCACTCACTATAAGCTAAGGACAAAAATATTTTAAGGTAATGAAAAATTGGATATCACATTTGAGAGAGGGAGTATGGAGGGAGTATGGAAGGGAGGGAGAGAGTATGGAAGAAGTGAATGCATTCAGATATAGTGGTTCCCTGAGTTTCGGTCATAATTCGTTCCAGAAGGCTGTTCGAGTGCCGTTACCAAACGAATTTGTTCCCATAAGGAATAATGTAAATTAGATAAGTTCGTTTCAGACCCCCAAAAATACTTACATAATTGTTCAAGCTGGGAGCTGTACGAAACTCAGAGTACCACTATATTTGGGAGTAGACTTGTCAGCGGATGGGTTTATGAAGGATGAGGTTAACCACAGAAATGATGAAGGAAAAAAGGTGAGTGGTGCATTAAGGTATCTGTGGAGACAAAGAACATTATCCATGGGGGCAAAGAAGGGAATGTACGAGAGTATAGTGATACTAACACTCTTATATGGGTGTGAAGCATGGGGTTCTAAATGCTGCAGCAAGGAGGAGGCTGAAGATTGAGACACTTATACAGGATATGGGAATCTTTATTCAGGAAACGTTTCGCCACACAGTGGCTTCATCAGTCCAATACAAAGAGGAAGGCGTAAGGAGAGGAGGAGTATGAGGTAATCAGTCCCTCAGCCTGGAGTCGATGTGTTCAGTCCATCAATCTTGTAGAATGGACTGAACATGGACTGAACACATCGACTCCAGGCTGAGGGACTGATTACCTCATACTCCTCCTCTCCTTACGCCTTCCTCTTTGTATTGGACTGATGAAGCCACTGTGTGGCGAAACGTTTCCTGAATAAAGATTCCCATATGCTGTATAAGTGTCTCAATCTTCAACTTGTCGGTTTTTCAAACCATTCATCATAAGGAGGAGGCTGGAGACAGTGGAGATGTCATGTCTAAGGGAAATGTGTGGTATAAATATTATGTAGGGAATTCATAGTGTGGAAATTAGGAGGTGTGGGGTTACTAAAAGTATAATTCAGAAGGTTGAGGAGGGGTTGTTGAGGTGGTTTGGTCATTTAGAGGATGGAGCAAAATAGGATGACTTGGAGAGTGTATAAATCTGTAGTGGAGGGTAGGAGGCATAGGGGTTGTCCTAGGAAAGGATGGAGGGAGGGGGGTAAAAGAAGTTTTATGTGCAAGGAGCTTGGACATGCAACAGGCATGTGTAAGTGAGTTAGATAGGAGTGAATGGAGATGAATGGTTTTTGGGACTTGAGGAGCTGTTGGAGTGTGAAAAGGGTAATAGTTTGTGAAGGGTTTTAAGGCAACCAGTTAGCCAGATTAGAGTCCTGGAAGTGGGAAGTACAATGCCTGCACTTTAAAGAAGGGGTTTTGGATATTGGTTGTTTGAAGTGACATCTAACCATCGTATTTGAGTGCCTCTGCAAAGACAGTGATTGTGTGTGAATGATGTTTCTTTCTCTTTTGGGTTACCCTAATTCTGTGGGAGATGGCTGACATGTTGAAAAAAAAAATTATTTTGCTAATCAGCAACTTACATCTATGGTAAAGCATGGGATACACAATGTAATGTTACTTACCAAGAGTTTTAGCATCAAGGTTATTATCTTCTGAGTGGTTTAGAAGTTCTTTCAGGAACGCCATTAGGTAAGTAAATACATTCCGATGGTAATCAGGCAGCTTGTATATTATCTGAAAATTATTAGATACATTAAACACTTTCTCTGTAATCCACTGCACCACCAAAAATCCTGCAAGACCCCCCACCCCCCACCCACAGTGACATTTGCAAAGAAATGCCAAACATGGACCAAGGAACAGTGGAGTGTTCCTTGAAGTGATGAAGCCACTTTCACAGTGGTGGGAACATTCACACACGCCCAAGTAGTAACTCCTTGGACCCTTGCTATAACTGTGGTAATACAAAACACGTAAAGTAAAAGGACACAAGTGCAACTAATGTGACATTTATTGTGGCAACGTTTCGCTCTCCATAAAGCTCCTGGAGAGCGAAATGTTGCCACAATAAATGTCACATTAGTTGCACTTGTGTCCTTTTACTTTACATATTGTCAGTAATTCTACCAACTTTATTAATACAAAACACCTTGAATCTCTAATGGTTTGGGCTTGTTTTAGTGCTAAAAGAGTTCGCAAGTTGATTATGCTGCCCAAAACGAATCAAATAAACCAGTATAACTATCTACTACTGTGATCATTTGCTCGAATCTTTCACTCAGTGTGGTGTAAAGATTTTTATGCAAGACAGTGCTCCCTGCTACACTGCTAAATTGGTTGTTCAGTAGCTTCATGACTGTGAAGTGACCTTTGATGATGACTGGCCAGGAAAGTCCCTAGATCTGAAACCCACTAAGAACCTCTGGGCTGCAATAAAAAGATATCTACAAGGGTAGGACATCATCTCACTCCCATGGCTAGAGGTCACCATCCACAAGTTGTGGGAGAATTTACCCAAAGAAACCCCTCACGAATTTATATGAATGAAATGCTGAGGATTGTGCTTTAAGTGTAATTTTGGTGACTGTGCACAAGTTGCCAGAGTGTAAATAACATGAGAGACTGAAAAAGTTTTTCTAGACTGTGGAGTGAATGCTACTTCCACAGATATTTGACTAACATAGTGAAAGTGTTAAATATATCCATCCAGTGTTCCATACACAAAAGATACACTATTAGTTACACTTCAGAATTTGTTAAGTATCACATGATTAGAATGAATTAAGTATGATTAACATACTTCACTGCAGTAATGTCAAAACACAAAATTTTCTTACATCTTTGCAGAGAGAAAAGTTTGGTGTTGCCTCCAATGCAGCATGGTAAAGACTATAAGGAATAACAGGTTCTGGTAATGCCTCCAAAAATAGTAGTAGAGCTTCTGCTACAGAATGAACACTGCCTGGTAGCAGATCACTGGGAACTCCTTCGTCTAAGCTAGTCCTGTGGAGAACAAAAGTGAGCCACAATTCATTATTCGTGATGCAAATAAATAAAAGTAAGCAAAATTTAGCATTTTTCTTCAGAGGGAGTAAGTGAAGAGTACAGATTGGAGTGGAATGATTTTTAACTCTTGTAAAGAATATTAACGTCTTTCAAGAGCAAAATCACTAAATGCTGTACTTCTTCAAAAGGCAAAAGAGAAATCCCTAAAAAAATAGTTAACAACATTTACACTACCTGATTTCTACAATTTCCTTTTGGAGACCACTGTAAGTAAAAAGACCCTCCACTTGTAGAGCATGTGAGTGGAGGTGGTCAACCAAATACCACAGTTCTTTTGGCACAGCATAAGGCATCTCACTTAAGTCCTTAGGCTGTTTACTTTCCTATAAAGGAAAATTCAGGCATATATAAAGAATCAAGTACAAAAATGATAAATATATTCATAATTTTTCAGCTGAAATACAATACTAGTCATTTAGAATACTTACTGTCTTATTGTTTAACTGCTTAAACTTATGAAAGAAATTGTTAATCAGAAATAAAGAGCTTAAATTATAGAATTAGTGAGCAACAGATAAAGCAGTTAATTCCAATAAATGCTGCCAGATTATAATTTGTAAATAAAGATGGGATTTTACACAAATAACCCGCACATAAAAGAGAGAAGCTTACGACGACGTTTCGGTCCGAAACGTCGTCGTAAGCTTCTCTCTTTTATGTGCGGGTTATTTGTGTATCGTTCCAGTCACGGTATTGTGCCTTTTTGTTATTTAAAGATGGGATTTTGTCTATAAGCTCCCCAATTAAAATGGACTTAAGTTTTAAGTAGATTCAGCTGGCACTGACAGGCCACTTTAAGGAGATTATACAAGACTTCCATGATATTAAACAACTAAAGAAAAGGCCAAGAATTTGAACTGTATCTCATTCAGAAACATGGGAAGAAATAGGTGGCCCAGACAGAAGTGATCAACAGTGTATTGTAGAAGTTGCTATAACTTGATAGACTGTACCTGCACAAGCAATAATAAAATCATTTATAGTCAGCTCTTACAACAGTCTTCTGTATAGTGCACATTTTTTACAAATGGTGTTGAAAAACACATCCATAATTGAACTGCACATGGAAAGGCCTTCATAGTATGTGCTATTCAATTTTGGATGCACTCTTTCAACTGCATTTGAAAATATGTAATCACACTACTCTATATAGACTAGCTTTCTGAGAAAGCTGACTCTATATGTCGGGATCAGCAGAAATCTGAAGGGAGAACACAATGGCAAGTTTATTACTGATAAACAGGAACAAAATAGTATTAAGAACATAACCTTGTGGTACACCTTCACCTTGAACAAAGTCAGGGAAACAACTGTTAATTACGTGAATACTGAAGTGCCTCTCTGTTAAGAAATCTTGAAGAAAAAGTGGTCCTATACGTACTGTAATTTGCCTCGGAGGAATACAGTATAGGCTTGGAACAAGATGTAGTGTCATGAGCTTTCTCTATACTGCAAATGTAATAAGCTTTTCTAAATCAAAAAAACTGCAATAACCGATGGTTATTAGCAAAGGGACTGAGGACATACATATTGAGGCACAATAAGGGATCAATGGTGGAATGGTCACAGTTTTTAGTTTTCAAGTACCACACGAGACATTTATTAACCAAGCAGTCAAGCAACTTACAATAGCGCTGGCAAGAGCACTCTGTCTATAATGACATGGAGAGGTAGATGAGAAGAAACTAAATGGTCTCTGCCAGTCACAGAACGTCCCTCCCTAGAGCAAATGATGAACATTAAAATCACTCAGTACAAGAAGTGGCATAAAGATGTAATCAGACACTGTATATTAGTTATGCTATTTTATATTAAGCACCAACTTTCAGAAATTTAACCTGCATGTTAACTGATGGTTTAATGTAATTTGTACAAATAATAAGTAAGGATGGTAAGTGACTGATGTAATGAAAGCCCTCATTTGGAAGACCGTAATGGTTAAAGCTATAAGGATGACTGAAGGAATGATGGGCCACATAAAGTCCAGGTGTAAAACACTGGTATACCAAGAGCATGGAACCTTCAGAATTGGAGCAGAAGAAATGAATACTCTGAGAAGCATGTGTGGTAACGGGAAGAGAGAAAGAATTAGAATCAGAAATTTTTTCTTATAGAATTGCTGGGGTGTGATCAAGCGTCTAGCTTTCATAACTGTGATGCACACACAATGATAGTCATAAAGAGAAGCAGTTAGTGTAAACAAATGAACAACAAACTATGGTGTGTGTGTGTAAACAATGCACAAGACGTAGATGGTTATAAATGGAAAAAAATTACATTGTGTTTTTGAGAAATGTCGCATGAAATATTTTACATCTTGTTAAAGAAACATCTGAAATACTGCTGCTCACATTTATTAGTGTGTTGTGTTACCAATTCCCTATGATAAATCCAAATGTGCAAGATATTAAACCTTTCACTGTCTCTCACACAGATCTACATCACTGAAGCCAGTGTCTCTCAAGCAGACCTACATCTTAATCATAAGTGCCCACAAATATACTGTGATTAGTAAATTTTAGCAGAGACATGAGAGAATGGATCTGTCTTATGGGTGTGCATATGAAAAAAAAAAAAAGGCTGTTCCATTCAGTGAATGAGAGAAATAGCAAACCTATGAACTAATGTCTTGGGTTTTACCACGTCTGCTTCAATTATTTAAGTAGCCTAAACCATGACCAATCATTCTTGTTTTTTTCTTATTAGCCATGATATAGGGCAAAACTTCAAATTGTTTGAAGAAGGATTCAAAATGAAAGGCAAGTGTTATAGAGGAAAAGTTTGGGGACATGATTAGTAAACAAACAGAGGAAAAGTTACTCTTGTGGCTGGAATGCTTACAGTGTTTATAGTGGACTACATTTTTTAAATTGGAATTTGTTGAATTTTGTACAAAAATTCACCAAATAACTGTATTCTGGGCAATTTATATAAGGCAGGTGTGATAGTATGGAAGGCATGCTAATAAAATGGCCAGGAATTGATATAAAATAGGCATCAAAGTGGATAAAATTATTGATCTGCAAACTGCATTCCAAGTTTTCCATCAAATTTCACATTTTTTTGTGTCATTACACTAAAAAAAAAAAAAGATTCTCTACCATTTAACAATTTTTTTTTCAATTGTGACATTGCCATCACTTTTAATTTTGAGGGTTGTGACAGTGTAAAGTGTTAATGAAGAGTCAATTTCACTAAATACTTTTAACTTTGATTAATTACAATACTCTCCCAGTCTTTCCAGGTAAATGCCTCTCGACCCCATGCAAGAGAGAGAAATGGGGTACTGTAATGATGACAATTTCTTGGTCTAAATAATAAAAAAAGACTAATACGATAACCTTTTCATCCTCAATACTTGCAGTAAAGTTCCTATGAATTAATATGATCAACAATAATGCTGAAATGACATTTTCTAATTCTATGGCAAATATGATAATTGTGTAATGTACTACAACAAAATGATGATAATTCGAGAAAAGAATTCAGTAATTATTTACCTGGTCAAGCAGAGGCTATGCAGAATAAGATCAAGAAAAATAAATTAAGAATTATGAATAAAACATGGAAAAATAACAATTTAAAATTTATCAATATAAAAAAAAAAAAGATACTAGTGAAATTATTATTGAAAAAATATTAAGGAATAAAAGCTGCAAGTCAAGAATGTGATACCCAGTAAACATCTCAGTGTGACACTACTTAAAGTTGAAACCTTATGTGGCTTTTCAAAAATATTTCAATTCAATTATTATACGGTGCTACAAAATAAAATTTCCCATAACAGCATTAGACTCTATTATGAAAATATGTACAATTGATAAAGTGGAAAAAGCAATAATGATTTTGCATTTTTTAACTGCTTAACTGTGGCATACCTGGAAATTTAATTTCCTGTGTAATGGAGAGATTTTGGAATTTTTTCTTAAAGACGAAAGAGTGCATTTTTAAGAATCAAATAAGACTACAATTAAAGTAATCTAATAAAAACAAATTTGGGTGTGTTGAAGTTGTCAAAATTGATCACTTGTTGGCACCAGCGGCATAAATGCACCAGTGATATTTACATTTTGCAATTTATTGATGCCAAATTATGATTATTTTTAAGTTTTATTTTGTTTTTAGTGTTTAACACAATGTACAGGAGGGCCCTGTTTTTTTGACAGTTAGGTTCCTGACCCAGTCGATAAATGAAAATCACAGGTGAGTGGAACACAGCAATTTTTTCATTACCAAATGAAACACCTGATAACAAGTTTACACTATCATGTATTAAGTGCACAATACAGCTAGACCTAAAAAAAAGATAGGAAAAGTAAAATGAGTATATAGTACATGCAATACTTACCTTAAAATATGGTAACAGATGCACTTCCCTGATGCAGCTGTTGTGCGAAAAGTGGAAAACCCACCGGACAAAATAAACAATAGCTCACTTGAAAACTGCCGAAATAGTGAGACACCGAAAAAAGAGATGCCAAAACACGAGGCCTTCCTGTGCACTAGTTTCTTGATGCCTTGCCAAAGCCCATTGCCCAGCACAAAAGGAACTTTAACTACAGTAAACAAACCACAGTATAGGTGGGGATTGAATTCATGGCAAGTGAGTCGTAAAACTCCAGGCCAGCATGTAAACCATGGGTATGTGGCTTAGGCGCTGGCCTGGAACTTTACGATTCACTTGCTGCGAGTTCAATCCCCACCTGTATCATGATTTATTTGCAATCGTGTCATTATGATTTCATGAATCTTAGCTACAGTACACACCAGCCCTTATGGCAGCTAAAAGCATTCAAGGAGAATCACCATGCAACTAAGGAAAATAGTTTAAATTAAATACAATGCTGAACTAACACTGTTCTCCTCAGTGAAATATGGACCTGGTACCAGTAAATTTCCAGCCAAGCATAGCAACAACAATAGCAACTACCAGATGTAGTCTCAAACACAAATCTTTGAAGGCTTTCATGATGAATTAGGCATGGAAAAAAATACTGTACCAGGAACAAAACAAATGGAGAATTATACTACTTACCAGGTCAATCAATTTAGCCATAGAGACTTCCTTGAAAGGCTTATTCATGTGAACAAGAGCATTTATGGAAGATCCAAAACAACTTCTCTCATAGTCACCTGAGAAGAAAAGTAAATGTAAGGACTAATAATGACTTGAAAAAACCTTTAGAAAAATACAATTACTACTAATAACCTAAATTACAGCTATTGGAGGATAGATGGGCTAATGAGAGCATAGGCAATGGGGTCGAAGAGGTATGGGGTAGGTTTAAAAATGTAGTGTTAGAGTGTTCAGCAGAAGTTTGTGGTTACAGGAAAGTGGGTGCAGGAGGGAAGAGGAGCGATTGGTGGAATAATGGTGTAAAGAGAGTAGTAAGGGAGAAAAAGTTAGCATATGAGAAGTTTTTACAAAGTAGAAGTGATGCAAGGAGGGAAGAGTATATGGAGAAAAAGAGAGAGGTTAAGAGAGTGGTGAAGCAATGTAAAAAGAGAGCAAATGAGAGAGTGGGTGAGATGTTATCAACAAATTTTGTTGAAAATAAGAAAAAGTTTTGGAGTGAGATTAACAAGTTAAGAAAGCCTAGAGAACAAATGGATTTGTCAGTTAAAAATAGGAGAGGAGAGTTATTAAATGGAGAGTTAGAGGTATTGGGAAGATGGAGGGAATATTTTGAGGAATTGTTAAATGTTGATGAAGATAGGGAAGCTGTGATTTCGTGTATAGGGCAAGGAGGAATAACATCTTGTAGGAGTGAGGAAGAGCCAGTTGTGAGTGTGGGGGAAGTTCGTGAGGCAGTAGGTAAAATGAAAGGGGGTAAGGCAGCTGGGATTGATGGGATAAAGATAGAAATGTTAAAAGCAGGTGGGGATATAGTTTTGGAGTGGTTGGTGCAATTATTTAATAAATGTATGGAAGAGGGTAAGGTACCTAAGGATTGGCAGAGAGCATGCATAGTTCCTTTGTATAAAGGCAAAGGGGATAAAAGAGAGTGCAAAAATTATAGGGGGATAAGTCTCTTGAGTATACCTGGTAAAGTGTATGGTAGAGTTATAATTGAAAGAATTAAGAGTAAGACGGAAAATAGGATAGCAGATGAACAAGGAGGCTTTAGGAAAGGTAGGGGGTGTGTGGACCAGGTGTTTACAGTGAAACATATAAGTGAACAGTATTTAGATAAGTCTAAAGAGGTCTTTGTGGCATTTATGGATTTGGAAAAGGCATATGACAGGGTGGATAGGGGGGCAATGTGGCAGATGTTGCAAGTGTATGGTGTAGGAGGTAGGTTACTGAAAGCAGTGAAGAGTTTTTACGAGGATAGTGAGGCTCAAGTTAGAGTATGTAGGAAAGAGGGAAATTTTTTCCCAGTAAAAGTAGGCCTTAGACAAGGATGTGTGATGTCACCGTGGTTGTTTAATATATTTATAGATGGGGTTGTAAGAGAAGTAAATGCGAGGGTCTTGGAAAGAGGCGTGGAGTTAAAAGATAAAGAATCACACACAAAGTGGGAGTTGTCACAGCTGCTCTTTGCTGATGACACTGTGCTCTTGGGAGATTCTGAAGAGAAGTTGCAGAGATTGGTGGATGAATTTGGTAGGGTGTGCAAAAGAAGAAAATTAAAGGTGAATACAGGAAAGAGTAAGGTTATGAGGATAACAAAAAGATTAGGTGATGAAAGATTGAATATCAGATTGGAGGGAGAGAGTATGGAGGAGGTGAACGTATTCAGATATTTGGGAGTGGACGTGTCAGCGGATGGGTCTATGAAAGATGAGGGAAAAAGAGTGAGTGGTGCACTTAGGAGTCTGTGGAGACAAAGAACTTTGTCCTTGGAGGCAAAGAGGGGAATGTATGAGAGTATAGTTTTACCAACGCTCTTATATGGGTGTGAAGCATGGGTGATGAATGTTGCAGCGAGGAGAAGGCTGGAGGCAGTGGAGATGTCATGTCTGAGGGCAATGTGTGGTGTGAATATAATGCAGAGAATTCGTAGTTTGGAAGTTAGGAGGAGGTGCGGGATTACCAAAACTGTTGTCCACAGGGCTGAGGAAGGGTTGTTGAGGTGGTTCGGACATGTAGAGAGAATGGAGCGAAACAGAATGACTTCAAGAGTGTATCAGTCTGTAGTGGAAGGAAGGCGGGGTAGGGGTCGGCCTAGGAAAGGTTGGAGGGAGGGGGTAAAGGAGGTTTTGTGTGCGAGGGGCTTGGACTTCCAGCAGGCATGCGTGAGCGTGTTTGATAGGAGTGAATGGAGACAAATGGTTTTTAATACTTGACGTACTGTTGGAGTGTGAGCAAAGTAACATTTATGAAGGGATTCAGGGAAACCGGCAGGCCGGACTTGAGTCCTGGAGATGGGAAGTACAGTGCCTGCACTCTAAAGGAGGGGTGTTAATGTTGCAGTTTAAAAACTGTAGTGTAAAGCACCCTTCTGGCAAGACAGTGATGGAGTGAATGATGGTGAAAGTTTTTCTTTTTCGGGCCACCCTGCCTTGGTGGGAATCAGCCAGTGTGATAATAAAAAAAAAAAAAAAAAAAAAAAAACTAAATTACCTGTGAATGTAAAGGTTTGACTGAATAAGTCCACAAATATACAAATTAATAAGAGTATTTTGTGAGGGTTGTCAGAAAGGCACTGTGTCATGATGCAACAAAATTTGGGGCAGTAAAAGAAGAAAAAGACTATTCAGATTATTAACTCCAAAGGTTTAGTAACAAGGATAACTGAAAAAAATGGAATCAGTGTGACTTATTATCACTGGGAACCTTTTAAAGTCCTTCCCCAGGATGCAACCCACAGTAGTTGCCTAATTCCCAGGTATCTATTACTGATTAAAAAATAACCTAACACATTTTACAGGTATAGATATACAAGAATACTGAATCTGGGAGAGTGCTTTTGAATGCATCTCCAATTACAATATAAACATATATTTGCTCTGAGCGACCTCAAGAAGCACCTTTTGAAAAGGCTAGGAAGTTTGCTATATTAGGAGGAAAATACTGAAGAATGAATGTGTGTGCCATCAAGAAGGTTGTAAAAAAAAAGTGTAGATGTATCCAAAACCTAAATAAAAACTTATAATATTCTTTGTCTTCACAGATACCTCAATGCACCACCCATTTTTTCCCCCTAATATATTCTGTGGTTCACATCGTTTTCCACAGACCCATCCTCCGGCAAGTCCACTCCCAAATATCTGCACACATTCACTTCCTCCATACTCCTTCCTTCCCATCTGATATCCAGTCCTCCATTTCCTAAATCTTTTGTTACCCCTCTCACCTTGCTCTTTTATAAATTCACGTTTAATTTCCTTCTTCTACATACCCTCTCAAATACATCCACCAACCTTTGCAACTTCTCTTCTGAATTTCCCAAAAGAACAGTGTAATCAGCAAAAAGCAACTGTGACAGTTCTCACTTTGTACTAGATTCTGCATATTTTAATCCCACACCTCTCCTTGTTAAACAACCATACAACACACATAAACCATACCACGGGCGGGATTTGAACCCGCGGTCAGAGAGTCTCAAATCCCGCCCGTAGTATGGTTTGTTTGCAATCGTGTCATTACGATTTCATGAGTCAGATACATCACACATGCCTGTCTAGGCAGAATCTAATCATGAAACCATGAGCTTTTACATATAGTACAGTACTAAAGAATTCTCATGCTGCTATACCACATGTTATACCACATTGCATGTTGGATTACTTCAGTGCATAAACACATACCAGTGATAGTAATAAAGAGATCTTTGCCACCTTCCAAGTGCAGCACAAGAATATCATAGAGTTTGTCTGTTCCTGAGTTGAGCTGTGCTGCTGTACGCTTGTCCACCAGTACCTCAAGTGCAACATCACATTTATCACCTGTAAAATAACTTCAAAACAATCAATGCTGAAAAAAGGCAGATTATCTGGCAACTATATTAATTATTAACAACATCCCCTTCTCCTATATAAATTATTATATATAAATTATTATTATTATGGGGAATCAAATTCAAAATGGGAATTGACACAGTTACTTTTTGCTGATGATACTGTGCTTATGGGAGATTCTAAAGAAAAATTGCAAAGGTTAGTGGATGAGTTTGGGAATGTGTGTAAAGGTAGAAAGTTGAAAGTGAACATAGAAAAGAGTAAGGTGATGAGGGTGTCAAATGATTTAGATAAAGAAAAACTGGATATCAAATTGGGGAGGAGGAGTATGGAAGAAGTGAATGTTTTCAGATACTTGGGAGTTGACGTGTCGGCGGATGGATTTATGAAGGATGAGGTTAATCATAGAATTGATGAGGGAAAAAAGGTGAGTGGTGCGTTGAGGTATATGTGGAGTCAAAAAACGTTATCTATGGAGGCAAAGAAGGGAATGTATGAAAGTATAGTAGTACCAACACTCTTATATGGGTGTGAAGCTTGGGTGGTAAATGCAGCAGCGAGGAGACGGTTGGAGGCAGTGGAGATGTCCTGTTTAAGGGCAATGTGTGGTGTAAATATTATGCAGAAAATTCGGAGTGTGGAAATTAGGAGAAGGTGTGGAGTTAATAAAAGTATTAGTCAGAGGGCAGAAGAGGGGTTGTTGAGGTGGTTTGGTCATTTAGAGAGAATGGATCAAAGTAGAATGACATGGAAAGCATATAAATCTATAGGGGAAGGAAGGCGGGGTAGGGGTCGTCCTCGAAAGGGTTGGAGAGAGGGGGTAAAGGAGGTTTTGTGGGTAAGGGGCTTGGACTTCCAGCAAGCGTGCGTGAGCGTGTTAGATAGGAGTGAATGGAGACGAATGGTACTTGGGACCTGACGATCTGTTGGAGTGTGAGCAGGGTAATATTTAGTGAAGGGATTCAGGGAAACCGGTTATTTTCATATAGTCGGACTTGAGTCCTGGAAATGGGAAGTACAATGCCTGCACTTTAAAGGAGGGGTTTGGGATATTGGCAGTTTGGAGGGATATGTTGTGTATCTTTATATGTGTATGCTTCTAGACTGTTGTATTCTGAGCACTTCTGCAAAAACAGTGATAATGTGCGTGTGGTGAAAGTGTTGAATGATGATGAAAGTATTTTCTTTTTGGGGATTTTCTTTCTTTTTTGGGTCACCCTGCCTCGGTGGGAGACGGCCGACTTGTTGAAAAAAAAAAAAAAAAAAAAAAAAAAAAAAAAAAAAAAAACTTTCATTTTTCTTTTTAGCACAGCCTGCCTCAGTGGGAGATGGCTGGTACATTAAAAAATACATAAAATATATAAATAAATAAGGAAACATTTATGTAAACTCAATGACAAATCAATTAACAAAAGAGACCAATTATATTATCAATATAGTGCATTATTGAAAACATATGGAGCATTTATCAAAATCCAATGACAAATCTATTAAATAAATAAACACATGATCTGTATATGGCTTAAGCCCAGTGTATTAAAAACAAAAGATACCAAGCAATTTTGAAACAAGCAAAAATCAACTGCATTACTGTGTTTATAGTACTAATGTTTACTGTTCCTCTCAGACGACAATAAACCAGAAACTAGAGGTAAGAAAAGTTTCAGGACAACTCAACTGAGACCCTAGATTTAGAAGCACAAACTTTATTCCAATTATATTATAATCATGGGGGAGCGCTAAACCTGTAGGATTATACAGCACATGTACGGGGGGGGGGGGGGGTGGAAGGTATTCAGGCTCAATTCATGGAACTGGAGCACAGATCCAATTCCCTAGATCAAGAGCCCTTCACCAGCATCAAAGAACCTCCCTTGAGGGGAACTTTATTCCAAGGTTTGTGCTCCTTCATTAAAAAGTTTGTGCTAAAGTCATTCTTCTCATCCTCTTCCTTGCAGGAAAAGACTACCTCAATTATTAAACTAAATTCTTGAATCTCCCCTGCAGTCTTCCCACCTTCATTTGCTTACTCAGTGAAGATGAGCACAAAAACAGTATAAAACATTCTCTAATACTATTGAAAAGATTTTCACAGATGCTTTTTGAAGAACTGGAGATGTAAGCGAACTCAACCCTTAACTTAACATTTTTATTGGACTTTGGAAACAACAAAATTTGCCATGAAAACTTATTCAGAAACAATGGATAGAGAAAGATTGAAAATCAAGGAGAAAATTTTTAATAGCTTTCACAGCAGCTGGAAAAAGGGTGTAAGGGAGATTAAGGAGAAAACAAGTCTGTGGAGAACTGATGGAAAAGGAGCATAAGGGAGGTAGGGAAAGGGACAGAGTTTGTGGAAGAGATAAAAAAAATATACAGAATTAGGGAGAGAAAAGTGTTGTGCGGTGGAGAATGGAGAAAGATAAATTCTTTCTTAATACACTCTAATAATTTCCAACAACTCAAATTTTTCATAAAGTACTGTACTGTAATCTTTATACTAAGTTTGAAAAATTTTGCAGATTGAGTTCGGTTCACATATGTGGATTGTGATTCTATTTGTTGTTACAGTTAAAAAGACAACTGCTATTTGTTATAAAAATATTTACTATATTCTCTATGACTTACCTGGCATAATAAAGTTAACATATGGTCTAATAGAAAGCCATGGCTTGCAGAAACTAGTATCATTTAACTTTTTAATAAATTCAAACTGCACAGGTACCTGTAAATATAAAAAATGAAGAAATTTGTAAAAATACTTACACAAAAGTACACTATGTGACACAAAGAAATTACAGTTTACAACACAAAATTAATAAAAAGGTATACTACTGTAAAAGGATTAGTATAGTAATACCTTCTTTATTAAACATCTTCAGGTCATCACTCACACTGGCATACTCCCTCACCACCAATTCACTATCGCTTCAATTAAATTTTCTTGTTCTCTCTTCCACAATAAACTTTTGTTAATTGTTATTTTGTTATTTGTTTTCTAATTGCTAACCTCTCACCAAAATTATAAATTTTAATTATTTTGTCTTAGTTACAATACTGGTAAGTAATCACTGAAATATAAAATAAAGCAGCTTTTTCTTTCACTAACACAGTGACTATTTCACCAAGGTAGTGTGTTACAAAGAAGAAATGGCATTTGCCATAATCTGCTCTCTAGCTTCCACTCAAACAGATCTAACACAATCAATTTGTTTGCTGGATAATCAAGCCACTAACTTTTAAATCCTCTCTCTCTCGCACCTTCCAGCACCTCCTCAGATATTTATTATACATACATTCTTCCATCCACTCCTGTCTTAAACATCCTTTTTTATTTGTCAATCTATTTTGATTCATTCTTTCTATACTGCCAAAGCAACTTAATAACCCCTCTTTCACTCTCCTTATTATCTTTTCCTATTACTGCACAGTCTTCTAATCTCCTTATTCCTTATTCTCTGCATAAAAATTACACAGTACATTGATCACAAACAAGATATTTATGCTAACTAATCTCCTCCCAATAATCTCCTCCTCCAACACTTCATAACTATGCTTAAAAGGCATACAAAACCAGTATCACCTCACTCTTTCAACATGTCCATAGTTTCATCCATTATCAAACTTCTTTCTTTCCACTGACTTCAACAATTCAGAACCTTTTTTTTCTTCATTCATTCAGTGATTTCTTCATTCTCCATAGACCCTGTCTCCTTATATTTCCACTCTTTCTGCACTCCTACCTTCCATTCCCACCTCCTAATCCTTCCTTCTGTATTTAACTTAATATTCATCATTTACAGTAATACAACTATTATACAGAATTTGTAAAAAAGTGCTAAATCTGTGTATCATTTAATGCTAATTCTCAATTCCAGATTACCATTTATTGCATACAACTTTCCAAACTTATCCAACTGACCTCTACAACTTTTCTTGCAAATCACCCAACAGAAATGTTATTTATCAGCAACCTCCTATGACATGTTATTTTTCATGATCATACTTCTTCCAAAGACATTAATACAGTGGACCCCCGCATAACGATTACCTCCGAATGCGACCAATTATGTAAGTGTATTTATGTAAGTGCGTTTGTACGTGTATGTTTGGGGGTCTGAAATGGACTAATCTACTTCACAATATTTCTTATGGGAACAAATTCGGTCAGTACTGGCACCTGAACATACTTCTGGAGTGAAAAAATATCATTAACCGGGGGTCCACTGTATTCATCTTCTAGCATGCTCATCCACAAACACATTACATAATCATAGTAACATCACATATCCTTGTCTATGTCTCAATTTCACAGGAAACCATTCCCTTTTATAAATATGTAATTAGGTATAATGAATAGGTAGAGAATTTCAATATGTGTAAAGAAATACATGTAGCTACTACATTATTATCTTTGGAAATAAATATTTTTTACTGAAACTGATCATGAACATTTTAAGGCCACAGTGGCATATCTGAGGTATGACACAAAGGCTTCTATGTATTTTACAGTAAACAAAATAACATTAAAATATCTCAGGAAAAACTACATATTCTTTACATACCTGCCCAGTATTTGCAATTGTGAGGTATTTAGTTTGTGGCTGAAGAAATTTCACTGGTTCTAAAATAATCTCTGTGGTATCAATGGTTACCTGAGGTAAAAATTCATTTTCAAGCTTATCAAGCTTCTTCATCACTTCCTCGTAAATACGTCGATACCGGCGTGTGTCAATCACCTTTATCTAGTATTTGAATAGCAGAAAATATTATTTTCAGATATAACCTTCATTAATTAAATACTTCTTTTATATTCCTATGATTATCTCATTAACTCTTAATATTCTATGAACTTTATTTCTACCTTTCAGGAAATTAACCTCAACTTCATCTTATGTAATGGCACATACAAAATGTGACTGTTATGATTTCTTCTGACAAATTGAGATCACTTGTCTCAAATTCAATTTTTCTACTGATGATATCTCTGTACAGTCATTTGTTTTTTAATTATCAAAAATTATAGTTATCAGAAATCATATCTCAGGTTTTGCATAATATGCTTTAGTGTAAGCAATGACTATTTCCTCCATTAGTATCTAAGATGTGTATCTCACCCATTTTTCAGGATTAGCTCCCTTGTTTTTTTAACAGTAACACATTCTGGAACATGTAGTTAAAATTTAATTTTCAATATTCTTTTAAATTTTCTCACAACTTATTAAAATATTTATATTATCCTTGCTATTTAACCCTTAAACTGTCCAAACGTAGATCTACGTTTTTTTCAACATTTGAAAGTATGTAAAAAAAAGTAGATCTTTTTTTTTTTTTTTTACATTTGAAAACATGTGTATTTACGTAAGTGCGTTTGTACGTGTATGTTTGGGGGTTTGAAATGAACTAATCTAATTCCTTATGGGAACAAATTTGTTCAGTACTGGCACCTGAACATATTTCTGGAATGAAATAATATCGTAAACCGGGGGTCCACTGTATTTGAAAATATGTAAAAAAAAACATAGATCTACTTTTGGAGCACTACGCATATGAACGTACATCTGCTTGGACTGTTTAAGGGTTAACTGTCTCATGTTCTCTCTCTCTCTCTCTCTCTCTCTCTCTCTTCACCCAAAACTGAATTATTTCACCAAAACTTAATTCTACAGAAATAGAAATATTTTCATAGTAACAGAGTGCAAAACAGGTAGCAGCACCTAAGTGTGTGTGTGGTGTAGTAACTGAGGGAGAAATGGGTCAAGGCACATAAGCAGTACAGTGGTTATAATGTGTCCCAAAGCAAGAGGTGTGACTAGCATACTTAATTGTGCACTCCAATTAACACTATATTACTGCCCTCTTATGTGAAACTAAACAGAATATCTTACAGAATGATTTTACTGGCAAATGATCATGAAAAGTATCACAAAGAAAAATGTTAGTAAGGCAAGTCTATATCCCATGACCCTCACCTCCATTCTTGTACCCTTACCTCCCCATATATATACCAACAAACATTCAGTGTCATTACGATTTCATGATTCAGTGACTAGTTTATTAGATACATCCGTCTAATACTAGGTAGGGTCCCCATCCCTTTGCCTCTATAACAGCCTGAATTCTTCATGGCATGGACTCAGCAAGGTGCTAGAAACATTCCTTAGATATTCTGGTCCAAATTCACATGATAGCATCACACAGTTGCTCTAGATTTGTCAGCTCAACATTCATGCTGAAAATCTCCTGTTCCACCACATTCCAGTTATGATCCTACCATGTGTATGTCACAGAAGAAATTGCAACTTATCAGACCAGGTAACATTTCTACAATCTTCAACTGTCCAGTTTTGGTGAGCCTGTGCTCACTGTTGCATCAATTTAATGTTCTTAGCTGAAATGAGTGGAACCCAGTGTGGTCTTCTGCTGCTGTAGCTGATTCATTTCATGGTTCAATGTGTTGTGTATTCAGAGATGCTCTTCTGCATACCACTGTTGCAATGCATGATTATTTAAGCTACTGTCACCTTCTTGTCATCCTGAACCAGTCTGGCCATTCTCCTCTACACATTCTCATTAACAAGGCATTTTTGTCCATAGAACTGTTGCTCACTGGATGTTTTGTGTTTTCACATCATTCTCTGTAAACTCTAGACACTATTTTGCATGAAAATATCAGAAGATCAGCAGTTTCTGAGATACTCAATCTACCCTGTTTGGCACCAAGAGTCATTCCATGGTCAAAGTCTCTTAGCTCATTTTTTTTCCCAATCTAATGTTTGATCTGAATAACAAATGAACCTCTTGACAATGCATGCTTTTAAGCATTGAGGTGCTGCTAGGTGATTGCCTGATTAGGTTAACAAGCAGGGATCTGAGTGTATATTGTATCCTCTGGTATGAGTTGATAAAGCTCAACACCAAGTGAAACTCTGTCTAAATATACACTTGCTCTGCAAATTCACTCTCTTTACAAGAATGTCTAAGAGGAGAGAGAGAAAAGGAACAGCAAAATAAAACAAAGAGGTTGTTACTGGTAGAAGAAAAAAAAAGTGATTTACATTAAAAATATATCAGGACTTACCCCAGCCTGGAAGAGAGCGCTCACAGGCTTATGGTCACTAATCTTCAGGGCTGGATGTGAGCGATACACAACTTGAGCGATTCCTTCTCCATGCCACAGAATTCGGTCGCACCAAGCAGGTAATCTTGCCTTCTCACTATTAAAAAAGTGTACAACTCAGTCGTGTTGTATTTCACTGATGAACAATGATAAATTCAAGCAAATGAATCATCCTGCATTTATAAACATATTATTGTAAATTAGAATGCATTATATATATAAAACAATTTTGAAAAAACTCAGTGCATGAGTTACCTGAAAACTTGTCACTAAAAATAAGAGGTAATTACCGTATTTCGCGGCTTATTAGACGCATTTTTTTCCATAAAATGTCTCCAAAAACCACCTTGTGTCCTATAAACTGAAGGTCAGTGATGGGAGTGGGCTGTAGCTCTCCCAATTACATCCGATGCCGAGCCAGTGAAACTAAAACAAGTCTTATAAGCCGCGAAATATGGTATAAAGAGTTGGGATGTATAAATACAGCCTCTCCTCACTTAGCAACATACTCGTTTACCGACGACTCAGACTTACAAAGGGCTCTCTGACCAGTATGCATACCTACATAATGTATATTAGAGCTGATTTCCTCTATTCTGTTCATTACAATATATAGTACACTACTGTATAAACATTTAAAAATACACCAGAAATGTTATAAACGGTGCAAAGGTGACATTAAACAATATGAAAGATGGTTCACGCAAACCCACGACCATTATAATATGCTCCTCACTTAGTGATGAATTCATTTACTGACGTGGTCTTAGGAATGGAACTCTGTTGTTAAATGAGGAGAGGCTGTACTGTACTGGAGAGTTTATTTTAAGCTATTAGCAAAGGGCTAAAATGTTCAAGACTCAGGGTAAATTTTGTTGCAATAATAACGTCATCTCTGATTATAACTAACGAGACTGCACAAATAGCTCTCAGAACAGGCAGTATTCAAAGTTGCGGCAAGCCAGTCTATGGTACAGTAATTAGAACACTGGCCAGCAAGTTTTACAACTGTCTTGGTATGGGTTTGAATCCTAATTGTTCCATGAGTCACTTACACTGTGTCATAACTATTTCCTGAGTTTTCTTTCTTTCAACAAACCGGCCATATCCCACCGAAGCAAGGTGGCCCAAAAAGAAAATCAAAAGTTTCTCTTTTTAAATTTAGTTATTTATACAGGAGTTGGGGTTACTAGTCCCTTGCTCCCAGCATTCTAGTTGTCTGTTACGGCATATGTGGTTTCTGGAGGAAGAAATCCGTTCCACTTTCCCATGGAGATAAGAGGAAATAAAGAAGAACAAGAACTATTAAGAAAATAGAAGAAAACCCAGATGGGTATGTATATATATATGCATGTACATGCATGTTTAGTGTGACCTACGTGTAAGTAGAAGTAGTAAGATATACCTGTATCCCATATCTTTATGAGGCAGAAAAAGACACCAGCAATCATACCATCATGTAAAACAATTACAGTTTTTGTTTCTGTTTCACACTCACTTAGCTGGACGGTAGTATTTCCCTGGGTGGTTACTGTCTACCAGCCTACTACTTAGGAATTTGTCATATATACTCAGGGTGACCTAAAAAAAGAACTTTCATTCTTCTTTAGGTCACCCTGCCTCGGTGGGATACAACCGGCATGTTGATAAAAAATATATAAAAATTATAATGCCTCACATTTCTAACAATGTTATTTTATGCCTTCAAGCTTATTTTTTCCCATAAGTAATTCACGTTATCTATGGAGGCAAAGAAGGGAATGTATGAAAGTGTATAGTGGTACCAACACTCTTATATGGGTGAAGCTTGGGTTGTAAATGCTGCAGTGAGGAGGCGGCTGGAGGAAGTGGAGATGTCCTAAGGCCAATGTTTGGTGTAAATATTTTATTATTTTTTTTTTATTATTATCACACTGGCCGATTCCCACCAAGGCAGGGTGGCCCGAAAAAGAAAAACTTTCACCATCATTCACTCCATCACTGTCTTGCCAGAAGGGTGCTTTACACTACAGTTTTTAAACTGCAACATTAACACCCCTCCTTCAGAGTGCAGGCACTGTACTTCCCATCTCCAGGACTCAAGTCCGGCCTGCCGGTTTCCCTGAACCCCTTCATAAATGTTACTTTGCTCACACTCCAACAGCACGTCAAGTATTAAAAACCATTTGTCTCCATTCACTCCTATCAAACACGCTCACGCATGCCTGCTGGAAGTCCAAGCCCCTCGCACACAAAACCTCCTTTACCCCCTCCCTCCAACCCTTCCTAGGCCGACCCCTACCCCGCCTTCCTTCCACTACAGACTGATACACTCTTGAAGTTATTCTGTTTCGCTCCATTCTCTCTACATGTCCGAACCACCTCAACAACCCTTCCTCAGCCCTCTGGACAACAGTTTTGGTAATCCCGCACCTCCTCCTAACTTCCAAACTACGAATTCTCTGCATTATATTCACACCACACATTGCCCTCAGACATGACATCTCCACTGCCTCCAGCCTTCTCCTTGCTGCAACATTCATCACCCATGCTTCACACCCATATAAGAGCGTTGGTAAAACTATACTCTCATACATTCCCCTCTTTGCCTCCAAGGACAAAGTTCTCTGTCTCCACAGACTCCTAAGTGCACCACTCACTCTTTTTCCCTCATCAATTCTATGATTCACCTCATCTTTCATAGACCCATCCGCTGACACGTCCACTCCCAAATATCTGAATACGTTCACCTCCTCCATACTCTCTCCCTCCAATCTGATATTCAATCTTTCATCACCTAATCTTTTTGTTATCCTCATAACCTTACTCTTTCCTGTATTCACCTTTAATTTTCTTCTTTTGCACACCCTACCAAATTCATCCACCAATCTCTGCAGCTTCTCTTCAGAATCTCCCAAGAGCACAGTGTCATCAGCAAAGAGCAGCTGTGACAACTCCCACCCTGTGTGTGATTCTTTATCTTTTAACTCCACGCCTCTTGCCAAGACCCTCGCATTTACTTCTCTTACAACCCCATCTATAAATATATTAAACAACCACGGTGACATCACACATCCTTGTCTAAGGCCTACTTTTACTGGGAAAAAATTTCCCTCTTTTCTACATACTCTAACTTGAGCTTCACTATCCTCGTAAAACTCTTCACTGCTTTCAGTAACCTACCTCCTACACCATACACTTGCAACATCTGCCACATTGCCCCCCTATCCACCCTGTCATACGCCTTTTCCAAATCCATAACCTACCACAATTACTCTCTCACTTGGTTCAAAGGCTCCTATACATTCACTTAACATCTCCCAAAATCTCTCTCTCTCCTCTGCATTCCTCTCTTCTCCAGGTGCATACACGCTTATTATGACCCACTTCTCGCATCCAACCTTTACTTTAATCCACATAATTCTCGAATTTACACATTCATATTCTCTTTTCTCCTTCCATAACTGATCATTTAACATTACTGCTACCCCTTCCTTTGCTCTAACTCTCTCAGATACTCCAGATTTAATCCCATTTATTTCCCCCCACTGAAACTCTCCTACCCCCTTCAGCTTTGTTTCGCTTAGAGCCAGGACATCCAACTTCTTTTCATTCATAACATCAGCAATCATCTGTTTCTTGTCATCCGCACTACATCCACGCACATTTAAACAACCCAGTTTTATAAAGTTTTTCTTCTTCTCTTTTTTAGTAAATGTATACAGGAGAAGGGGTTACTAGCCCATTGCTCCCGGCATTTTAGTCGCCTCATACGACACGCATGGCTTACGGAGGAAAGATTCTTTTCCACTTCCCCATGGACAATAGAAGAAATAAAAAAGAACAAGAGCTATTTAGAATAAGGAGAAAAACCTAGATGTATGTATATATATATATGCATGTGCGTGTCTGTGAAGTGTGACCAAAGTGTAAGTAGGAGTAGCAAGATATCCCTGTTATCTAGCGTGTTTATGAGACAGAAAAAGAAAACCAGCAATCCTACCATCATGCAAAACAGTTACAGGCGTGAAGTTACTAAAAGTATTAGTCAGAGGGCTGAAGAGGGGCTGTTGAGATGGGTTGATCATTTAGAGAGAATGGATCAAAGCAGAATGACTTGGAGAGCGTATAAATCTGTAGGGGAAGGAAGGGTAGGGGTCGTCCTCGAAAAGGTTGGAGGGAGGGGGTAAAGGAGGTTTCGTGAGTGAGGGGCTTGGACTTCCAGCAAGCATGTGTGAGCATATTAGATAGGAGTAAATGGAAATGAATGGTTTTTGGGACTTGACGAGCTGTGGGGTGTTATGCAGGTTTCTGCATTGCATTGTAATGTATATATAATGGAGAAGTGTGCCATAATTTTTAAGAACTATGACATAATTGTAAATCACAATGTATGAACTATGGATAAATGTCACTCATAATTTTAGAAGTGATTTAGATAAAGAAAAATTGGATATCAAATTGGAGAGGAGGAGTATGGAAGAAGTGAATGTTTTCAGATATTTGGGAGTTGACGTGTCAGTGGATGGATGTATGAAGGATGAGGGTTAATCATAGAATTGATGAAGGAAAAAAGGTGAGTGGTGCATTGAGGTATATGTGAAGACAAAAAACATTATCTATGGAGGCAAAGAAGGGAATGTATGAAAGTATAGTGGTACCAACACTCTTATATGGGTGTGAAGCTTGGGTTGTAAATGCTGCAGCGAGGAGGCGGTTGGAGGCAGTGGAGATGTCCTGTCTAAGGGCAATGTGTGGTGTAAATGTGTTATTCAGAGAATTCGGAGTGTGGAAATTAGGAGAAGGTTAATAAAAGTATTAGTCAGAGGGCTGAACAGGGGTTGTTGAGGTGGTTTGGTCATTTAGAGAGAATGAATCAAAGTAGATCAAAGTAGAATGACATGGAGAGTGTATAAATCTGTAGGGGAAGGAAGGCAGGGTAGGGCTCGTCCTCAAAAAGGTTGGAGAGAGGGGGTAAAGGAGGTTTTGTGGGCAAGGGGCTTGGACTTCCAGCAAGCTTGCGTGAGTGTGTTAGATAGAAGTGAATGGAGACGAATAGAATTTTTGACCTGATAAGCTGTTGGAGTGTGAGCAGGGTAATATTTAATGAAGGGATTCAGGGAAACCAGTTATTTTTATATAGCTGGACTTGAGTATGTACTGGAAATGGGAAGTACAATGTCTGCACTTTAAAGGAGGGGTTTGGGATATTGGCAGTTTGGAGGGATATGTTGTGTATCTTTATATGTATATGCTTCTAAACTGTTGTGTTCTGGGCACCTCTGCAAAAACAGTGATTATTTATGAGTGAGGTAAAAGTGTTGAATGATGAAAGCATTTTCTTTTTGGGGATTTTCTTTCTTTTTGGGTCACCCTGCCTCAGCGGGAGATGGCCAACTTGTTAAAAAAAAAAAATCAACTTATACAAACCTTGAGTCCCATTCATCGCTGTCAACGTCATACTTGAATGTCGGTCTGAAGGTAATGTTCCCTTCCTTGAATTTGTGAAATATTCGTTTTAAATTTCGCTGCTGTGTAAGTTGGTCATTTTCCAGGAGAATACTGAATTTATTACTGCTCGCAACCTCCCTGATGTTCACATCACAGGGATTTATCCGGTAGTTCATGTCCCCAATGAAGTATATATGCCTGAAATGTAGAAATACGAAAATAAAATTAATAACTTCCTATTTGGAAAGGCGCAGAATCTGAAATTTGAAAAACAACAGAGCATATGTAAAAACTCGTAAACCAAAGAGTCAAGCAACACTAGTGTACCTATATACATTTATGTATTATTATAGTTAATACAACACTACTTAATTATACTCACTCATGGTCTTTTATAGTTTTGGGTGGGCTGTTAATGTTTAAGTTGAAGCACGTTCGCTGAAATATACAGTCATGGTCTTCATTTCTGCGGTCCAACTCCTCTTGGTGTGCTGCCAAGTGTGCATTGACAAAACAAATAGATGTGCTGTGTAAATCTAGCCTCACAGACACAGCGCCTTTGTTTCCCTGTGGCAAATAAAAAAAAAATACAATAAAGTAGGTGTTCACAAAGAATACCTAAATAATTTAAGTTGATAAGACAACTTATCTACCCTGCAGTACTTAAATTTTTTTTCAACCCATCGGTCGTCTTCCACCGAGGCAGAGTGACCCAAAAAAGAAAAACTTTCACCATCATTCACACATAATCACTGTCTTTGCAGAGGAGCTCAGATACGACAGTTCAGATGTCACTCCAAACAGCCAATATCCCAAACCCCTCCTTTCAAGTGCAGGCATTGTACTTCCCACCTCCAGGACTCTACATCCAGCTAATTGGTTTCCCTGAATCTCTTCACAAAATATTACCCTGATCACACTCCAACAGTCTGTCAAGTCCCAAAAACTATTCGTCTCCATGTAATGAATAAATTTACAATAAATGGGACTGGAACATGAAAAATGTTCACTCACACTCTCTCACACTAATGATTATCTTTCTAGGCTTCATTAGAGTCTACTGTGTGCTTTTGCATTCTGCATATCAATACTCGTTTTGGCCAAAGTCTTCTAGTGACCTCCCTCCCATGACAGTTCTTGGATTATCCATTGGCAATTAGCACAGAAGCACTGTAAAAGCTGGCAGTTTCTGTGGGCCACCAGGGCCCTAAGCATGAACTTTTTTTTTTTTTTTTTTAACAAACTAGCCATCTTCTACGGAGACAGGTTCACCCTGTAAAAGAAAAGTACGCTTTCAAGCCAGCCATCTCCCACAGTGATATGGTTACCTCGTAAAAGAAAAAAAAAACACTTTTAAGCAATATATCCCATTAAGACAGGGCCACTCTGTAAAACATAAAACACTATCTGTCTTATCAGAAGCATGCTGATATCACAACTCAGATGACCTCTAAGCTGCAACATCCCCACCCATCCTTCAGAGTGAGGGCACACAAAACCATTTATTCTATGAAAAGACCCTGGAAGGCCACCAACACCAGACCGAGGAGTGACTTGAGCCAGTCACTTTACCAGGGACACACACACACAAGGCTTCTACTATGGTACAACCTTGCCCTTCATCCTCATTTGCTCTGACATCATAATAGGCATTCTCACAACAGCAACTTCTATCCCAGATGACTGTTAAATGTTCTACAACATAAGTTCATGAATGGAAATGTATGTACTGTGCAACCACCCAGGGAGGTACTACCGTGAGTGTAAAACAAAAGCCTGTAATTGTTTTAGATGATGGTATGATTGCTGGTGTCTTCTGTCTGTCTCATAAATATGCAAGATTACAGGTATGTCTTACTACTTCTACTTACACTTAGGTCACACTACACATACATGTACACATTTATTTATACAAACTCATCTGATACTCTTATATAGGTGTGAAGCTTGGGTTGTAAATGCTGCAGCGAGGAGGCGGTTGGAGGCAGTGGAGATGTCCTGTCTAAGGGCAATGTGTGGTGTAAATATTATGCAGAAAATTCGGAGTGAGGAAATTAGGAAAAGGTGTGGAGTTAATAAAAGTATTAGTCAGAGGGCTGAAGAGGGGTTATTGAGGTGGTTTGGTCATTTAGAGAGAATGGATCAAAGTAGAATGACATGGAGAGCGTATAAATCTGTAGGGGAAGGAAGGCAGGGTAGGGGTCGTCTTCGAAAAGGTTGGAGGAAGGGGGTAAAGGAGGTTTCATGGGCGAGGGGCTTGGACTTCCAGCAAGCGTGCGTGAGCGTGTTAGATAGAAGTGAATGGAAACGAATGGTATTTGGGACCTGATGAGCTGTTGGAGTGTGAGCAGGGTAATATTTAGTGAAGGGATTCAGGGAAACAGGTTATTTTTATATAGCCGGACATGAGTCCTGGAAATGGGAAATACAATGCCTGCACTTTAAAGGAGGGGTTTGGGATATTGGCAGTTTGGAGGGATATGTTGTGTATCTTTATATGTATATGCTTCTGAGCACCTCTGCAAAAACAGTGATTATGTGTGAGTGGGGTGAAAATGATGAATGATGATGAAAGTATTTTCTTTTTGGGGATTTTCTTTCTTTTTGGGTCACCCTGCTTCAGTAGATGGCCGACTTGTTAAAAAAAAAAAAGCAGAAAGTACACTTTCTTAATCGGATTTTTTAAATACAGTGGACCCTTGGCTAACGAAAGCATCGTCTAACGTTAAATGCTCCTAACAAAGCGTTAGAGAGTAAAAATTTTGGCCTGGCCAATGATGAAAAACTCGCCCAACATGGTTTGTCTGGTACACGTCCACATGTGGCCTGAGCTCGGCTCAGCTGCCCCGTGTGTGGAAGTGTTTACAAGCCAGCCAGTGCAGTCGCATCCACACATACATTCAGAACATTTTATACTATCCCAGTGTTTTTAATGCTTGTAACTGCAAAAGTAAAGCTTCTAGTGCTAACCCTGTGGTAAAAAGGGTGAGAATTAGTATGGAATTGAAAAAAGAGATAATCGCAAAGTACGAAAGTGTAGTGCACGTCTCGGAGCTTTCCAGGTTGTATACTAAACCCCAATCAACCATCGCTACTATCTTGGCCAACAGAAAGGCAATCAAGGAAGCTGCTCTTGCATAAGGTGCAAGAATGTTTTCGAAACAGAGATTGCAAGTACTCAAAAATGTTGAGAGACTGTTATTGGCGTGGATAAACAAAAAACGGATAGCAGGAGGCAGCATCTCTCAAGCGATCATATGTGAAAAGGCTAGGAAGTTGCATGAAGATTTAATTAAAAAAATGCCTGCAACTAGTGGTGATGTGAGTGAATTTAAGGCCAGCAAAGGTTGGTTTGAGAGATTTCAGAGTCGTGGTGGCATACAGAGTGTGATAAGGCTTGGTGAGGCTGCCAGTTCAGACCAAAAAGTTGGCCGTCTCCCACCAAGGCAGGGTGACCCAAAAAGAAAGAAAATCCCCAAAAAGAAAATACTTTCATCATCATTCAACACTTTCACCTCACTCACACATAATCACTGTTTTTGCAGAGGTGCTCAGAATACAACAGTTTAGAAGCATATACATATAAAGATACACAACATATCCCTCCAAACTGCCAATATCCCAAACCCCTCCTTTAGAGTGCAGGCATTGTACTTCCCATTTCCAGGACTCAAGTCCGGCTAAATAAAAATAACTGGTTTCCCTGAATCCCTTCACTAGATATTACCCTGCACACACTCCAACAGCTCGTCAGGTCCCAAATACCATTCGTCTACATTCACTCCTATCTAACACGCTCACGCACGCTTGCTGGAAGTCCAAGCCCCTTGCCCACAAAACCTCCTTTACCCCCCTCCCTCCAACCTTTTTGAGGACGACCCCTACCCAGCCTTCCTTCCCCTACAGATTTATTCGCTCTCCATGTCATTCTACTTTGATCCATTCTCTCTAAATGACCAAACCACCTCAACAACCCCTCTTCAGCCCTCTGACTAATACTTTTATTAACTTCATACCTCCTAATTTCCCCACTCCAAATTTTCTGCATAATATTTACACCACACATTGCCCTTAGACAGGACATCTCCAATGCCTCCAACCGCCTCCTCGCTGCAGCATTTACAACCCAAGCTTCACAGCCATATAAGAGTGTTGGTACCACTATACTTTCGTACATTCCCTTCTTTGCCTCCACAGATAACGTTGTTTGTCTCCACATATACCTCAACGCACCACTTGCCTTTTTTTCTTCATCAATTCTATGATTAACCTCATCCTTCATGAATCCATCTGCTGACATGTCAACTCCCAAATATCTGAAAACATTCACTTCTTCCATACTCCTCCTCCCCAATTTGATATCCAATTTTTCAAGGAGTACATAGAGGCTAAAGGATTGAAACCTAAATAAGTGTATAATTGTGATGAAACAGGCCTGTTTTGGAAGAAAATGCCAAACAGGACCTACATTACTCAGGAGGAAAAGGCACTCCCAGGACATAAGCCTATGAAAGACAGGCTTATTCTTTTGTTGTGTGGTAATGCTAGTGGTGATTGCAAAGTGAAGCCTTTATTGGTGTATCACTCTGAAATTCTCAGTGTGTTCAGAAAAAATAATGTCCTCAAGACTAATTTGTGTGTGATGTGGAGGGCAAACAGTAAGGCATGGGTCACTAGGGACTTTTTCTATGACTGGTTTCACCATGTGTTTGGCCCCACTGTGAAAAATTACCTCCTTGAAAATAAATTGGACCTTAAGTGCCTCCTGGTATTAGACAATGCTCCTGGTCATCCTTCAGAGTTGGCAGAGTGAATTTCTGGGGACATGAGCTTCATCAATGTCAAGTTTTTGCCTCCTAATACCACTCCTCTCCTGCAGCCCATGGATCAGCAGGTCATTTCAAACTTCAAAAAGCTCTACACAGAAGCTATGTTTCAAAAGTGCTTTGAAGTGACCTCAGACACTCGATTGACCTTAAGTGGAAAGATCACTTTAGTATCATCAGTTGTATAAACCTTATAAGTAAGGCTTGGGAGGGAGTGATTAAGAGGACCTTGAACTCTGCTTGGAGGAAATTGTGGTCAGAATGTGTAGAAGAGAGAGATTTTGAAGGGTTTGGGGCTAACCCTGAGAAGCCTATGCCAGTTGAGGAATCTATTGTGGCATTGGGGAAGTCCTTGGGGTTGGAGGTTAGTGGGGAGGATGTGGAAGAGTTGGTGGAGGAGGATGATGAAGAACTAACCACTGATGAGCTGCAAGAACATCTGCAACAGCAAGAGGCCAGACCTGAGGAAATTGCTTCAAAGGAGAGGAGAGAGATTTTCAAGAAGTTGCCTACTTCAAAGATTAAGGAAATGTGTGCAAAATGGGTTGAACTGGAAACCTTTATGGATGAAAATCACTCTAACACAGCTATTGGAAGCTGTGCTGGTGACTATTACAATGACAATGTTGTGGCCCATTTTAGACAAATCTTAAAGGAACATGAGGTACAGAACTCTATGGACAGATTTGTTGTGCGACAGAGGTCCAGTGACTCTCAAGCTGGTCCTAGTGGCATTAAAAGAAGGGAAGTAACCCCAGAAAAGGACTTCCTACCTCAAGTCCTCATGGAAGGGGATTCCCCTTCCAAAAATTAATAACATCCATCATCTCCTCTCCTCCCATCCCATCAATCATCATCAGATCTTCAATAAAGGTAAGTGTCATGCATACTTTATTTAGTACAGTAGTAATTGTGCACATCTTCTTTTTTTGTGTAGGAAAATGTCTATTTCGTGTGGTAAATATTTTTTTTTCATACTTTGGGGTGTCAGGAATGAATTGACCATTATTTCTTATGGGGAAAATTAATTCAGCTAATGATAATTTCGTCTAACGATGAGCTCTCTGGAACGGATTAATATCGTTAGCCGAGGGTCCACTGTATTTCCACGAGTTCTCTAGGTAGCTGGTTGGTAGACAGCAACCACCCAGGGAGGTACTACCATCCTGCCAAGTGAGTGTAAAACAAAAGCTTGTACGTACTTGTTTTCCATGATGGTAGAATTGCTGGTGTCTTTTGTTTGTCTCATAAACATGCAAGATTTCAAGTACATCTTCCTACTTCTACTTACACTTAGGTCACACTATGCATGTATGTACAAGTGTATATATATGCGCCCCGCTGGGTTTTCTTTTATTTTCTTACTAATTCTTCTTCTTGTTTATTTCCTCTTATCTTCATGGGGAAGTGGAACAGAATTCTTCCTCCATATGCCATGCGTGTTGTAAGAGGCGACTAAAATGGCGGGATACGGCCGGTTTATTGCAAGAAGAAGAAGGAACCTTGGTATGCGACCTTAATTCAATCCAGAAGGCTGTTCGAGTGCTGCTGCATTTGAGTATTGAACAAGTTCTTCCCAACCAATTTTCTGTTTGGATGGCTATTATCACTAATCTTTGTAGGCCCCATGGTGACTTATTTATACAAATAATAGTAGGTTGGTAGACAGCAACCACCCAGGGAGGTACTACCGTCCTGCCAAGTGAGTGTAAAACAAAAGCCTGTAATTGTTTTACATGATGGTAGGATTGCTGGTGTCTTTTTTTTTGTCTCATGAACATGCAAGATTTCAGGTATGTCTTGCTACTTCTACTTACACTTAGGTCACACTACACATACATGTACAAGCATATATATACACACCCCTTTGGGTTTTCTTCTGTTTTCTTTCTAGTTCTTGTTCTTGTTTATTTCCTCTTACCTCCATGGGGAAGTGGAACAGAATTCTTCCTCCGTAAGCCATGCGTGTTGTAAGAGGCGACTAAAATGCCGGGAGCAAGGAGCTAGTAACCCCTTCTCCTGTATATATTACTAAATGTAAAAGGAGAAACTTTCGTTTTTCCTTTTGGGCCACCCCGCCTCGGTGGGATACGGCCGGTGTGTTGAAAGAAAGAAAGAACATGCAAGACTTCAGGTACATCTTGCTACTTCTACTTATACTTAGGTCACACTACACATACATGTGCAAGCATATATATGCACACACACCTTTGGGTTTTCTTCAATTTTCTTACTTGTTCTTGTTTATTTCCTCTTACCTCCATGGGGAAGTGGAACAGAATTCTTCTTCCGTAAGCCATGCGTGTTGTAAGAGCCGACTAAAATGCCTGGAGCAAGGGGCTAGTAACCCCTTCTCCTGTATATATTACTAAATGTAAAAGGAGAAACTTTCGTTTTTCCTTTTGGGCCACCCCGCCTCGGTGGGATACAGCTGGTGTGTTGAAAAAAAGAAGAAAGAATACAAAAAACACCAAAAAATGAGAACACAAAATAGTTTACAGCGAAGTTCTGGCAGGTTGTGTTTGTTTGGTCGAATGCTGAGCTTTGTTCGAGTAGGAAGCTGGTTGTATACCGAAGTTCCACTGTATCATGTATCAAAGCTTACCAATTTTCAGTCCATTCTAGGTACTATGGCAGTTACATATTGGTTTTTGTTAGATTTCATAACATTTCAAAATACAGTATGTCTTAAAATAAGCATGAAACATTTATACAGTTTGTACAGATTTATTGTGAACATACTCAATAATAATTAGAAAAAATGACAGTACATAGGTCCTTAATTTTCCTCAGAAAAATGGATTCCAAGATTCATCAATCACAATTAGGATTAGTGTAGCATTTTTTAATTACCAAGCAAACTGAGTAAATATGAGTAAACCAAGTAAACCTTCAAGGATTAGAGCAAAAAATCTAACACATACACTGGGACTGTGATAAATGTTATTTACACAATTTTATAAACCTAATCTTAAGCACTAACTTTTGAGAGCTGTTTTTCTCGTGGAAAACATGTTGTATTTGTTATTGGAATATATAACCTGTGTGGATATTTTGTCTCTCAATATTCATGGGTTATGCAGATAACGTAATCTGTAAAGTACATACAGTATTATGGAAATGTATAAAACTGAATGAGAATCTGATATAAAGTATTTCCATAAATCACTGCTCAGAATGGAATGAAAGTTTGAATGCAAAGGTGCAATATAGCCTGTGATACCATATGGAAACATGTACATGTATCAGTACAGTATCGGTACACCTAGACCATAAATTAAGAGTATGTACTAAGTATCCCTGAGAGATGAGTTATAAACACAATGCACCAATTATGGGTGTACAGTATCCTCCTAAGGAGCAAAATAACAGTGACTACCAAGAATGTATTGAACAGTGACTACTGTAATATGGTGCAAAAGCCAAACTAGTGAAATGTATTTCTGATTACTAAATGACAATGATATACAAAATGAGAAGCATTCTTGATAATAATACATTGGACCAGTTAATGAGAAAATTAAATCGATTGTATATTATTAGGTTGAGCAATAGTTCATTCTATTAAGTGCATAACCAAAAATTACACATGATCTGAATCAGTTATACAAGCACTGATATCACAAAAATGTAGCAATTAAAATTCATACAGATTTAAAGTGCAACAGCAGTGTAGATGATTCTGACCAGCATGCAAAATTTATGCAGAACTTTTAAGTGGATTATTTACAAAAATAATACAAAAAAAAGTTTCAAATACAATGTTATTCAATGACCAAAAAAATTTCATGCTCACATAAAGTACATTTTCAAAACCGGAGGTAATGTGATAACATTCCACACTAGACTGAGGCAAGAATAATGCATGGTTCTTAAGAAGTATATCATTGCATGTGGTATTAAAATTTCAATACATTACTGTCCCATTTTCATTTGAGGGATAACATATTAAACATTATTTTCTGTTTCATCAGGCCATGCCATCTGAGTCCAGTGAAGTAAATACGTACCAAGAGTTTCATCAAGGTGGAATGCTCCCACATTATGGACATAATAAAAAAAAATAAAAAATGGAGAGGTTAGGTAATTTCTCAAATACATCATGCTTATTTTATCATTTAGTACATTTACTTTAATGACAGTAAAAACACAGCAATTAAATATTTGTTAGGTAAGACACATATGCAACAGTTAGGTATCTTTATTTCGGAACGTTTTGCCTACACAGTAGGCTTCTTCAGTCGAGTACAGAAAAGTTGATAGAAGCAGAAGGGACTTGAAGACGATGTAATCAGTCCATCACCCTTAAAGTTTTAAGGTGGTCAGTCCCTCAGTCTGGAGAAGAGCAGTGTTCCATAGTCTGAAACAATATTGTTCCAGTGTTCCATAGTCTGAAACAATATTGTTTCAGACTATGGAACAATGCTCTTCTCCAGACTGAGGGACTGACCACCTCAAAACTTTAAGGGTGATGGACTGATTACATCGTCTTCAAGTCCCTTCTGCTTCTATCAACTTTTCTGTACTCGACTGAAGAAGCCTACTGTGTAGGCGAAACGTTTCGAAATAAAGATACCTAACTGTTGCATATGTGTCTTACCTAACAACCTGTCGGTATTTTATACCATTTTAATGTTCAATTAAATATTTAACTGCAAAATCTTTTCACAGGTAAAGCAACATTGAATTCTGGACAATGATTCTTTTTTCCATACTTCCTGACTACGAAGGAAAGAACTAGATTAATGCACTGATGAAATCTGATAAGTGATTATCCTGAGTAAACCTTATAACAGTATCAAACTCCTTCCCCAGATTATACTGATGACTCAGAAAATCTTTAGATCTACCTAATCTAGGGAAAAAAAATCATTTAAGAAAACCCTGAAGAATGGGAGGGGATGCTGCAGTTCAAAGAATTATTATTATTTTTCATGGAATGCATTACATCTGTGAGGGGTCAAGCAGAATCATTAATAATATGATTTTGTTATTTATTTTTGTAATAATAAAAAGTGTAGGTAGTAGGTTGGTAGACAGCAACCGCCCAGGGAGGTACTACCGTCCTGTCAAGTGAGTGTAAAACGAAAGCCTGTAATTGTTTTACATGATGGTAGGATTGCTGGTGTCCATTTTTCTGTCTCACAAACATGCAAGGTTTCAGGTACGTCTTGCTACTTCTGCTTACACTTAGGTCACACTACACATACATGTACAAGTATATATATACACACACCCCGCTGGGTTTTCTTCTATTTTCTTACTAGTTCTTGTTCTTGTTTATTTCCTCTTACCTCCATGGGGAAGTGGAACAGAATTCTTCCTCTGTAAGCCATGCATGTTGTAAGAGGCGACTAAAATGCCAGGAGCAAGGGGCTAGTAACCCCTTCTCCTGTATATATTACTAAATGTAAAAGGAGAAACTTTCGTTTTTCCTTTTGGGCCACCCCGCCTCGGTGGGATACGGCCGGTGTGTTAAAAAAAAAAAAAAAAAAAAAAAAAAAAATAATAAAAAGTGTATGGTACACTGAATTAATTCTCTACATCAGACAAAACTGCTCATAAAAAATTATTATCTAATGAAACAGAACCAATTAAACAAAATATACATTAAATTAATATCCAAGAGAGAGAGAGAGAGAGAGAGAGAGAGAGAGAGAGAGAGAGAGAGAGAGAAAGCATGTTTACCATTTTATTCATGATGCCAGTACCAACAGTGTCAGTGGAAACACTGCGAACATAAGCCAAGTGTTTCTCTTGCACCAGCACAATGAGCATCATTCCCACAAGACGGACCAAACGCACTTTCTGGTACTTAGCTTTCGGGTGGATGCCATTCAGTACTGCATTTCTAGAACAATTATACAAAGGTGTTAGTTACTAATATGATTACAGCCCAAGGAAAAGGTTACTCAATACAGAGGGAAACAAAATGAGACCAGATCATCTGAAGCATATATCATGCTCTACTGTATACAGTTATTATTTTATATTTTAAATTATGGCAATATTTCTAATATTAGTTAGTAATAGGTTGAGTCATCAAGAACTCCAGATGTTGACACAATATTCTTTTATTGAGACCATGAATTCCCTGCTTTTCACTGGGTCTTTTAGCACTTCCTCCAATATTTCTCACTTTAGTATCTTGTTATGGTAGCGTGCAGTATCTTCCATGTAAATATCACATATCTCTCTTACCTTGTACACACAAGAGTGTACAATCCCAGTTCTTCAAGTTTACAGTTGTTTAAATGCTTTACCTACTTTATGCAAGCAGTAAATGTTCTCTGTACTTGTTTCAACTCTGATACCTCTCCTGCCTTGAATGGAGCCATCCACACTAAGCAGTATTTTGAGTAAGATTTATTTGTGAACTGTTCCAGCAATGGAATTGAGGCTTTTATTTTTTCCTCTCACATTCTCTGCCATACCATCATATATTTAACATTACTTATTTTGTTCTTCAAAGACTAATTTGGTTAATATTAAGATTCAAAGGAAGAGTGTCTGGAATGAAGAAAGATTTGTGGTGGGAAAGCAAATGAGCACATTCTGAATGAAATGCCATGGTTAGTTTTCATTTTAAAGGTCATCCACCAAGCCTGAAAAAATACCTGTGGATAATTGAAACTATTTACAGGTTGCCCATCAATATAAACATTGGGTAATTGAATTCTGTATATAAGGGACAATGAGAACAAATGTTTACTATTTTTTTTACCATACTAACTAGTTTCCAAGGTAGGGCAACCCAAAAAAAGAGGAAGGATTCTTCATCATTCATTCAGTAGCTATCTTGCCAGAAGTATGCAGACATCACAATTCAAATGATCCTCCACACATTAACATGTCCACCCCTCCTTCAGAGTGTATTAACAGTACAGTACTTCCCACCTCCAAAACTCAAGTCCATCTAAATTTATTTATTCTCTTTTAAGTAAACACAATGGAAATAGTACTGCCAACACCATAACACCTAGCACATCAAACTACAATACAATATTTATTAAATCACTGTCTTTCCAGAAGTGTGCCAACATCACAGCCTATTCTTTCAAGAAATTCAAAGGCACTCACACACCACATCATAGAAACAGCAACAAAAACAACGAAGAAGCAATACAATATATATTAAAGAGTGACAGTACAATCGTCAGTATCATAAGATCTAGAAAAGAGATGTGCATTCAATAGAGACTTGGGTCATACAGGAAAGCATGAATAGATTCCTGACTTTTAATAGACACTGGCAAAATGCTGAATAACCTAGTAGCTACATATGAAAAGGCTCTTTCTCTGAATTATCTCTCTCTAATAGATATTTACATAATGGCTTCTTGAAGGATGGAACATTAATGGTGTCAAGGAAATCTCAGTTTCACAAAATGGCTATGACATGAAAAAATTGAAACAGCCTAATGTTTTAGTTACCTTAACAGAAAAACTTAACATGAACAGCAATAAAAAACAGTACTTGTCAGTACTTACAGCCATTCTTGTTCCTTTGGAGTATTATTGAAAAGGAATGTTTCTGTGTTAAGGTCTAATTCCTGGAAGCCTATACCATACACATCAGGAGGGTCTTCATCCACAGACAGCCACTCAGCGAGCCCAACAGTTGGTGATCTACCATTAACATTCCACGTGCCTGCAAAAACTCTAAAGAACACCATGTTTCACAATCCACAATATGATCATTTTTGATCAGCATAGTAACATCTCACTTTATTATTAAAACACTTGACTTCAAATTGTTTCTCTTCATATTCTGTACCTTTCCAAATACAGTGGACCCCCGCTTTACGATCAGCTCCCAATGCGACCAATTATGTAAGTGTATTTATGTAAGTGCGTTTGTACGTGTATGTTTGGGGGTCTGAAATGGACTAATCTAATTCACAATATTCCTTATGGGAACAAATTCGTCCAGTACTGGCACTTGAACATACTTCTGGAATGAAATAATATTGTAAACCGGGGGTCCAATGTACATACTGTTTTTACCTTACAAGTAAATTAATGCTGGTCAGTGTTAAAAAAAGTAAATCAATATTATATAGGAAAGTGTAACCTCTAGTGCTTATATATCGCTTAATATTTTTGATTATTTTTTTAATTAACTAAAGATTTGCTTAAAACACTGAGAATAGCATAAGCTGTAAAAAGATTTTCTTTTCAACAAGTCTGTCATCTCCCACCGAGGTAGGGTGACCCAAAAAGAAAGAAAATCCCCAAAAAGAAAATACTTTCATCATCATTTAATACTTTCACCTCACTCGTACATAATCACTGTCTTTGCAGAGATGCCCAGATATGACAGTTTAGAAGCCTATACAAAGATACATAACACATCCTTCCAAACTCCCAATATCCCAAACCCCTCCTTTAAAGTGCAGGCATTGTACTTCCCATGTCCAGTACTCAAGTCCGGCTAACCAGTTTCCCTGAATCCCTTCACTATTACCCTGCTCACACTCCAACAGTTCGTCAGGTCCCATATACCATATACCCATATATCCACTAGGAATTTTTATTGACCTAAGAAAAGCTTTTGACACAGTAGACCACGACATCCTACCCTACAAACTTGATCATTACGGTATAAGAGGCCATGCGCTTGCTTATTTCAAATCTTACATTACTAATAGGTATCAGTATGTCACCATTAAAGACACAGCATCAGCAACACGGCCACTTGATACTGGAGTTCCGCAGGGAAGTGTCCTTGGTCCCCTGCTCTTCCTCATATACATCAATGACCTTCCAAACGTATCCCAACACCTGAAACCCATTCTCTTTGCTGACGACACGACTTATGTCATCTCTCACCCTAATCTTGCCACCCTCAACACTACTGTGGATGAGGAGCTGATCAAAATATCGACTTGGATGACAGCCAATAAACTTACGCTTAACACTGACAAAACCTACTATATTATGTTTGGTAGCAGAGCAGGAGATGCACAAATTAACATTAAGATTGACAACACTCTAATTACCAGAAATAATGGGGGCAAATTCCTAGGCTTATACCTTGACAACAACCTGAATTTCAGCACCCATATCCAGCATATAACCAAAAAAGTATCCAAAACGGTTGGGATCCTCTCCAAGATACGATACTACGTGCCGCAAAATGCCCTTCTCACACTATACCACTCACTTATTTATCCATACCTCACCTATGCCATTTGTGCTTGGGGATCAACTGCAGCAACACACCTAAAGCCAATAATAACCCAACAAAAAGCTGCAGTAAGAATAATCACTAAATCCCATCCCTGGCAACACACCTCCCCACTCTTCATAGACCTAAACTTACTCCCTGTTCAGTACATCCACACTTACTACTGTGCAATCTACATCTACAGGGCCTTAAACTCTAATATCAACCTTGACCTAAAACGCAAACATCTCTACGACATTCCCCGTGTCCGACTAAACCTTTACAAAAATTCAATGTATGTCAAAGGCCCTAAAATCTGGAATACCCTACCTGAGAACTCTAGAACTGCAGACACATTCATCACCTTCAAAACTACCATTAGAAAACATCTTATCTCCCTGATACACCCTGTCAACTAACTACACGAATACCACCTGGTGGTTCACACTTACACTCACTGACTCATTTGACCATAAACAGAAATATTAATCTCAATCTTAAAATAATGAATCCTGTGATACTCCAATACTGAAACTATGTACTGTGCCAAAACAAAAGCATTTACATTGCTAAACTCACAAACTAGTATTTAGTCACTTAGCCATAATACCAACTTACCTCATAATTTGTAATATTTTACAATTAAGAATAAAACTAAGTCTGCCCGAAATGCCTAGCCATGCTAAGCGTTCTAGTGGTACACTCTGTAATCACTATTTTACTACATGTAAACCACACAATAACCAAATTTCTGTAAACTCAGCATTGTAATCCTTATAGAGAATAAACTTTGAATTTGAATTTGAATTGAATTGAATTTGTCTCCATTCACTCCCATCTAATACACTCAGGCACGCTTGCTGGAAGTCCAAGCTTCTTGCCCACAAAACCTCCTTTATCCCCTCCCTCCAACCTTTTCGAAGATGACCCCTACCCCGCCTTCCTTTCCCTACAGATTTACATGCTCTCCAAGTCATTCTAGTTAGATCCATTCTCTCTAAATATTATACAGTGGACCCTCAAATTTCATCATTCCTTTTCTGTATGTAAAACTATAGTTATTCTCTATAAAATGTATTTTTTGTTAATATTTCCCATAAGAAATAATGTAAATCCAATTAATCCATTCCAGACACCCAAAAATATTAACAGAAAATACATTTTATAGAGAATAACTATAGAGTATAAATCTGTAGTGGAGAGAAGGCGGGGTAGGGGTCGGCCTAGGAAGGGTTGGAGGGAGGGGGTAAAGGAGGTTTTGTGTGTGAGGGGCTTGGACTTCCAGCAAGCGTGCCTGAGCGTATTTGATAGGAGTGAATTGAGACGAATGGTTTTTAACCCTTTGACTGTTTTCGACGTATAAATACGTCTTACGAGCCAATGTTTCTGACGTATATATACTTAATAATTCTAGCGGCTTCAAATCAAGCGGGAGAAAGCTGGTAGGCCCACATGTGAGAGAATGGGTCTGTGTGGTCAGTGTGCACCACATAAAAAAAATCCTGCAGCACACATTGCGTAATGAGAAAAAAAAAACTGATCGTTTTTTTGGAATAAAACGGCGACTTTGAGGTGTATTTTCGTATAGTATTTATCGTTGTATTCGCTTTTTCATGGTCTTAGGTGATAAAATGGAAAACATATTACAGAAATAGAGATGATTTTCATTACTTTGACAATGAAAACAACCTTGAAACTGAGCTCAAAGTAGCGGAAATGTTCGATTTTTACCAATGTTCAGGAGTAAATAAATCACACCACACGTCCAATACACGTCAACTGGGGAGTCTAATATTCTTTCACTAGTGCCCTGATATTATTTATATCATTTTTACAGTAATGCAGTAGTTTGCATAACAGTAAATTTTGTATTTTTTTGTATGAATAAAAAATCAAAATAGAAAGCAATAATAATATAAGAGGGGCCTAGAGATATGACTAATGAACAGAGCATATGTTATTTTAGTACCACGAATGTCTACCTTGTTTATTCTGGACCCTATTTTGAAATTGGCATCTTTTTTAGTTTGTGTGAAATTGGTCAAATTGCCAATTTCTGACCACCATATTGGGTAATCCAAATTAATAAATGGGAGGTTTCTTGTACTCAGCTGATAGATAAAATGGAATTCTAAAGAAATAGCTATGAGTTTGGTCAACTAGAACAATGGAATTGGCTGAAAATAGGGCTCAAAGTCGGCGAAATCGCCGATACGCATATGTCGCCGAGACCGCTAACTTTGCGGGAGCATAATTCCATGAGTTTTCGACCAAATTTCGAACTTTTGGTGTCATTACCATCGGGAAAAGATTCTCTATCATTTCATAAGAAAAAATAATTTTTTTTTTTCAAAAATTGAGCGACATAGAATGACAGTTTCCAGTTTCAGAGAGGGGCCTGAAACAGTCAAAGGGTTAATACTTGACGTGTTGTTGGAGTGTGAGCAAAGTAACATTTATGAAGGGATTCAGGAAAACCTGCAGGCCAGACTTGAGTCCTGGAGATGGGAAGTACAGTGTCTATACTCTGAAGGAGGGGTGTTAATGTTGCAGCTTTAAAACTGTGATGGAGTAAGTGATGATGAAAGTTTTTCTTTTTCGGGCCACCCTGCCTTGGTGGGAATTAGCCAATGTGTTAATAAAAAATAAAAAAAATAAATAAAAAACTATAGTTTTACATTCAGAAAAGGGATGATGAAATTTGAGGGTCCACTGTATTTAACATATACAGTGGAACCTCTACTTAGGAGTTTAATCCGTTCCATGACCCTGCTCGCAACTGGATTTGCCCATTTGCAGAGTCAATTTTCCTCATTTAAATTAATTGAAATGGAATTAATTCATTCCAGTGGAATTCCAGGTACAAGAATTTTTTTTTTTTTAACAAGTCGGCCGTCTCCCACCGAGGCAGGGTGACCCAAAAAGAAAGAAAATCCCCAAAAAGAAATACTCTCATCATCATTCAACATTTTCACCTCACTCACACATAATCACTGTTTTTGCAGAGGTGCCCAGAATACAACAGCTTAGAAGTATATACGTATAAACATACACAATATGTCCCTCCAAACTGCCAATATCCCAAACCCCTTCTTTAGAGTGCAGGCATTGAACTTCCCATTTCCAGGACTCAAGTCCGGTTATATAAAATAACCGGTTTCCCTGAATCTCTTCACTAAATACAGTGGACCCCCGCATAACGATTACCTCCGAATGCGACCAATTATGTAAGTGTATTCATGTAAGTGCGTTTGTACGTGTATGTTTGGGGGTCTGAAATGGACTAATCTACTTCACAATATTTCTTATGGGAACAAATTCGGTCAGTACTGGCACCTGAACACACTTCTGGAGTGAAAAAATATCGTTAACCGGGGGTCCACTGTATTACCCTGCTCACACTCCAACAGCTCGTCAGGTCCCAAATACCATTTGTCTCCATTCACTCCTATCTTAACACGCTCACGCAAGCTTGCTGGAAGTCCAAACCCCTCGCCCACAACACCTCCTTTACCCCCCTCCCTCAAACCTTTTCGAGGACAACCCCTACCCCGCCTTCCTTCTCCTACAGATTTATACGCTCTCCATGTCATTCTATTTTGATCCATTCTCTCTAAATGACCAAACCACCTCAACGAACACTCTTCAGCCCTCTGACTAATACTTTTATTAACTCCACACCTTCCCCTAATTTCCACACTCTGAATTTTCTGCATAATATTTACACCACACATTGCCCTTAGACAGGACATCTCCACAGCCTCTAACCGCCTCCTCGCTGCAACATTTACAACCCAAGCTTCACACCCATATAAAAGTGTTGGTACCACTATACTTTCATACATTCCCTTCTTTGCCTCCATAGATAACATTTTTTGCCTCCACATATACCTCAATGCATCCCTCACCTTTTTTCCTTCATCAATTCTCTGATGAACCTCATCCTTCATAAATCTATCCACTGACACGTCAACTCCCAAATATCTGAAAACATTCACTTTTATAGTAGTAGGTTGGTAGACAGCAACCACCCAGGGAGGTACTACCGTCCTGCCAAGTGAGTGTAAAACGAAGCCTGTGATTGTTTTACATGATGGTAGGATTGCTGATGTCTTTTGTCTGTCTCATAAATATGCAAGATTACAGGCATGTCTTGCTACTTCTACTTACACTTAGGTCACACTACACATACATGTACACATTTATTTATACACACTCATCTGAGTTTTCTTTGATTTTATCTTAATAGTTCTTGGTCTTATTAATTTTCCTTTTATATCCATGGGGAAGTGGAATAAGAATCTTTCCTCCGTAAGCCATGCGTGTTGTAAAAGTCAACTAAAATGCCGGGAACAATGGGCTAGTAACCCCTTTTCCTGTAAAGATTACTAAAAAGAATAAGAAGAAGAAAATTGTCAAAGTGGGAAGTCTGAATGTGCGTGGATGTTGTGCAGATGATAAGAAAGAGATGATTGTGGATGTTATGAATGAGAAGAAGCTGGATGTCCTGGCTTTAAGTGAAACAAAGCTGAAGGGGGTGGGAGAGTTTCAGTGGAGAGGAATAAATGGGATTAGGTCAGGGGTTTCAAATAGAGTTAGAGCTAAAGAAGGAGTAGCAATAATGTTGAAGGATAAGCTATGGCAGGAAAAGAGGGACTATAAATGTATTAATTCAAGGATTATGTGGAGTAAAATAAAGATTGGATGTGAAAAGTGGGTTATAATAAGCGTGTATGCACCTGGAGAAGAGAGAAGTGTAGAGGAGAGAGAGAGATTTTGGGAAATGTTGAGTGAATGCGTGGGGAGTTTTGAATCAAGTGTGAGAGTAATGGTGGTTGGGGATTTTAATGCTAAAGTGGGTAAAAATGTTATGGAGGGAGTAGTAGGTAAATTTGGGGTGCCAGGGGTAAATGTAAATGGGGAGCCTTTAATTGAGCTATGTGTAGAAAGAAATTTGGTAATAAGTAATACATATTTTATGAAAAAGAGGATAAATAAATATACAAGGTATGATGTAGCACGTAATGAAAGTAGTTTATTAGATTATGTATTGGTGGATAAAAGGTTGATGGGTAGGCTCCAGGATGTACATGTTTATAGAGGGGCAACTGATATATCGGATCATTATTTAGTTGTAGCTACAGTTAGAGTAAGAGGTAGATGGGAAAAGAGGAAGGTGGCAACAACAAGTAAGAGGGAAGTGAAAGTGTATAAACTAAGGGAGGAGGAAGTTCGGGTGAGATATAAGCGACTATTGGCAGAAAGGTGGGCTAGTGCAAAGATGAGTAGTGGGGGGGTTGAAGAGGGTTGGAATAGTTTTAAAAATGCAGTATTAGAATGTGGGGCAGAAGTTTGTGGTTATAGGAGGGTGGGGGCAGGAGGAAAGAGGAGTGATTGGTGGAATGATGAAGTAAAGGGTGTGATAAAAGAGAAAAAGGTAGCTTATGAGAGGTTTTTACAAAGCAGAAGTGTTATAAGAAGAGCAGAGTATATGGAGAGTAAAAGAAAGGTAAAGAGAGTGGTGAGAGAGTGCAAAAGGAGAGCAGATGATAGAGTGGGAGAGGCACTGTCAAGAAATTTTAATGAAAATAAGAAAAAATTTTGGAGTGAGTTAAACAAGTTAAGAAAGCCTAGGGAAAATATGGATTTGTCAGTTAAAAACAGAGTAGGGGAGTTAGTAGATGGGGAGATGGAGGTATTGGGTAGATGGCGAGAATATTTTGAGGAACTTTTAAATGTTAAGGAAGAAAGGGAGGCAGTAATTTCATGCACTGGTCAGGGAGGTATACCATCTTTTAGGAGTGAAGAAGAGCAGAATGTAAGTGTGGGGGAGGTACGTGAGGCATTACGTAAAATGAAAGGGGGTAAAGCAGCTGGAACTGATGGGATCATGACAGAAATGTTAAAAGCAGGGGGGGATATAGTGTTGGAGTGGTTGGTACTTTTGTTTAATAAATGTATGAAAGAGGGGAAGGTACCTAGGGATTGGCAGAGAGCATGTATAGTCCCTTTATATAAAGGGAAAGGGGACAAAAGAGACTGTAAAAATTATAGAGGAATAAGCTTACTGAGTATACCAGGAAAAGTGTACGGTAGGGTTATAATTGAAAGAATTAGAGGTAAGACAGAATGTAGGATTGCGGATGAGCAAGGAGGTTTTAGAGTGGGTAGGGGATGTGTAGATCAGGTGTTTACATTGAAGCATATATGTGAACAGTATTTAGATAAAGATAGGGAAGTTTTTATTGCATTTATGGATTTAGAAAAGGCATATGATAGAGTGGATAGAGGAGCAATGTGGCAGATGTTGCAAGTATATGGAATAGGTGGTAAGTTATTAAATGCTGTAAAGAGTTTTTATGAGGATAGTGAGGCTCAGGTTAGGGTGTGTAGAAGAGAGGGAGACTACTTCCCGGTAAAAGTAGGTCTTAGACAGGGATGTGTAATGTCACCATGGTTGTTTAATATATTTATAGATGGGGTTGTAAAGGAAGTAAATGCTAGGGTGTTTGGGAGAGGGGTGGGATTAAATTATGGGGAATCAAATTCAAAATGGGAATTGACACAGTTACTTTTTGCTGATGATACTGTGCTTATGGGAGATTCTAAAGAAAAATTGCAAAGGTTAGTGGATGAGTTTGGGAATGTGTGTAAAGGTAGAAAGTTGAAAGTGAACATAGAAAAGAGTAAGGTGATGAGGGTGTCAAATGATTTAGATAAAGAAAAATTGGATATCAAATTGGGGAGGAGGAGTATGGAAGAAGTGAATGTTTTCAGATACTTGGGAGTTGACGTGTCGGCGGATGGATTTATGAAGGATGAGGTTAATCATAGAATTGATGAGGGAAAAAAGGTGAGTGGTGCGTTGAGGTATATGTGGAGTCAAAAAACGTTATCTATGGAGGCAAAGAAGGGAATGTATGAAAGTATAGTAGTACCAACACTCTTATATGGGTGTGAAGCTTGGGTGGTAAATGCAGCAGCGAGGAGACGGTTGGAGGCAGCGGAGATGTCCTGTTTAAGGGCAATGTGTGGTGTAAATATTATGCAGAAAATTCGGAGTGTGGAAATTAGGAGAAGGTGTGGAGTTAATAAAAGTATTAGTCAGAGGGCAGAAGAGGGGTTGTTGAGGTGGTTTGGTCATTTAGAGAGAATGGATCACAGTAGAATGACATGGAAAGCATATAAATCTATAGGGGAAGGAAGGCGGGGTAGGGGTCGTCCTCGAAAGGGTTGGAGAGAGGGGGTAAAGGAGGTTTTGTGGGTAAGGGGCTTGGACTTCCAGCAAGCGTGCGTGAGCGTGTTAGATAGGAGTGAATGGAGACGAATGGTACTTGGGACCTGACGATCTGTTGGAGTGTGAGCAGGGTAATATTTAGTGAAGGGATTCAGGGAAACCGGTTATTTTCATATAGTCGGACTTGAGTCCTGGAAATGGGAAGTACAATGCCTGCACTTTAAAGGAGGGGTTTGGGATATTGGCAGTTTGGAGGGATATGTTGTGTATCTTTATATGTTTATGCTTCTAGACTGTTGTATTCTGAGCACCTCTGCAAAAACAGTGATAATGTGCGAGTGTGGTGAAAGTGTTGAATGATGATGAAAGTATTTTCTTTTTGGGGATTTTCTTTCTTTTTTGGGTCACCCTGCCTCGGTGGGAGACGGCCGACTTGTTGAAAAAAAAAAAAAAAAAATTCACTTCTTCCATACTCCTCCTCCCCAATTTGATATCCAATTTTTCTTTATCTAAATCATTTGATACTCTCATCACCTTACTCTTTTCTATGTTCACTTTCAACTTTCTACCTTTACATACACTCCCAAATTCATCCACCAACCTTTGCAATTTTTCTTTAGAATCTCCCATAAGCACAGTATCATCAGCAAAAAGTAACTGTGTCACTTGCCATTTTGTATTTAATTCCCCATAATTTAATCCCACCCCTCTCCCGAACACCCTAGCATTTACTGCTTTTACAACCCCATCTATAAATATATTAAACAACCATGGTGACATTACACATCCCTGTCTAAGACCTACTTTTACCGGGAAGTAGTCTCCCTCTCTTCTACACACCCTAACCTGAGCCTCACTATCCTCATAAAACTCTTTACAGCATTTAGTAACTTACCACCTATTCCATATACTTGCAACATCTGCCACATTGCTTCCCTATCCACTCTATCATATGCCTTTTCTAAATCCATAAATGCAATAAAAACTTCCCTACCTTTATCTAAATACTGCTCACATATATGCTTCAATGTAAACACTTGATCTACACATCCCCTACCCACACTAAAACCTCCTTGCTCATCAGCAAATCTACATTCTCTCTTACCTCTAATTCTTTCAATAATAACCCTACCGTACACTTTTCCTGGTATACTCAGTAAATTTATTCCTCTATAATTTTTACAGTCTCTTTTGTCCCCCTTCCCTTTATATAAAGGGACTATACATGCTCTCTGCCAATACCTAGGTACCTTCCTCTCTTTCATACATTTATTAAACAAAAATACCAACCACTCCAACACTATGTCCCCCCCTGCTTTTAACATTTCTGATGTTATCCCATCAGTTCCAGCTGCTTTACTCCCTTTCATTCTATGTAATGCCTCATGCACCTCCCCCACACTCACATTCTGCTCTTCTTCACTCCAAAAAGATGGTATACCTCCCTGGCCAGTGCATGAAATTACCGCCTCCCTTTCTTCGTCGACATTTAAAAGTTCCTCAAAATATTCTTGCCATCTACTCAATACCTCCATCTCCCCATCTACTAACTTCCCTACTCTGTTTTTAACTGACAAATCCATTTGTTTCCTAGGCTTTCTTAACTTGTTTAACTCACTCCAAAATTTTTTCTTATTTTTATTAAAATTTCTTGACAGTGCCTCTCCCACTCTATCATCTGCTTTCCTTTTGTACTCTCTCACCACTCTCTTCATCTTTCTCTTATTCTCCATATACTCTACTCTTCTTATAACACTTCTGCTTTGTAAACACCTCTCATAAGCTACCTTTTTCTCTTTTGTCACACCCCTTACTTCATCATTCCACCAATCATTCCTCTTTCCTCCTGCACCCACCCTCCTATAACCACAAACTTCTGCCCCACATTCTAATTCTGCATTTTTAAAACTATTCCAACCCTCTTCCAACCCCCACACTACTCATACCTGCACCAGCCCACCTTTCTGCCAATAGTTGCTTATATTTCACCCGAACTTCCTCCTCCTTTAGTTTATACACTTTCACCTCCCTCTTACTTGTTGTTGCCATTTTCCTCTTATCCCATCTACCTCTTACTCTAACTGTAGCTACAACTAGATAATGATCCGATATATAAGTTGCCCCTCTATAAACGTGTACATCCTGGAGCCTACCCATCAACCTTTCATCCACCAATACATAATTTAACAAACTACTTTCATTACGTGCTATATCATACCTTGTATATTTATCCTCTTTTTCATAAAATATGTATTACTTATTACCAAACCTCTTTCTACACATAGCTCAATTAAAGGCTCCCCATTTTCATTTACCCCTGGCATCCCAAATTTACCTACTACTCCCTCCACAACATTTTTATCCACTTTAGCATTAAAATCCCCAACCACAAGTACTCTCACACTTGGTTCAAAACTCCCCATGCATTCACTCAACATTTCCCAAAATCTCTCTCTCTCCTCTATACTTCTCTCTTCCCCAGGTGCATATACGCTAACTATAACCCACTTCTCACATTCAACCTTTATTTTACTCCACATAATCCTTGAATTAATACATTTATAGTCCCTCTTTTCCTGCCATAGCTTATCCTTCAACATTATTGCTACTCCTTCTTTAGCTCTAACTCTATTAGAAACCCCTGACCTAATCCCATTTATTCCTCTCCACTGAAACTCACCCACCCCCTTCAGCTTTGTTTCACTTAAAGCCAGGACATCCAGCTTCTTCTCATTCATAACATCCACAATCATCTCTTTCTTATCATTCACACAACATCCATGCACATTCCGACTTTCCACTTTGACAATTTTCTTCTTATTCTTTTTAGTAATTATTACAGGAAAAGGGGTTACTAGCCCATTGTTCCTGGCATTTTAGTTGACTTTTACAACAGGCTGGCTTACGGAGGAAAGACTGTTATTCTACTTTCCCATGGATATAAAAGGAAAAGTAATAAGAACAAGAACTAAGATAAAATCAAAGAAAACTCAGAAGACTGTGTATAAATAAATGTGTACAACATGTATGTTTAGTGTGACCTAAGTGTAAGTAGAAGTAGCAAGACATACCTGTAATCTTGCATATTTATGAGACAGACAAAACACACCAGCAATCCTACCATCATGTAAAACAATTACAGGCTTTTGTTTAACACTCACTTGGCAGGACAGTTGTACCTCCCTAGGTGGTTGCTGTCTACCAACCTACTACGAGAAAATACTTTAATAATTTCCCTAATTTCAACTCTATAGCTTATTTATCTATCACAATTCATGTAATATGACATAATAAACAATTTTAATAACATAGAAATATGATATATACACTAGAATGAATAAAATACATGTCATTAGGTATGTGGCTAGTGGTGGTGACAACAGCCATTATGGCCACCACAGTGGCCATTCCTGCTCCTGACTACATGTGTAGAGAACCTAGGATAACCCAAAAAAGTCAGAGAGTGTGATTTATAAGTGCTACACTCTTGATGCTACACTTAATTTCTACACTTTTAATGCTACACTTTGCCATTGCTGCTTCATGTTGTCTGCCACTGCTGCTTCATTTTGTCTGCCACTGCTACCTCATGATGTCTACCACTGATGTCGCCAAAGAATCGAACATTTTTGCTATTTTTGAGCTCAATTTCAAGGTACTTTTCATCGTGAAACCAATTAAAATCATATTTATTTTTGTAGTATATCTTCCATTCTACCACATGAGACCAAATAAAATGAGAATACAGCCATAAAAACTATACAAAAATATACCGCTAAGGGGAGGCTAATGGCTGAGAAGTGAACTCCGTTATTTATGGTCTGATTTCTTTCACTTTTGATGTACGTTAAGAAGCATCTTTTCATCATACATCGCCCAAGTTTCAATAAGATAGTCTAACAAACAACTGAGAACCAATTCTCTACATCAAGAGCAAGAGCCCCCTCACCAGTGTCAATTAACCTCCCTTGAGGCCCGCTCGCATTTGGAAATTTTGCTCGAGTCTGAAAGCAAAAAATCGACTGAGCAGCTGCTCGTATCTGGAAAAACTCGCACGTGGATGCACTCGTAAGCAGAGGTTCCACTGTACTTATGTACAATACCTATGGATGAGATGTTCTGAAAGATTTACAATCTATTTGGACGTGTCAGCGGATGGGTCTATGAAAGATGAGGTGAATCATAGAATTGATGAGGGGAAAAGGGTGAGTGGTGCACTTAGGAGTCTGTGGAGACAAGGAACTTTGTCCTTGGAGGCAAAGAGAGGAATGTATGAGAGTATAGTTTTACCAACGCTCTTATATGGGTGTCAAGCATGGGTGATGAATGGTGCAGTGAGGAGAAGGCTGGAGGCAGTGGCGATGTCATGTCTGAGGGCAATGTGTGGTGTGAATATAATGCAGAGAATTCGTAGTTTGGAAGTTAGGAGGAGGTGCGGGATTACCAAAACTGTTGTCCAGAGGGCTGAGGAAGGGTTGTTGAGGTGGTTTGGACATGTAGAGAGAATGGAGCGAAACAGAGTGACTTCAAGAGTGTATCAGTCTGTAGTGGAAGGAAGGCGGGGTAGGGGTTGGCCTAGGAAAGGTTGGAGGGAGGGGGTAAAGGAGGTTTTGTGTGCGAGGGGCTTGGACTTCCAGCAGGCATGCGTGAGCGTGTTTGATAGGAGTGAATGGAGACAAATGGTTTTTAATACTTGACGTGCTGTTGGAGTGTGAGCAAAGTAACATTTATGAAGGGGTTCAGGGAAACCGGCAGGCTGGACTTGAGTCCTGGAGATGGGAAGTACAATGCCTGCACTCTGAAGGAGGGGTGTTAATGTTGCAGTTTAAAAACTGTAGAGTAAAGCACCCTTCTGGCAAGACAGTGATGGAGTGAATGATGGTGAAAGTTTTACTTTTTCGGGCCACCCTGCCTTGGTGGGAATCAGCCAGTGTGATAATAATAATAAAATAAATTGTGTGATAATTTTCTATTTGGTCTAATTTTGCCTAGAAATTTTTATTTCATGATGTCTTCTTCTTTCAACAAACTGGCTATATCCCACAGAGGCAGGGTGGCCCAAAAAAGAAAAAACAATAGTTTCTCTTTTTAACTTTAATAATGTACACAGGAGAAAGGGGTTAATAGCCCCTTGCTTCCGGCATTTTAGTCACCTTTTACGACACGCATGGCTTACGGAGGAAGAATTTTGTTCCACTTCCACATGGAGAAAAGAGGAAATAAACAAGAACTAGTAAGAAAATAGAAAAAACCTAGAGGGGTGTGTGTATATACATTTTTTTTTTTCAACAAACCAGCCGCATCCCACCAAGGCAGGGTGGCCCAAAAAGAAAAATGAAAGTTTCTCTTTTTAAATTTAGTAATTTATACAGGAGAAGGGGTTACTAGGCCCTTGCTCCCAGCATTTTAGTCGCCTCTTACAACACGCATGGTTTACAGAGGATGAATTCTGTTCCACTTCCCCATGGAGATAAGAGGAAATAAACAAGAACAAGAACTAGAAAGAAAATAGAAGAAAACCCAGTGAGGTGTGTATATATATATGCTTGTACATGTATGTGTAGTGTGACTTAAGTGTAAGTAGAAGTAGCAAGACGTACCTAAAATCTTGCATGTTTATGAGACAGAATAAAGACACCAGCAATCCTACCATCATGTAAAACAATCACAGGTTTCTGTTTTACACTCACTTGGCAGGATGGTAGTATCTCCCTGGGCGGTTGCTGTCTACCAACGTACTACCTAGGATTTCTTGATGTACGGTATGGAAATGTTCAACATGACATGATCTACCAAACTAGCCAAAATAAAATTCCAATTTCCACTCATGTTATCCAACTGTGACATTCAGTTAATCACTTGATGGTACTATACTGTAGTAAACATGTACAATACAGAAATGCATTTGTGAATAAAAAATCTGAATCAACTAAAAATTCTGTTTCAAATTTTATAACTAAAAATGATTAATAAAAGATAAAAAAAAATAGGACACTATACATACGTAAAATTCTGAATATCTGTATAGGAATCCTCACGAAGTGCCATCTGGTGTCTGATGTGACTCTCCCGAGCAGCAATGGGTGTTGGGGAAATTCCTTGGGCAATATTGTGTCTGTTAACCCCAAGATCGGGGCTCTTGTCACTGTCATGCTGAAACAAAGTAAAGCAATAATGCAGCACAACATTTTGAAAATCACTGTTTCTGTTATTCATTAAAATTTTCATTCCATTATTCACTTCTTTACACCCTACAGGTACTATTAAGAACTATTTCATTCAGTATAATCTGCCTCCACTCCACCAGCCATATTAGCAGAACCCAGTAACGGAGGAGGCAGCTGAGTAATTTTTTGTGGAATCCCAGGGAGCTAGTCACACAGGCCTTGGTCCAGCTGTAGAGAAAAGCAATTTACCAGATTGGTGACAACACTACCAGCCCAGTGCCTAACAAAAGAATCGTTGTACCAGGACCCCAGAGTAAAGCCTACAACAGGGAGTGAACAGCCGAAGGGGAAGGGGGAAAGAGAGAAAATATATGAATAAATAAATAACTAATGAATAAATGAATGAATGAATGAATAAATAAAAGAATGAAGAAATAAATGAATGAACGATTCTGGAAGATACTGAATGAAGTCTCAATATTTAAGAAAGGAGACAGACAGAAAGCACTGAACTACAGGATCCCAGTATTGCTGATGTGTATACTAAGGAAAGTCTTACAGACAGTAATCTAAAGAGCGGTTCAACATTTGGAAAGTAGTAGTTTCTTAAACAATAACCAGAATGGATTTAGTGATAGCAAATCTTTTGTAACAAATCTGTTGGAGTTTTTTTGATACAGTAACAGAAGTGAGGCAAAAAGAGGAATGGGTGGACTAAATATTCTTGGATGGCAAGAAGGTATCTGATACAGTACCTCATAAAAGACTGGGGAAGAAACTTTAGGAGGAAGTAGGTGTAACAGGGAATGTGCTACAACAGATCGCAAAGTTTTTATTTATTTATTTATTAACACACTGGCCGATTCCCACCAAGGCAGGGTGGCCCGAAAAAGAAAAACTTTCACCATCATTCACTCCATCACTGTCTTGCCAGAAGGGTGCTTTACACTACAGTTTTTAAACTGCAACATTAACACCCCTCCTTCAGAGTGCAGGCACTGTACTTTCCATCTCCAGGACTCAAGTCCGGCCTGCCGGTTTCCCTGAATCCCTTCATAAATGTTACTTTGCTCACACTCCAACAGCACATCAAGTATTAAAAACAATTTGTCTCCATTCACTCCTATCAAACACGCTCACGCATGCCCGCTGGAAGTCCAAGCCCCTCGCACACAAAACCTCCTTTGCCCCCTCCCTCCAACCTTTCCTAGGCCGACCCCTACCCCGCCTTCCTTCCACTACAGACTGATACACTCTTGAAGTCACTCTGTTTCGCTCCATTCTCTCTACATGTCTGAACCACCTCAACAACCCTTCCTCAGCCTCCTCCTCCTAACTTCCAAACTACGAATTCTCTACATTATATTCACACCACACATTGCCCTCAGACATGACATCTCCACTGCCTCCAGCCTTCTCCTCATTGCAACATTCATCACCCATGCTTCACATCCATATAAGAGCGTTGGTAAAACTATACTCTCGTACATTCCCCTCTTTGCCTCCAAGGACAAAGTTCTTTGTCTCCACAGACTCCTAAGTGCACCGCTCACCCTTTTCCCCTCATCAATTCTATGATTCACCTCATCTTTTCATAGACCCATCCGCTGACACGTCCACTCCCAAATATCTGAATACATTCACCTCCTCCATACTCTCTCCCTCCAATCTGATATCCAATCTTTCATCACCTAATCTTTTTGTTATCCTCATAACCTTACTCTTTCCTGTATTCACTTTTAATTTTCTTCTTTTGCATACCCTACCAAATTCATCCACCAACCTCTGCAACTTCTCTTCAGAATCTCCCAAGAGCACAGTGTCATCAGCAAAGAGCAACTGTGACAACTCCCATTTTATGTGTGATTCTTTATCTTTTAACTCCACGCCTCTTGTCAAGACCCTCGCATTTACTTCTCTTACAACCCCATCTATAAATATATTAACCACGGTGACATCACACATCCTTGTCTAAGGCCTACTTTTACTGGGAAATAATCTCCCTCTTTCCTACATACTCTAACTTGAGCCTCACTATCCTCGTAAAAACTCTTCACTGCTTTTAACCTACCTCCTACACCATACACCTGCAACATCTGCCACATTGCCCCCCTATCCACCCTGTCATATGCCTTTTCCAAATCCATAAATGCCACAAAAACCTCTTTAGCCTTATCTAAATACTGTTCACTTATATGTTTCACTGTAAACACCTGGTCCACACTCCCCCTACCTTTCCTAAAGCCTCCTTGTTCATCTGCTATCCTATTCTCCGTCTTACTCTTAATTCTTTCAATAATAACTCTACCATACACTTTACCAGGTATACTCAACAGACTTATCCCCCTACAATTTTTGCACTCTCTTTTGTCCCCTTTGCCTTTATACAAAGGAACTATGCATGCTCTCTGCCAATCCCTAGGTACCTTACCCTCTTCCATACATTTATTAAATAATTGCACCAACCACTCCAAAACTATATCCCCACCTGCTTTTAACATTTCTATCTTTATCCCATCAATCCCGGCTGCCTTACCCCCTTTCATTTTACCTACTACCTCACAAACTTCCCCCACACTCACAACTGGCTCTTCCTCACTCCTACAAGATGTTATTCCTCCTTGCCCTATACATGAAATCACAGCTTCCCTATCTTCATCAACATTTAACAATTCCTCAAAATATTCCCTCCATCTTCCCAATACCTCTAACTCTTCATTTAATAACTCTCCTCTCCTATTTTAAATTGACAAATCCATTTGTTCTCTAGGCTTCCTTAACTTGTTAATCTCACTCCAAAACTTTTTCTTATTTTCAACAAAATTTGTTGATAACATCTCACACACTCTCTCATTTGCTCTCTTTTTACACTGCTTCACCACTCTCTTAACCTCTCTCTTTTCTCCATATACTCTTCCCTCCTTGCATCACTTCTACTTTGTAAAAACTTCTCATATGCTAACTTTTTCTCCCTTACTACTCTCTTTACATCATCATTCCACCAATCGCTCCTCTTCCCTCCCGCACCCACTTTCCTATAACCACAAACAAAGTACCTAATGGAAAGGAGAAAGTGTGATTGCCCGAGGGAGATGTCATGATGGGAAAGGGTAACAAGTGGGTTCTTTTATGATTACTAGTAGGATCAGTAGTTTCTATTATATGTGAATGACATACCAGAATGATACTGCTGTAGAATTAATGAGAATAAAACCTGCTGAGGACAAGGAAAGACTACAAATAGCCCCAAAGTGATTGCAAGAATGGTCAGACAAGTTGTTATATACTTAAATTCAACCCTATCAAGTGAAAGGCTATGAAAACTGGGGAGGGAACAAGAAGACTGGAAACTGAGTATAGACTTGGATAGAGACTGCAGACTTGACTCAAGGAGAAAGACCTTGGAGTGAGCCTAGTGCCAAACATATTATCAGAAATATACATCAACCAAATAACCTCTGCTGCTGTTCTGCTGTTAGATATTCAATCTTGGCAAACACATCAATGAATTTCTTTGCTGCTTCATGATCAGCAATTTTATTACCACTAATCTTTAAATATTTAATGCCATGCCTTTTCTTATATTTTTGTAACCAGCAGGCTGATTAGCCTTCATGAATCTGAACAGTCATTCAACACCCTTTAGACAACACATATCAGGCTCCTCTTGGAGTATGTAGCACCAGCATGGCACCCACACCAGGTAAGAGAGAATGTTAAGAAACTGTAGAAACTGCAGAGATATGTAACAAGACTTGTTCCAAAGCTAAGGCAAATGAGCTACGAGGAGAAGCTAAAGAAACTATACCTGGTGATATTAAAGAACAGAAGAACAAGGAAAGATATGATAACTTGAAAAATATTCAGAGGAATTGATGGGGAAGATTGGGATAAACTGTTTGAGAGGCAGAAAATAGGTACACAAGGGCAAAGTTGGAAGCTGAAGGCATAGACGAGTCACAGGGATGTCAGGCAGTACTATTTAAACTTCAGGATTTTCAGGAAGTGGAATGACCTTGATAACGAAATGGTGGAGGCAAGCTCCATACGCAGTTTTAAAAATATGTATGACAGGGCCCACAAGGGAGTGAATATAGGAAATGGCAAGTTAAAAGGCAGGGTCAGGATCTGGGACCTGACCCCTGCAAATCACAAACAGGTGAGCTTGAGTGTGTGCACGCACATGTGCAACCCCCTTCCCCCCCCCACTTCTGAAAGGTGAGTTTTGGTTGGGATGAGGCAACACATATTCCAGGTGGGTCTGCGGGTACCTTAGCAAACATACATGTAGTAAATACTGTACTTGCCATTTTTTTTTTTTGTTTTAACAAGTCGGCCGTCTCCCAACGAGACAGGGTGACCCAAAGAGAAAGAAAATCCCTAAAAAGAAAATACTTTCATCATCATTCAACACTTTCACCACACTC
>NC_091311.1:47100434-47197934 GCF_038502225.1 Cherax quadricarinatus
GAAACAGCACTGGTCCTAGGACTGACCCCTGTGGGACCCCGCTGGTCACAGGTGCCCACTCTGACACCTCGCCATGTACCATGACTCGCTGCTGTCTTCCTGACAAGTATTCCCTGATCCATTGTAGTGCCTTCCCTGTTATCCCTGCTTGGTCCTCCAGTTTTTGCACCAATCTCTTGTGTGGAACTGTGTCAAACGCCTTCTTGCAGTCCAAGAATATGCAATCCACCCACCCCTCTCTCTCTTGTCTTACTGCTGTCACCATGTCATAGAACTCCAGTAGGATTGTGACACAGGATTTCCCGTCCCTGAAACCATGTTGGCTGCTGTTGATGAGATCATTCCTTTCTAGGTGTTCCACCACTCTTCTCCTGATAATCTTCTCCATGATTTTGCATACTATACATGTCAGTGACACTGGTCTGTAGTTTAATGCTTCATGTCTGTCTCCTTTTTTAAAGATTGGGACTACATTTGCTGTCTTCCATGCCTCAGGCAATCTCCCTGTTTCGATAGATGTATTGAATATTGTTGTTAGGGGTACACATAGCGCCTCTGCTCCCTCTCTCAATACCCATGGGGAGATGTTATCTGGCCCCATTGCCTTTGAGGTATCTAGCTCACTCAGAAGCCTCTTCACTTCCTCCTCGGTTGTGTGCACTGTGTCCAGCACATGGTGATGTGCCCCACCTCTCCATCTTTCTGGAGCCCCTTCTGTCTCCTCTGTGAACACTTCTTTGAATCTCTTGTTGAGTTCCTCACATACTTCACGGTCATTTCTTGTTGTCTCTCCTCCTTCCTTCCTTAGCCTGATTACCTGGTCCTTGACTGTTGTTTTCCTCCTGATGTGGCTGTACAACAGTTTCGGGTCAGATTTGGCTTTCGCTGCTATGTCATTTTCATATTGTCTTTGGGCCTCCCTTCTTATCTGTGCATATTCGTTTCTGGCTCTACGACTGCTCTCCTTATTCTCCTGGGTCCTTTGCCTTCTATATTTCTTCCATTCCCTAGCACACTTGGTTTTTGCCTCCCTGCACCTTTGGGTAAACCATGGGCTCATCCTGGCTTTTTCATTATTCCCGTTACCCTTGGGTACAAACCTCTCCTCAGCCTCCTTGCATTTTGTTGCTACATATTCCATCATCTCATTAACTGGCTTCCCTGCCAGTTCTCTGTCCCACTGAACCCCGTTCAGGAAGTTCCTCATTCCTGTGTAGTCCCCTTTCTTGTAGTTTGGCTTCATTCGTCCTGGCCTTCCTGCTTCTCCCTCCACTTGTATTATTATTATTATAATCAAAAAAGAAGCGCTAAGCCACAAGGGCTATACAGCGCTGCAGGGTAGGGAAGGAAGCGAGGGTATTGGATGGCAGAAGGGAGGAGGGATGATCAGTAGGTTACAGAAAACAGCGGGGCAGGGGACAGTACGGGGGTAGGGGGTAGCAAGAGATTGAAGTAGAAAGGGCTGAAGGTATCAGAATTTGTGAAGTAAGTCAGTTGTTGTCAAAAAGTCAATGAGAGAGTCTGGATGAAAGGTGGGTCCATCAGCGAGAAGGGAAGGTAAAGAGAGAGCAGCAGAGCGAAGACGACGACGGAGGTAAATTCTGTGTGCTCGTTGATAAAGTGGGCAGTCGAACAGAATGTGGCTGACTGATAATGGAACTTGGCAATTCTCACAGAGAGGAGCAGGGCGCCTCTCCATGAGATATCCATGAGTAAGACGAGTATGGCCAATGTGAAGACGGGAGAGAGTAGTCTCCCAACCTCGACACTGGTGATAAGAAGACGGCCAGTAACCTATACTCGGTTTAATAGATTGAAGTTTGTTGCCGAGCATAGTAGACCAACGTTGTTGCCAACGGGTGTGAAGTTGGGAAGATATTGCAGCAAAATAGTCCGTAAATGGAATACCTCTACATGAAACTGGTAGGTCATGTACTGCTGACTGCGCAGCAGTGTCTGCCTGTTCATTGCCCTGTACGTCAACATGACCAGGGACCCAACAAAAAACAATATCTTTATGCTTGGTAAAGATGCGGCGTAGCCAAAGTTGGATACGGAGGACTAAGGGGTGAGGTGTATCAAATTTCTGTATAGCCTGTAAAGCACTAAGGGAGTCTGAGACAACCACAAATGATGACACAGGCATAGATGCAATACGGATAAGTGCTGTAAGGATGGCATACAATTCAGCAGTAAAAATACTAGCCGAAGATAGTAAATGCCCTTGTACGACGCTGTCCGGAAACACTGCTGCGAATCCTACGCCGTCAGAAGACTTAGAGCCATCTGTGTACACAGCAATGGCATGAGAATGAGAGTGAAAGTGGTCAAGAAAATGAGAGCGGGAAGCGACCGTAGACAGTTGGGCTTTCGAGCAAGGGAGAGAGAAAGAACAGACTCGAACAGCTGGAACTTCCCAGGGGGGTAGGGAAAAGTGAGATGCTACATGTACATAGAAAGGTGGTAATTGAAGAGAAGACAAGAGCGAATGAAGGCGAAGAGAGAAGGGACGGAGTAAACAGGGGCGGCGAACAAATAAAGAATGTCTACTAATATCAGTGACCATTCTATAAATGGAAGGATTGCGGAGATCATGAGAGCGTACATAGTAGCGAAGGCAATGGGCATCACGGCGATCGGATAAGGATGGAACGTTCGCTTCTGCATAGAGGCTCTCGACAGGGGAAGAGCGAAAAGCACCAAGGCATAAACGTAATCCTTGGTGATGAATGGGGTTAAGGCTAGAGAGAGTAGCAGGAGATGCCGCTGAATACATCTGGTCACCATAATCAAGTTTCGATAAGATAAGGGTGGAATGTGGGCGAAGGAGGGTTCGACGATCAGCTCCCCATGAAAGATGAGCAAGGGTTTTAAGGAGGTTCAGCTGGCTGTGGCAAGTTGCCTTCAGAGAGGTAATGTGAGGTTTCCAGGATAACCTACGATCAAAGAGGAGGCCCAGAAACTTGACTGTATCACGTTCAGGGATACGGGAGCCATAGAGGTACAAAGGATGATCGGAGATGACAGAGCGTCTAGTGAAAGTAATTTGGTGGGTTTTAGTGCTGGAAAATTTAAACCCACGTGTGGTGGCCCAATTGGAAACACAGTCGACTGCATGCTGGAGAGAAACTGTAATAAGGTGACAGTCAGCGCCTGCACAGGCAATAGCGAAGTCATCAACATAGAGTGATGACCAAATATTTGATGGAAGACTAGAGGCCAAATCATTAATAGCAAGGAGAAAAAGTGTTGTGCTCAGAACACATCCCTGGGGGACACCTTCAGCTTGGATAAAGTCCGGGGAGAGCACATTATTAACCCGAACACGGAAATGCCTGTCAGTTAAAAAGTTCTTAAGGAAGGATGGTAGATTGCCTCGAAGGCCTAAGGAGTGGGCTTGGGCTAAAATATTATACCTCCAAGTTGTGTCATATGCCTTCTCAAGGTCAAAAAATATGGCAATAACTGAGTGGTTATTCGCAAAGGCATTACGAACATACGTATCCAAGCGTAGTAAGGGGTCTATGGTAGAACGTCCCTTACGAAAGCCATATTGACGAGTGGAGAGACTGTTGTGTGTCTCTAAATACCACACTAAACGTCTATTTACTAGGCGTTCCATCACTTTGCAAACTGCACTGGTAAGAGCAATGGGACGATAGTGGGAGGTTTCATGTCCCATAGTGCCTGGTTTGTGGAAAGGGAGAACAATGGCGGATTTCCACAGGTGTGGAAGAACTCCTTGTGACCAAATAAGATTGTAAAGGCGTAATAGGACTGCAAGGGCTGACTGATGTAAATGTTGTAGCATACGAATATGAATGTCGTCGGGCCCAGCTGCCGATGATCGGCAAGCTGAGAGTGTTGCCTCCAGTTCTTGAAGTGTAAAAGGCACATTATACTGTTCTTCTCTGAGAGAAGAAAAGTCCAAGGGTGCTAACTCTCTGGCAGACTTTGAGGAAAGAAATGAGGGGCATAGATGGAGTCCCTGAGAAATACGGACCAGATGATTGCCAATTTCATTGGCAACATCTAGTGGGTTTGCTATATCAACACCGGCAACCCGCAGAACAGGAACCGGGTCAGGAGAATATTTCAGTTTTCATACTTTTTTCCAGACTGCACTCATAGAGGAAGCAGAGGTGATGGTGGAGACATAATCTCGCCAGCAAGTGCGTTTAGCATCACGGATGACACGGCGAGCGATCGCACGCTTCTGCTTAAATTCAAGAAGTCTCTCTGTGGTTCTATTGTACCGGTACCTGCCCCATGCAGCGCGTTTCAAACGTACTGCACGAGCACAAGCAGGAGACCACCAAGGCACGCATTTCTGAGAATGCCTGCCCGAAGTTTGGGGTATAGAATGAGAAGCTGCGGTTAAAATGGAGGACGAGAAGAGGTGTAAAAGCTCATCGATGGAGGACGAAGAAGGAACCTCTCTAAAAACAGTTAGGTGTGAGTAAAGGTTCCAATTTGCCTGATCAAATTGCCAGCGTGGGATGCGAAGAGGTGGTGAATATGAAGGGGAAGTAAGAATGATTGGGAAATGATCGCTGTCATGTAAGTCCGGAAGAACAGACCAAGTGAAGTCTAATGCGGCGGAGGAAGAGCAGACTGAGAGATCGATGCAAGAGAGAGTGTGAGTCCGAGGATCAAAATGGGTGTGAGTACCTGTATTTAAAACATGGAGGGGGTGGGTGGCAAGAAAAGCCTCTAACTGAATGCCACGGGAATCACAGTGAGACCCCCCCAGAGGAAATGGTGGGCATTAAAATCACCAAGTAACAGAATCGGTGGTGGTAATGACGAAACAAGAAAGGCAATATCCGGAATAGATAATGCCCGAGAAGGAGAGAGATATAAAGAACAGAGCGTATACCACATATGCAAGTGGATACGGGCTGCTGTGTAATGCAGCGAAGTACGAACAAATAGCTGATGGTACGGAATATCAGTGCGTAGAAGAAGGGCACTTTCATTAAAGGTCCCATCAGGAAAAGGATCTGAAGAATACAATAAATAATAGCCTGAGATGGGAGAGATAACAGCAGAGTGTAATTTTGGTTCCTGTAAGCAAACACCAACAGGGGAAAATTGGGAGAGTAACATCTGAAGCTCACCCCGATTACCCCTGAGGCCGCGTATATTCCACCGTAAATAGGCCATGATTGGCAATGATAAAGATACCTGAAATCCGCACGTAAGGGTTCCTACGGACTAGAGGGGTTAGAAAAGTCCACATGCGGAGGCAGTGGAAAACGTTCAAGCAGCGAAGGAACGGTGCGCTGTGAAGAAAGGAGTTGCGCAGATGGAGTAGAGGATAGAGAAGGAGCGGAGGGTGGATCAGTGTCCATTGATGGTTTGGTCTCTGCAATATATTCAGAGATTGCTTCAAGTGTTTCAGAATTCAGAGACGTCGTATGGGAGACAATATTGGAAATGGTAGGGGGAGGATGAGTAAAGATTGGAATTGTAATGGACTGTACCAAGGTAGGGGGGGACGGAAGGGTGGAGGGAACTGGAGAAGCGTGGAAGGGGACAGAAGAGGCAGAAACCTGGGAGGTGGCCGAAGAGGAAGAAACTTGGGAGGGAACAGGGGAGGAAGGTACAGTACGAGGAGGAGGGTGAACCTCTACACTTGTAACAGAGCCAGTGAGAGGGGGAGAACCAGGTACAGAGACAGGGAAGGGAAAATGAGGAGGTGGAAGATGGGTAGGAGGTGTTAACGGACCTTTTTTTGACTTTTGAGGCTTGTGAGAGAGAACACGAAGAAGCAAGATCAGACCGAGACGTTGAAGTAGGGACGTCTGAGCCGAGGACAGCAAAAGAATTAGATACAGGAGTGACTATGGGAGAGGTAACCACAGAGGTGGGTGCAGAAGATGGGATACCAGAAGTGAGGGGACGTTTTGAAACACGGGAATAAGAAACACGAGGTAGTCTCCCTTGGAGGCGGAGATGAGAAACTGCCATGGCATAAGGGAGACCTTCTGCCTCTTTGAGGCAATGGATTTCCCGCTCGTTTGAGTAGACTTGACAACGGCGAGAGTACGAAGGGTGAGCCTCATGACAATTAAGGCAAGAGGGAGGTCGATTGCAAGATGTATTAGAATGGTCATCAGCACCACAGACTGGGCATTCAGCGATAGATCTGCAATATTTCGCTGGATGGCCAAATCGCCAGCAATTTCTACACTGTTGCGGTGTAGGGATCACCTTTCGAACTTGTAACCGATGTCCTGCTACATAAACTGAGGATGGGAGTTCACGGCTGTCAAAAGTTAAACGAGCCACATTGCTAGGGTATCGTCTCCGCCCGCGGGCAGGAAGAATGTAAGTGTCTACCTTGAGGATTGGGAGATCTTGGAGTTCCAGCTGTTCAAGAATGTCAGTGCCACATGTCTGGAAATTTTGCTGAACTATGGTATGGGGCAGAATGATGGTACCACTACAAGAATTGAGGGAATGATGCTTTTCAATAGTTACAGGAACAGTATCGATATGGGAAAGACGAGAAAGCTCATGAGCCTGGGTAGCATTCTGTACGGTGACGATGCGAGTACCGCTCTTAAGAGCATGAAAAGAAATATCTTTACCAACATGGCGTAGGAGTGCCTTGCCAATACTGTGGTCAGAAAGATAGGCAGTAGAGGAAGTCGGTCGTAAAGTGAAGAATTTAGTCCACTGTGCAGTCTGAAACTGAGCGTGGAAAGGTAGTGAAGGACGTGTCGATCTTTTCTGAGAAGAACGAGAAGGTGGAGAAGTATCATCAGCAGTTAATTGTCGTTGTCGTTTAGGCGTGGGACCAGAGTTGGTCCGACGTGGAACGGGCCGGCGATTCGAAAATTGCCGCACCGTAGAGGGAGAGGCCGGAAGCATAGTCAGAGGAAAGCGAAGGTCAGATAAATCGAAGGAGTCAGTCGAGGCCTCAGTACCTGAAGTGGGTGAGGAAACAGCACCGGCAAGAGGTACAGAGGCATGAGGAGTGTCCGAAGAGTGGTCCAAAGACGAGGCGGGGTCAGAACGGGGTGCGGTATCAAGAAGGGGCCCGGGGGTAGCAGGTTCATGGACTAGGGCTGCCATGGTTAGGTTACTTCTTTCTTTTTGTTTTTAAGAAAAAAAAGAAAGAAGAAAAGAAAATAAAAATAAAAAAAAGAATAAAAAAAAGGGGGGACTGGGGAGGGATAGTTCCTAGGAGGAATGAAAGGGCCAGAAATCTCCCTCCGTGCCCAAGAGGACCTCAGCACCGCAAGTAGCGCAGATGCAGCATGGAACCCGTGCCATACCCTACCCATCATGCCAGTAAACCGGCAATCGGGATAGCAACCTCACATCTGCCGAGCTACCTCGGTGGACAAAAGAGAGGGCGGCCGGAAATCCGCCACAAAGCATACCTCCTTCGGCCACCACCCCCGGAATCCGAAAGGTGGCTTCCAGAGATACACCTGTCGCCCGAGAGACACCCAAAGCCACCCTCCGGGATACCGGAGAGGGATCAGGACATCCCCAGGCAATCCAGATTCCACGGCAAACTACGCCACCACCAAGAACCTCAACGGAATGGGATGGACCCCGGTACCCTTTCCCCTACCTAGGAACTAGCGTGCCTGTGGAAAAAAAAAAAAAAAAAAAAAAAAAAATGGGCAAAAGGGAGGGGTGGGGAGGAGGAAAGGAAAAAGGGGAGGATGGGATAGGGAACGGGGGATTGGGGGGTAATTAGGTTCGGTCTGAGGAAGTAGACCGACAGGTCTAATTCCTCAGACCAAGAGCCTCTTCACCACACCAAGGAGCCCCCCTTGAAGAGGCCTCCACTTGTAGCTCTACTGTGTATTCGAAGCTTAAAACCACATGGTCACTGGCCCCAAGGGGTCTTTCATATGTGATGTCCTCAATATCTGCACTACTCAAGGTGAATACTAAGTCCAGCCTTGCTGGTTCATCCTCTCCTCTCTCTCTTGTAGTGTCCCTTACGTGTTGGTACATGAAGTTTTCCAGTACCACCTCCATCATCTTAGCCCTCCATGTATTTTGGCCCCCATGCGGGTCCAAATTCTCCCAATCGATCTCCTTGTGGTTCAAGTCACCCATGATCAGGAGCTTTGCCCTGCATGCATGAGCTCTTCTGGCCACTGTAGCCAGTGTGTCAACCATCGCTCTACTGCTCTCATCGTACTCTTGCCTTGGCCTCCTGCTGTTCTGTGGTGGGTTACACATCACTGCTATTACCACCTTGGGACCTCCGGATTGAAGCGTTCCCGCTATGTAATCACTTTCTTCTCCGCTGTCTCCTCTCTCCAGCTCATCAAAATTCCAGCGATTTTTGATCAGCAATGCCACTCCTCCACCCCCCCCTGTTCCCTCTGTCTTTCCTCAGGATTTGGTATCCCATTGGAAAGATGGCATCTGTTATCATACCTGTAAGCTTGGTTTCTGTGAGAGCTATGATGTCCGGTGATGCCTCTTTGACTCTTTCATGCCACTCCTCCCACTTATTTGTTATTCCATCAGCGTTTGTGTACCAAACCTTCAGTTTCCTTTCCAACACTCTGGTTTGGGGGGCTTGTGTGGGTGGGAGACCTGGTAGCATACTGTGGGATTCTATAGCTCGGTGTTGGGTGGAGGCTGTGGGTATGGATTGTAGTGTGTGTTGGGATGGTGTGATGGGTTGTATGGTTCTGAGAATAGTTGTGTGTGTGCTTGCCACACACAACTATTCTCAGAACCATGTGTGTGTGTGTGTGTGTGTGTGTGTGTGTGTGTGTGTGTATACTCACCTAGTTGTACTCACCTAGTTGAGGTTGCAGGGGTCGAGTCCAAGCTCCTAGCCCCGCCTCTTCACTGGTCGCTACTAGGTCACTCTCCCTGAACCATGAGCTTTATCGTACCTCTGCTTAAAGCTATGCATGGATCCTGCCTCCACTACATTGCTTCCCAAACTACTCTGTGGCTGAAGAAATACTTCCTAACATCCCTTTGATTCGTGTGTGTGTGTGTGTGTGTGTGTGTGTGTGTACTCACCTATTTGTGGTTGCAGGGGTTGAGTCATAGCTCCTGGCCCTGCCTCTTCACTGATTGCTACTAGGTCCTCTCTCTCCCTGCTCCATGAGCTTTATCAAACCTTGCCTTAAAACTATGTATGGTTCCCACCTCCACTACGTCACTTTCTAGGCTATTCCACGGCCTGACTACTCTATGACTGAAGAAATACTTCCTAACATCCCTTTGATTTATCTGAGTCTTCAACTTCCAATTGTGACCTCTTGTTTCTGTGTCCCATCTCTGGAACATCCCGTCTTTGTCCACCTTGTCTATTCCGCGCAGTATTTTATATGTCATTATCGTGTCTCCCCTGACCCTCCTGTCCTCAAGTGTCGTCAGGCCGATTTCCCTCAACCTTTCTTCGTAGGACAATTCCCTTAGCTCTGGGACTAGTCTTGTTGCAAACCTTTGCACTTTCTCTAATTTCTTGACGTGCTTGACCAGGTGTGGATTCCAAACTGGTGCTGCATACTCCAGTATGGGCCTGATGTAAATGGTATACGGAGTCTTGAACGATTCCTTACTGAGGTATCGGAACGCTATCCGTAGGTTTGCCAGACACCCATATGCTGCAGCAGTTATCTGATTGATGTACGCCTCAGGAGATATGCTCGGTGTTATACTCTCCCCCAGATCTTTTTCCTTGAGTGACCCTACAGACTTAAACAACTATAGGCCAATATCAAACTTACCATTGCTATCCAAAATCTTTGAAAAACTCGTGCACAGGAGACTATATTCATTTATAACAGCACAAAACATACTCAACCCCTGCCAATTTGGATTTAGGAAAAATAAAAGCACTAATGATGCAATCATAAAAATGATAGATCTGCTTTACACAGCATTGGAAAATAAGGAATATCCACTAGGAATTTTTATTGACCTAAGAAAAGCTTTTGACACAGTAGACCACGACATCCTACTCCACAAACTTGACCATTACGTTATAAGAGACCATGCGCTTGCTTATTTCAAATCTTACCTTACTAATAGGTATCAGTATGTTACCGTTAAAGACACAGCATCAACAACACGGTCACTTGATACTGGAGTTCCGCAGGGAAGTGTCCTTGGTCCCCTGCTCTTCCTCATATACATCAATGATCTTCCAAACGTATCCCAACACCTGAAACCCATTCTCTTTGCTGACGACACGACTTATGTCATCTCTCACCCTAATCTTGCCACCCTCAACACCATTGTTAACGAGGAGCTGATCAAAATATCGACTTGGATGACAGCCAATAAACTTACGCTTAACACTGACAAAACCTACTATATTATGTTTGGTAGCAGAGCAGGAGATGCACAAATTAACATTAAGATTGACAACACTCTAATTACCAGACATAATGAGGGCAAATTCCTAGGCCTATACCTTGACAACAACCTGAATTTCAGCACCCATATCCAACACATAACCAAAAAAGTATCCAAAACAGTTGGGATCCTCTCCAAGATACGATACTACGTGCCGCAAAATGCCCTTCTCACATTATACCACTCACTTATTTATCCATACCTCACCTATGCTATTTGTGCTTGGGGATCAACTGCAGCAACACACCTAAAGCCAATAATAACCCAACAAAAAGCTGCAGTAAGAATAATCACTAAATCCCATCCCTGGCAACACACCCCCCCACTCTTCATAGATCTAAACTTACTCCCTGTTCAGTACATCCACACTTACTACTGTGCAATCTACATCTACAGGACCTTAAACTCCAATATCAACCTTGACCTAAAACGCTTTCTTGATAGTTGTGACAGAACCCACAGGCATAACACCAGACACAAACATCTCTACGACATTCCCCATGTCCGACTAAACCTTTACAAAAATTCAATGTATGTCAAAGGCCCTAAAATCTGGAACACCCTACCTGAGAACTCTAGAACTGCAGACACATTCATCACCTTCAAAACTACCATTAGAAAACATCTTATCTCCCTGATAAACCCCATCAACTAACTACACGAATACCACCTGGTGGTTCACACTTACACTCACTCACCCATTTGACCATAAACAGAAATATTAATCTCAATCTTAAAATAATGAATCCTATGATACTCCAATACTGAAACTATGTACTGTGCCAAAACAAAAGCATTCACATTGCTAAACTCACAAACTAGTATTTAGTCACTTAGCCATAATACCAACTTACCTCATAATTTGTAATATTTTAAAATAAAGAATTAAACTAAGTCTGCCCGAAATGCCTAGCCATGCTAGGCGTTCTAGTGGTACACTCTGTAATCATTATTTAACTACATGTAAACCACACAACAACCAAATTCTGTAAATTCAACATTGTAATCTTTATAGAGAATAAACTTTGAATTTGAATTGAATTTGAATTTGGCCATTTAGACTATATTGTGTCTGGGGTCTTCTTTGCCCTTCCCCAATCTTCATGACTTTGCATTTGGCAGGGTTAAACTCAAGGAGCCAGTTGCTGGACGAGGCTTGTAGCCTGTCCAGGTCTCTTAGTAGTCCTGCCTGATCCTCATCCGATTTGATTCTTTTCATTAACTTCACATCATCTGCAAACAAGGACACTTCTGAGTCTATCCCTTCCGTTATGTCATTCACATATACCAAAAACAGCACAGGTCCTAGGACTGACCCCTGTGAAACCCCGCTTGTCACAGGCGCCCACTCTGACACCTCGTCACGTACCATGACTTCTTGTTGCCTCCCAGTCAGGTATTCTCTGATCCATTGCAGTGCCTTTCCTGTTATGTGTGCCTGATCCTGTAGCTTTTGCAATAACCTCTTGTGAGGAACTGTGTGAAAGGCCTTCTTGCAGTCCAAAAAAATGCAGTCGATCCACCCGTCTCTCTCTTGACTTACTTCTGTCACCTTGTCATAAAACTCCAGTAGGTTTGTGACACAGGATTTTCCTTTCCTGAAACCATGCTGGTTGTCAATTATACACTTGTTTCTTTCCAGGTGCTCCACCACTCTCTTTCTGATGATCTTCTCCATGACTTTGCATACTATACACGTTAGTGATACAGGTCTATAGTTTAATGCCTCATGTCTGTCTCCCTTTTTAAAAATTGGGACTACATTTGCCAGCTTCCATACCTCAGGGAGTTGCCCAGTTTCAATGGATGTGTTGAAGATCTTTGTTAATGGCACACACAGCATCTCTGCTCCCTCTCTAAGGACCCACGGAGAGATGTCTGTTCCCGCCGCCTTTGAGGTGTCAAGTTCACATAGCAGCTTCTTCACCTCCTCCTTGGTTATGTGTACCTCATCCAGCACTTGTTGGTGTACCCCCCTGTTCTGATTTCCTGGAGTCCTACTGGTTTCCACTGTAAATACTTCTTTAAATCTCGTGTTGAGCTCCTCGCATACCTCTCGGGCGTTTCTTGTGAACTCCCCATCACCCTTCCTCAGTCTGATTACCTGGTCCTTGATTGTTGACTGGTGTGCACGCATATGTATTTATTTATTTATTTCAATGCACCAGCCATATCCCATCGAGGCAGGGTTGCCCAAAAAGAAAAAAAGTGAGTTCCTCTTATTAACTTTAGTAATGTGTACAGGAGAAGGGGTTACTAGACCCTTGCTCCCAGCATTTTAGTTGCCTCTTACAACACGCATGGATTACAGAGGAAGAATTCTATTCCACTTCCCCATGGAGATAAGAGGAAATAAACAAGAACAAGAACTAGTAAGAAAATAGAAGAAAACTCAGAGGGGTGTGTAAATATATGTGTGTACATGCATGTGTAGTGTGACCTAAGTGTAAGTAGAAGTAGCAAGACATACCTGAAATCTTGCATGTTTAAGAGCCAGAAAAAAAGACACCAGCAATCCTACCATCATGTAAAACAATTACAGTCTTCCAATGTACACTCACTTTGCAAGATGGTAGTACCTCCCTGGGCAGTTGCTGTCTACCAACTTACTACCTAGGATCCTACTTAATATAAAGATGTTATTATAAACAGTTTGTAAATGTATACTTCTGTACAGCATTATGTATCACTGTAGAGAAAGGGGAAAAAAATTTAGGTTCATCTCCAGTAATTCAAGTGCATTATCTACAGTTTCTGAAAATGCATTTATTAACCCTTTGAGGGTCGACAGGCCCTCTCCGAAACTTGTTCTCAGGGTCGGCCAAATTTAAAAAAAAAAAAAATTATTTTTCTTACGAAAAGATAGAGAATCTTTTCCCGATCATATTGACACCAAAAGTATGAAATTTGATGGAAAACTTACGGAATTATGCTCTCGCGAAGTTAGCAGTCTCGACTATGTTTACGCATCGGCGATTTTGCCCACTTTGAGCCCTATTTTCGGCCAATTCCAATGTACTAGTCGACAAAAATCATAACTATTTCGCTAGAACTCCATTTTTTTCTATTGAATGAGTACAAGAAACCACCCATTTACCAGTTTCAACTATCCAATAAAGTGGTCAGAATTTAGCAATTTTGCCAATTTCACACAAATTTCAAAAGATGCCAATTTCCAAATATGGTCCAGTATAAACAAGAAAGACATTCCTGGCACTAAAATAACAAGTTCTCTGTTCGTTAGTAACATCCCCAGGCCCCTCTTATATTTCTTTGGCTTTCCACTTTGAATTTTTATTATTATAAAAAATAGAAGATTTACTGTTATGCAGACTGCTGCATTAGTGTAGAAATGGTATAAATAATATCAGCGCACTTGTGAAAGAATATTAGACTCACCAGTTGACGTGTATTGGACGCCTGGCATGATTTGTTTACTTCTGAACTTTGATAAAAATCGAACATTTCTGCTACTTTGTGCTCAATTTTAAGGTACTTTTCATTGTAAAACCAGTCAAAATCATCTCAATTCTTGTAATATGTCTTCCATTCCATAAAATGAGACCAAGATACTAGTATACAACAATAAATACCATACGAAAATACAGTGCAAATTCTCTGTTTTATTCCAAAAACACGCTCAAAGTTTTTTTTTCTCATTACGCACTGTGTGCTGCAGGATTTTTTTTATACTGCGCACACTGACCACACAGACCCATTCTTTCATATGTATGCCTAACAGCTTTCTCTCGCTAGATTTGAGGGCGCTAGAATTTAGGCGTACTAGTACATCAAAAACCCTGGGTCGTAAGCCGTACTAGTATGTCTGAAACCCTCAAAGGGTTAAGTACTATTTTTATTCTATAGGCAGATTAGTTAATTTGCTGTTGTAACAGCAAACATCACCCATAAAAAACCTGACTCATGTACATGCCTGCACTTAAGGTACACCCATGTACATTAAAGACTGTAGTACAATGAAGCCTCCATGACTGCAGGGATTATGTACCTAGAGACCACTCACTTAAGGGAAAGACCCAGGACAAAACTTAATCAATTAGAAAATATAAATACTTACCTTCAGCAGCTCTTAAAACTTCCGAGACGAAAGTATTTGTACGTTGACTGAATGGCATTTCAAAAAGTAGCCGAACTTTACCCGATGTGATATTCACTAGGACATCAGTATCAACATCTGTACTTGATGTATCTGAAATTTCAAAAGAATAATTACATTAAAGCAAAACACACGTACTATGAGTATTCATGATCATGTGTACATACAGTAGTTGCTAAAATACCACGAAAGTCTAAATCTCCAACATGCCCAAAACTCACACAAATTCATCCACTTACAAAAAAAACTGTTAACTGAATGAATGGTAGAATAAAATTTACAAGTTAATCTAGACTGTAATCCACAACTGCACATTATTATTGCAGAATTATCACTGTGTGAAATTCCACTAAAAGTGACTAAATTTAGGTAAACCTTATATTTTTATCCTGGTGAGATTGTGTTCTCACTTCAAGCTGGTTGCTGTCAAGACCAAATACAGAAGTAAACTGAATGTTGAAGGAGACTTGCACTGTGCTCTCTCTCTGGCACCTGCCCACATATTCTGGATCTGGCAGCTCAGAAGCAATGTCAAAAATCCCACTTCACTTTATATATTGCATATTTGAGAGTTGCTTCTTAAATAGATTCTTCTGAATAGTTAAAATAATAAAGTTAAGAATTAAAACTAGTTTTTCAATTTTCCTATTTAAAGAAGGAGGATTTTTTTTAATTTTTACATTTAAAATTTTATAGGAAGAAAGGAGAACGGTGTGGAGATGAGGGCTAACTGTGATTGGAGGTGCAACCCAAAACAGGTTAAGAACCACTGCTGTAAAGGATAACTGAAGAGAAGCACCAGGATAAAAGGCATGGAGTGTATCAAGTGCCACACTGCATGCTTGGATTGCCACTGGGATAAAAAAGGAGGTCAGGTGTAAGAATAGTAAGTACAAGAAACCCTCAATATAATAGACACATTTGCCTCCTCCATACTCTCTTCCTTCCTCTCTCTTATTCAATCTTTCATTACCAAAATTTTGTTACTCTCTAATGAGCATCGGTATCAGTACTGCATTGGCAAAAATTTTGGAACAGTCCTATCTCTAATATGTATATTCACAAGCCCCTATATATTCATGTCATTAAAATGTTTTAGTATAATTTTACTGATAAACTTCAAAGATAACAGAGTCCCATAGCTTCAAAAACTACCACACATACGGCCATAGGCCATACCAAATAACCCTCAGAAATCTCAGTAATCCAGTAAATTCTCATACGTAAGTCATATCTTATAAGTTTATATCACAGTACATTATTACTGATAATTAATGTACAACATCAAGTTTAATTTGCCACCAAGCGGCCAACCATGCTTACACAAACACATGCATATATTATTCTCAATATACACAGACACAAGGAGAAACTGACATGTATTCAACTTAATGACACTGGAAGAGTAAATGACTAGAGGAGACATGACGAACTGAAAAGTAAAAATGTAGAAGAGACATGGGGGAAATTAGAAAATACTGTACTTATTCAATTTTAGTGTAAGGGAAGGTGAATGACCAATACAAGGAAATGGTGGAGGGCAAACCACTTACACAGATTCAAGAAAGGGTACAACAAAGCAAAGAATAACAGGAATCAGTGATGATAATTAATATATTTCAAGAGACAGGTCCAGGAGCTGTCTTGACCCTTGCAAAAACAAACTGGCAAGTATAAGTGTACAAATTTATCATTTCATTAGTCAATTTTTCCTATGTTCGATTCCTGTGAACATAACAAATCTTCTCTTAAATATTCCATTTTCTTACAATTTCCCAATTATTTAAGTTTTATTTATTACTCTCTATTCATTGTCTTCCTTTTTCTCCTTTATTCTTCTTTGGCAATGACAAGTTGGCAGTATCATTATTTTAGTCTCAACACTGAAAAGACTACATAAATTGTGCTACAGTAATTTCAGTAATGCTACTGTAGTATAGAAACTACTGAATCATCACTACAATACAGACAAAAACATACAACACTGGACATATTTTTGTAAAGACAGTGGAGCAGGAGACAACTAATACAAACACAAGACCTACAGTCATCTACCCATCAATTTAAGACACTGGAAAGCAAGGTTATTGAGTCCATACACATCAAATGTAGTGGAGAATACATCCATTCTAATTTATAAACAAAAATCGAATATAAGCATTATTGCCATGCAGTTTAAATTTGGCGATGTACATCATTTACTTCCATACATATACCATTTTTTCTTCAATAGTCAGAAGGAAATCTAAAACATTTCAAGAAACATATGTTCTACACACAAAAAAATATTGAATCATCTTTCAAAACACAATTTGCGTAAAAAATGGATCAGCATTTTCAACAAAGATACTATACATATAGTAATAGTTAATATACAGTATTCTGTACACCCTGATATGTCAAGTATATCAACGCTCATCCTGCAGTTTTGCAAGATACTGAGGAATGTTGTAATCCAAATGGCTTCTGTCTTCATCAAGCAATTGTTGTCACATTCCTACTTCATGCTTTACTCATTGCCTCCTTAAATTATCCTTCTGAATGACTAAGAGTAATACCAAGCCACTTGAAAGTATTTTAACATATCAGAGCTAGTTATGAGGGGGGGACAAAGAGTTACAATTTCAAAGTGCACTAAGACTTCCTTGAATGGAGATCAGTATGGGTGGTCTCCTCTTCTCATGTAACTCATCAAGCAAAGCTCTGGCAACAATCTTACCTGTACCTGCAACATGACGAGTCTTAGTAAGGACAACTTTGCCATACACTTCTGAGAAATATCTGAGGAGACATTACAGTAAACAGTGATATTCACAATGCATACACTGTAGCATGTCATAATGCCATGCACAGAATACACATCTTCAATACTTAAAATGAGACTAACAAATAATAGAATAACATCAAGATGTACAGAAGCAAAAGGCACAATCAGAAGTAAACAAACACCATGTATTTTTATTCTTGAATACGAAGGATTTACGAGATCATGTTTGATAAATCTATCAAAACAGCTCTATTGAAGAATATAGATGTGTTAATTAAGTTTGTCACACAGCACTGTCAAAGTTGCCCATATTTATAGCAAGGAAAGAAGTATTGGATCTCCACTCTTAATTTATGGAACCTAAGGAGACTAAGTAATTTTTGTTTTCACAAATTTCTGGGTAATTAATCAACACACATTGAACTTAATCCACTGATTAGTGAACTTGTTTGGACGAGTCACTTGAAAAAAATTAAATAAGGTAGACTCTTGTATTTCACGCTATTGCAAATCACATCATCAAAACATCACAGATAAAATTTTGTTTCCAAGATCACCCTTGATAGAACTGATTGCATGTTAGTGCCATAAAGTTTGGAGTGAAAATTACTGTTTGTGTGGAATTAGGCTTGACTGCACAGCAGATTTTCCCTTTGTGCCTAGAGCAAGGCCTGCATTTTAGGGTGAGTCCTAGCTTAGCACCTTGGTGTACATGCCCACCCATGTGGTTAGTTGCTTTCTGAATGTGTCCCATACCATACTCTCTTGTGTTTATCACTCCATTTTAAACCTTTTCATTACCCTGTCTCATCTCTAGATATGTGGCCAAAAAAAAAAAAAAAAACCTAGTGATGCTGAAAGTGCCAAGATGTTTAAGCATAAATCTATGCATGTTTTGACAACCTCAGGGCAGTTCATATGCAAGGGCAATTCATATGCACGAAGGCAATGAGCAGGACATATAGATAGTCCATATATTTCAAGTTAGAGAATCAACTTTCTTTAAATTCAAGAAAATGAGGTGAAGGTAAGAATTTGTGCAAGTGAATCATCATAATCCAGATTGGTCTGCTAAAAAGAATGTACTATAAACCAAGAATGTGAACAGGAAGGAAAGCCTGCTTTCTTGATGGTTTAGCAGTTTTAAAAATGCACCACAGCCATCTACCTCAGCCCAGTAGGACCATAGCAACCTTCTTCACTGATGTCATGATCAACATTCACCAGTAACCAGAATTTTAGATAAAAAATATTGTTTTACAAAACCATTTTAGCTGCATATACCCTTCTTTTTGACTGTCTAAGCCTCAGTACATCCAACCAGGCCTAGCAGGGTAACATCAACCCTTGCCACACATTTCTAGATTAACAAGCAACGACACCTATAATGAATGAAATCAAATCCCTTATCATTTTTTACAAATTTAGAAACTGAAACAAAATTTTAGTGGCTTTTGTGGAGGTGTCAGAAAAGCAACCCTATTTTTCCTACTTATTCTTCACCTCATGTATTGCAATATTACACACAATATCAAGTATAGGAATGTAACCCATGTGATATGAAGGAGTCTACTGTGAAAGACAAAAATCATTACTGACAAATTAGATTTTAAGATAATCGCTGAATGCTTACGTATAATCCTTACATAATTTTCGCATTGGCAATTTCACCCAATTTGTGTCATATTTTAAGCCAACTGCACTGCTTCATTTGACCAAATTCTTAGCTATTTCACTAGTATGCCTTCCATTTTATCGATCTGGGACAAGAAACTGCCCATTCAACTATTGCAACTACTACTCTATAAAGTGCCAATTTTACACACACACACACACAAACAAAAAAAAAAAAAAAAAAAAAAAAAAAAAAAGTAGACATTCCAGGCACTATAACAACATCCGCAGGCCTCTCCTACATTACATGTCTTCCATTTTGTATTCATAATCACACAAAAATAAAAGATTTTCTCTATGTCCCAGATAATAAAATAAGCCAGAAATTATTAATCATGGTTTATGGTGTCCCAATAATTAAATCAGACCTATTAAAAACCCATAAAACAGACTGGGGGAGTAGAGAGGCCTTACTCATCCCCTGTCCTCAGGAAAATTGGTAAAAATCAAATATTTCTGCTACTTTGAGCTCATTTTCAAGCTATCTCCAGACCTAAAACCACCCAAAATAAATCATCTCTATTTCAAGTAGGATGTCTTCCATTCTACCAAATGATGCCATGAAACAGCCAATAAAACCAAAATAACATCCAAGAAAACACCTCAAATTTGCTATTTTAAACCATATACATGGTCAGAGTTTTACTTTTCCTATCATGCATTGCATGCAGCAGAACTTTTTTTATACTGTGCACAGACACATTCTCTCATATCTAGGCCATATTTTACTGCTCGCAGCTTATCTGAGCGAGCCAAGCACATGATGTAAAACTACGTCAGGGACCCAGGCCTCATGATGTAGTTTTACATGATGGCCAGTGAAAGGGTTAAAGACACATTCCCTACATTTGCACCTATTTTTATCTGGACAACTGCAGAACGGTCAGCGGTGCAAATGGTTAATCCTTCCACTACGACATCTCAAGTTGTGGAGAAATGCTACCAGGAAAAATGGAATCCATCATTGTTAGCAGATTACTGCTGGACAATAACAAGAGATGCTCCAGAAGTGGAATACAAGAGGCAAGACAAGGAGCATTGGACTGAATCAATGTAAGTGAATTCATTATACAGGTACAGTAGGGATCCGCTTTACGGCATTTCACCTTAGGGCATTCTGCGAATACGGACATTTCACTTTATGACCAAAACTTGCTATATAGTTCCCCCTGTCTTTCTAATATGGCACGCCCCACCCAGTTTTGTTTACATTCTCCGTGAGCACATCTCTCTATTATGTCTGGAAACTTTAAAAAATTTCAAGTGTTTTAAAGTTATTGCATATTTTATATGTACTCTGATAATTATACTTATGTGTACTTGTACCTAAATATACTTACACACTGTGCTGGGATGCAGGTATACATTAAAATCACTAAGAGTCTCTCTACTCTTGAAGACGTCATATTAATAATAATAATAATCTCTTGGGCGCATTAAATGTTGTATATTACATTAATATAGACATTTCCATTATTCCATCTATGATATTTTTTCAAAATTATATAAGAAACATGTTACATAGCATATAAACATGATACATCCACAGTAAAATAATAATTATTTTTTTTTTTTTTTTTCAACAAGTCGGTCGTCTCCCACCGAGGCAGGGTGACCCAAAAAAAAAGAAAGAAAATCCCCAAAAAGAAAATACTTTCATCATCATTCAACACTTTCACCACACTCACACATTATCACTGCTTTTGCAGAGGTGCTCAGAATACAACAGCTTAGAAGCATATACGTATAGAGATACACAACATATCCCTCCAAACTGCCAATATCCCAAACCCCTCCTTTAAAGTGCAGGCATTGTACTTCCCATTTCCAGGACTCAAGTCCGACTATATGAAAATAACCGGTTTCCCTGAATCCCTTCACTAAATATTACCCTGCTCACACTCCAACAGATCGTCAGGTCCCAAGTATCATTCGTCTCCATTCACTCCTATCTAACACGCTCATGCACGCTTGCTGGAAGTCCAAGCCCCTCACCCACAAAACCTCCTTTACCCCCGATTTCCACCAAGGCAGGGTGGCCCGAAAAAGAAAAACTTTCATCATCATTCATTCCATCACTGTCTTGCCAGAGGGGTGCTTTACACTATAGTTTATAAAACTGCAACATTAACACCCCTCCTTTAGAGTGCAGACACTACTTCCCATCTCCAGGACTCAAGTCCGGCCTGCCGGTTTCCCTGAATCCCTTCATAAATGTTACTTCACTCACACTCCAACAGCACGTCAAGTATTAAAAACCATTTGTCTCCATTCACTCCTATCAAATACGCTCACGCATGCTTGCTGGAAGTCCAAGCCCCTTGCACACAAAACCTCCTTTACCCCCTCCCTCCAACCTTTCCTAGGCCGACCCCTGCCCCGCTTTCCCTCCACTACATATTTATACACTCGAAGTCATTATGTTTCGTTCCTTTCTCTCTACATGTCCAAACCACCTCAACAACCCTTCCTCAGTTTTGGCAATCCTGCACCTCCTCGTAACTTTCAAACTATGAATTCTCTGCATTATATTCACACCACACATTGCCCTCAGACATGACATCTCCACTACCTCCAGCCTTCTCCTTGCTGCAACATTCATCACCCATGCTTCACACCCATATAAGAGCATTGGTAAAACTATACTCTCATACATTCCTCTCTTTGCTTCCAAGGACAAAGTTCTTTGTCTTCACAGACTCCTAAGTGCACCGCTCACCCTTTTCCCCTCATCAATTCTATGATTCACCTCATCTTTCATCAGTACAATAAATTTCACATAAATATAAGAACATAAGAACATAAGAACGAAGGAACACTGCAGAAGGCCTACTGGCCCATGCGAGGCAGGTCCAAGTCTCCTACCGGCTTAAGCCAATGCACCCAACCTAGACAGGTCAGGTCACATTGACTTAAGGGAGGAACACGGCAACCGACCTGTTAGCACAAGCTATCAGGTCTAACTCACACCCACCCACATCTACTCATGTATTTATCCAACCTATTTTTAAAGCTACACAACGTTCTGGCCTCTATAACGGTACTTGGGAGTTTGTTCCACTCATCCACAACTCTATTACCAAACCAGTACTTTCCTATATCCTTCCTGAATCTGAATTTTTCCAACTTAAAACCATTGCTGCGAGTCCTGTCTAGGCTAGATATTTTCAGCACACTATTTACATCCCCTTTATTTATTCCTGTCTTCCACTTATACACCTCAATCATATCCCCCCTAATTCTACGTCTTTCTAGAGAGTGCAGTTTCAGGGCCCTTAGTCTATCCTCATAGGGAAGGTTTCTGATACATGGGATCATCTTTGTCATCCTCCTTTGTACATTTTCCAGAGAATTTATATCCATTCTGTAATACGGTGACCAAAACTGTGCAGCATAATCTAAATGAGGCCTAACCAAGGATGTATAGAGTTGAAGAACAACCTGAGGACTCCTATTATTTATGCTTGTTAAATAATAGGAGTCCTCAGGTTGTTCTTCAACTCTATACATCCTTGGTTAGGCCTCATTTAGATTATGCTGCACAGTTTTGGTCACCGTATTACAGAATGGATATAAATTCTCTGGAAAATGTACAAAGGAGGATGACAAAGATGATCCCAGGTGTGGTAACCAGGCAGAGGAAAAATATTATGTTTTCTCTGGTCCAGCACCAGAGAAAATGTGTATGAATCTGCATTTGGCCCAGTCACTCCCCTTAACACATTCATCTTTGTTTACAATTCTCAGCGTGAATTCTTCTCATTACTTCTCCTTTCGTTTAAGATGGCATCTAGAGGTAGTTGTCAGAAACGATTAAACTCAGCGAACAAGGTATGTCAATGATAATACAGTGGACCCCCGGTTCGCGATACTAATCCGTTCCTGAGAGCTCATCGTAAACCAAAAATATCGGAAAGCGAATCAATTTTCCCCATAAGAAATAATGGAAATCAAATTAATCCATGCAAGACACCCAAAAGTATGAAAAAATAAAACTTTTACCACATAAATATTCAGTTTAATGCAATAGAATAGTAATTACAATAGATAGAGGATAGTGGATAGTAGATAGTGGATAGAGGAGCAATGTGGCAGATGTTGCAAGTATATGGAATAGGTGGTAAGTTACTAAATGCTGTAAAGAGCTTTTATGAGGATAGTGAGGCTCAGGTTAGGGTGTGTAGAAGAGAGGGAGAATACTTCCCTGTAAAAGTAGGTCTTAGACAGGGATGTGTAATGTCACCATGGTTGTTTAATATATTTATAGATGGGGTTGTAAAAGAAATAAATGTTAGGGTGTTCGGGAAAAGGGGTGGGATTAAATTATGGGGAATCAAATTCAAAATGGGAATTGACACAGTTACTTTATGCTGATGATACTGTGCTTATGGGAGATTCTAAAGAAAAATTGCAAAGGTTAGTGGATGAGTTTGAGAATGTGAGTAAAGGTAGAAAGTTGAAAGTGAACATTGAAAAGAGTAAGGTGATGAGGGTATCAAATGATTTAGATAAAGAAAAATTGGATATCAAATTGGGGAGGAGGAGTATGGAAGAAGTGAATGTTTTCAGATACTTGGGAGTTGACGTGTCGGCGGATGGATTTATGAAGGATGAGGTTAATCATAGAATTGATGAGGGAAAAAAGGTGAGTGGTGCGTTGAGGTATATGTGGAGTCAAAAAACGTTATCTATGGAAGCAAAGAAGGGAATGTATGAAAGTATAGTAGTACCAACACTCTTATATGGATGTGAAGCTTGGGTGGTAAATGCAGCAGCGAGGAGACGGTTGGAGGCAGTGGAGATGTCCTGTGTAAGGGCAATATGTGTGGAGTAAATATTATGCAGAAAATTCGGAGTGTGGAAATTAGAAGGTGTGGAGTTAATAAAAGCATTACTGGCTACCTACACCTGACTTCCTACAAATACAGTGGACCCCCGGTTCACGATATTAATCCATTCCTGAGAGCTCATCATAAACCAAAATTATCGAAAAGCGAATCAATTTTCCCCATAAGAAATAATGGAAATCAAATTAATCCGTGCAAGACACCCAAAAGTATGAAAAAAAAAACTTTTACCACATGAAATAATAAGCTTAATGCAATAGAATAATTACAATAACAACAACAATAGAATAATATGTAACAAAAGAATAATTGACACTTACCTTTAATGAAGATCTGGTGATGATTGATGGAATGGGAGGAGGGGAGTGTGTGGATGGTGTTAGCATTTAGAAGGGGAATCTCCCTCCATTAGGACTTGAGGTAGCAAGTCCTTTTCCGGGGTTACTTCCCTTCTTTTAATGCCACTAGGACCAGGTTGAGAGTCACTGGACTTGTGTCGCACAACATATCTGTCCACAGAGGCCTCTACCTCTCGATGACGTTCCTAAAGTGGTTCACAACAGTGTCATTGTACAAGTTGCCAACACGGCTTGCAGTAGCTGTGTCAGGGTGATTTTCATCAAAAAAGGTTTGCACTTCAAGCCACTTTGCACACATTTCTTTAATTTCAATAGTCATTAGCACCCTTGGTCTCGATGGGTTGGCACTAGAAACTTTCTTGGGGCCCATGGTGACTTATTTTGCAGAAACAAGCACCAAAAACAGTGATAATATGGATAATATAGAATGTACCGAATGTATCCTTAGATGTGCACACACTGGCTGGCTTGTAAACACTGGACACGTCTCATACGAATCGTATCGCATACCGGGTTTTGTATCGGGAAGCGAGGCAAATTTTTTTCGATCAAATGCATCGGCTACCAGATTTATCGGATACCAATTGCATCGGGAACCGGGAGTCCACTGTAAATACTACTCACCTCTCATCCTACATTAAGACTACACATACTTTAAGGTAAATAATGAGTGTACCATATGTGTATTTTCTCTCTCTAGGCTGCTTTAAATATCGTATATTAAGTTTGGGATGGGGAGCCAGGGATACCTTCCTCTGACTTCCTACAAATAAGTACTACTCACCTCTTGCCCTATATTAAGACTACAAATATATTTAGGTAAGTAATGAATGTACTATGGATGTATTTGACTTTTTATTGTTTTTTAATGCCTAGTTCTACTGTTAGCTTAATATATGTTAGTGTAAACTTGTTGTCTGGCATTTGTATGCATTTATAAGTGGAAAAAATGGAGTTCTGCTTTTCGGCGGTAGCCTGGAACCTAACCTACCATATAAGTGGGGCCCTACTGTATGTTACTAATACAGTATGCATATTACATATAGTATATATATAAAACTCAAAATTTATAAATAAATTTCTTTAGGAAAAACTTTAGCCATCTGATTGTTATTTTGATCATATTCATTTTCAGTATCCCAAAAAACTTAAAGGTAAAATATCTTTTTTTTTCCTTTCCAAAGCAGAAATTTTTCAAAATCTGTAGACTAGTGTTAAGAGTGATTTACACATTCATAAAAATGTTTAGACATCATGCCTGCAAACACATACCTAATAAGATTTACACTGAATGATACACTGTATTATGACATCCATTCCTTTCATGGGAGCAGTCTTTCACATACATTACGTATATCATCACAGTTACTATTAGACATACGGTGAATACATCTCCTTATCGATACCGAGGATTCAACTGTACGAGTTGCGCTTGTTTCATGCTATCATATGTAAGTGTTATGGAGTTACCTAGAGTAATTTTGAAGAAATATAATAGCAAAAAAAAAAAAAAAAAAAAAAAAAAAAAAAATTTATAAGTTTCCAAAAGCCATTGCTCAGATCGTAGTTACGGTAATCTTACAGCAATGTATTATGGCACATAGCAAAACATCCAGAAAACTGGTCTTTAACTTTGTGGACTGAGACATACATATACACGTATACTGTACGGTACTGAATACTAATCACTCCATTAACTAACACTCAATATTCAAATTAGTGCTTAACCGACAATTTTGCCATTTTACATACGAAACTGATCAACCAACAAGTTTCAGGACAAAAATGTGAAATCTGTATGTATGTATTTTTTAAAATGAACAAGATATGTGTTTGTCTCATGCCTAAACATGCAAGGATTATGCAGATACAAATAGAAACTGAAAAAAGCAAAATACTGCATAAATTATAACAATCATTTGTACTGGAGTAAATTTTGTATTCAAGGTCATCTATTGAAATGCCAGAAGTATCAGCTATTAACTTAAGAAGTTAAGAATATCACGCATCTATTCCTTTAGATATAGTGTGGTACCCTGAGTTTTGTACAGCTCCCAACTCGAACAATTATGTAAGTGTATTACTGTAAGTGCTGTTGTAAGCGTATTTTTGGGGGTCTGAAATGGACTAATCTAATTTACATTATTCCTTATGGGAGCAAATTCGTTCGGTAATGGCACTCGAACAGCCTTCTGGAATGAATTATGGAAGAAACTCGGGGTACCACTGTATACCAATTCAGCTTATTTATAAAGAATCCACTTGATACTTAGTTTAACAGCTTTTCTCTTTTATGACTTGTCTATTTCAATATAAATTTCATCCATTGCATGATATACTCATTTTGCAAATCCTCTACTTTTAATTATATCTAATACTCCCTTAAGATAATAAGGTAAACCTCTTCTATTTTCAATTTTTTTAAAGATATAAAATTAAAGCACAAAAAAAAGCAACAAACACTTTTCGATGGCACAGGCTAACCCACGTGAAAAAACAAAACAGATGATAAAAAGACTACATTACTGCAAAATATATTTTTATCCATGACACTGATTTTGCTGAAACAGGGCCTCTGTAGAAGACTAAAATACAGCATATAATACTCTTTTCTTTTCTCTTTTTATAAGTGGGTTTATCTGTGTCATCAAAATTAAATTTCACACTAATGTTAGTGGTGTAACATTATAAAGGAGAAATTATGCAGGCCTCAAATCTGCCAACCCCAGGGGTGTAAGGCGAGCACATTACTTCTGCACACCAAAATGAAGACAATCTTAACAAGACTTCTTACCGAATCTTAAGGCTATGCTAGGCCTAATGTTGTCCTATATCACTTTTATGGTGCTGCCAATGCCAACTTAGGATCCAGGTAACATTTCATATGATTGTACATTCCTGTCAATGCAAACTGAAATTTCACACTATTATGAATGAAAGAATGTGAGGGAGAATTTGTATGGTGAGAGGCAAGCACATTATTATATGTCTCAAACATTAGAAGATCCAAATCAAAATGCTTACCAAGTCTTAAGGTTGTGGTAGGCCCTTCTGTTAGCCCCAAAGAATATCTAGTCACAGAATTAAAAAACTAAATACAAATTGATTTTCCATCTTTAAAAAGCTTTTATAAATTTTCTATTTTTTTTTTTTTTGTATTTGGTCAGACAATAGATAATGAAAATATAATATATTCTCATTATGTCAATCTAGGCACAAATAAGAAGGCTATATATGCATGACAACAGGAATTCAAAGTGAACTCAACTAACATCTTTTCAAGTTCTCTTTCCAGCATTTATCCAGCCTAAATGTTTAGTCAATGGGATTTTGTATTTATACCATGGAATAAATGTATTATGTGCCTTGAGTAAGAATTGCAATAGTTGCAGTGCTAAAGACAAAAAAACATGGATTATACTGCATCTACTTAGCATTCATAAATACAGTACTGATGCAAAATAGTGAACAGCAAGACAAATTGTACCGACCATCCTAAATGTATACTATTGCTGTATTTACTATCCCAACTTACCCCAAACAATTTATTGAGATTTCCAAAATGCATGAAAATATAAGAAAATTTTAATTGTTTATGAAGATGTTTCAAAATGGAGTAAGAAATTTCCAGAAAATATTTTATACAGTAGTATCTTTAAATAAAAATTATTAGTGGGAAAAACTGAAACATTCATGTGCAGAACAGTGCTTAACACCAGGGTTAATGAAAAAAGTATGCTCTATCTTATTATTGAAAAAAAAAATCTAATTTAATACAAATACTGTATAACAAATTAAATGAGAAACAATTTAAAGTTTCTCCATTTGCATAAAATGGTATAAGAAGACATTACTGCAGTGCTGCACCCAACAGCTAGCAACTCTCAATGAAGAAGTGACAGATGATTAACAGTTTGATTTTATGTAATTTGGTAGTAGAATATACCTATAAAGAGAAAAAAATAAGTCCTACTTTCATATTAAAATTCCTGTTTTCAAAACAATGTAATAATGTATGAGAAAAACTGATGAAAAATATGATCATTACCATTCATATCATATGACTGTTATACCAATGCACACAGACCAGTATATATCTTTACATAAAGCAAAAACATTTTAGAAAACCAATGAACCCATTAAATATGCATAGCAGCGTTAATCTAATTTTCATTTTTCTTAAAAAACTACAGCTTACATGACACTAACATATCAAACTCCATCTCAGAATGTCTTAGCCAACTTGGCAGACAACCCAGCCATGATGTTAAGATTTACCCAACCTGAATCCCAGTGGGGGCACAGCTCACTGTGCGAGACATGCTGCAGTCTAACACTTTGTATTCATCTGTAGTAAGAAGAGGATTACCAAATTACCTATTGGAAAGAATAGATACCAACTGTGTCAAAAGTATTCTCTATAAAATTCAATACAGCGAATACTTAATTCAGAATAAAATATGTTTGGATAACAAAAGTAAGATGAGCACTGTTATAAGTTTTGGTGGAATACTTTACTGTTGTTAAGTGGAAGCAATCTACACTTTACTCTTGTAAATCATCAGTCCCAATGCACAAACAAATTTAAGGTGTTTTCCTTTATTAACTCTACTACTCGACACACTTAAGGAAAGAATGAAACAGGTGAGAAAACAGAACTGTTGCTCTATTTATTAAAAAAAAAACAGAAATGCAAAGGAAGAGAAAATGAAGGAGACCACTGGGTAGTACTGCAGTTTGTAACAAAAATTAAACAACTTTCTGGAAAAGGAAAGAGTAAAAGTGTATTTTCCCCTGAGATAGTGCTGCATGGGTGATCAATGCTCTACTACCTAGACTATTTACTGTAATTGGTAAAATATACACCATTCCCAACATAAAACATGTATTATTGCTATGAATCATAAATTTTCAGAAAAGCTTATGTAGAGTAAGTACATTGTAACTCTCTTCAACCAACCTAGCTACAAAGACTTGAGAAAGTATGAAAATACATAATTAAGATATACAGTACGTGTATACTATGTCACTTCACAGTGTTTTTCATAAGGAAAAGAAGGCTCATTATCTTCCATTTATGATTCTGTTTTCAAACTGATTTTGTAATATACATATACTATAACATATTGCAAAATTAGTTTTCATTATTTAATTAAGAATTTTAAATTGCAGATATACATTTCAACATAAATCCATAAGAAAATAAAATACTATTCCTATCACTAATTATAATACAAAAGTTTAGAAGAAATGTCTTAGATTTACCAAAGAAAACATTAGCAAAGAAGGGAATGTATGAAAGTATAGTGGTACCAACACTCTTATATGGGTGTGAAGCTTGGGTTGTAAATGCTGCAGCGAGGAGGTGGCTGGAGGCAGTGGAGATGTCTTGTCTAAGGGCAATGTGTGGTGTAAATATTATGCAGAGAATTCAAAGTGTGGAAATTAGGAGGAGGTGTGGAGTTACTAAAAGTATTAGTCAGAGGCCTGAAGAGGGGTTGTTGAGGTGGTTTGGTCATTTAGAGAGAATGGATCAAAGTAGAATGACTTGGAGAGCATATAAATCTGTAGGGGAAGGAAGGAGAGGTGGGGGTCGTCCTCAAGGTTGGAGGGAAGGGGTAAAGGAGGTTTTTGAGGCGAGGGGCTTGGACTTTCAGCAAGCATGCGTGAACGTGTTAGACAGGAGTGAATGGAGACGAATGGTTTTTGGGATCTGATGAGCTGTTGGAGTGTGTGCAGGGTAATATTTTGTGAAGGGATTCAGGGAAGCCAGTTAGCCAGACTTGAGTCCTGGAAATGGGAGGTACAATGCCTGTACTTTAAAAGAAGGGTTTAGGATACTGACAATCTGGAGGGATGTCTAAACTGTCATATCTGAGCACCTCTGCAAAGACAATGATTATGTATGAGGTGAAAGTGGTGAAAGATGAAAGTATTTTCTTTTCAGGGATTTTCTTTCTTTTTGGGTCACCTTGCCTCGGTGGGAGATGGCCAACTTGTTGAGAAAAAATAAAATTATTCTAACTTCATTAAGCAGTACTGCTTTTGCCAGTGCTACTCACCAAGCTCACACTTGAGATTACTGTCAATTGGAAGAACTTGCTCAATGCTAAGGTCAATTGCACTGTGAACTGGAACTCTTGCAGTCTGGAAGATAAGCAATGCCTGCTCTCCTCCTTGCTTGATTTCCTGAGTAGTTACTTCAATCAGTGCCACGACTCGTGTTGTCTTGATAAATTCTTGTACGAGTCCTGCTTCAACTACCTGGGGTATTTTGTTAAGGCATGTACATCTAGTGATGGACAAAAGCAAAAGCATATTAGTTGAGAGCAACTCAGTCAACATGGAAAATAAAGTTAGTTCTCTCTATGGTAATTTATTACTAATTTTAGATTCATATAAATTAAGAAAATTAATTTAGCACAAAAACTTATTAATGTCTTTATCAATGAACATTTCTAATGAAAGTGGAGTAGGAGTGTTTAATAGTATTCAATCTTTGATACTACAAATGTGACCATCACAACTCTGCCAAGTGCAACAGACCACAACTTCTCCAACTTCAACCTTGTTTAACTCTTTACTATCAGTCACATACATCTACAATGACCCAGGCCAGTGTTGCTTATGTAGATCTACCCATAAATCATAGCACCCTCAAATTGGCTTTGAGCTGCAAATTTTGGCCTACACATGAGGGAAATGGTCTGTGTGGAGGGTGAGTGCAGTATAAAAGAAAGCCTGCCTCCACACAGTGCATGATTAGAACAGCTAACCTTTGATTTTGGGTTAAAATAGTGAATTTGGAACAGATCTTCTTTCAACAAATCGGCCATTTCCCACCAAGGCAGGGTGGCCCCCCCAAAAAAAAAAGTTTCTCTTTTTAACTTTAGTAATGTATACAGACGAAGGGGTTACTAGCCTCTTGCTCCCAGTACTTTAGTCGACTCTTACGACACACATGGCTTAAGGAGGAAGAATTCTGTTCCACTTTCCCATAGAGATAAGAGGAAAGAAGAACAAGAATAAGAAAATAAAAGAAGACCCAGAGGGGTGTGTATATATATGCTTGTACATGCAAGTTTAGTGTAACCTAAATGTAAGTAGAATTAACAAGATGTACCTGAAACCTTTCACGTTTATGAGACAGAAAAAAGACACCAGCAATCCTGTCATTATGTAAAACAATTACAGGCTTTCGTTTTACACTCACTTGGCAGGAAAGTAGTACCTCCTTGGGCAGCTACCGAGACCAGAAGATATACAGTGGAACCTCGGTTTTCGTATGCCCCAGTGTTTGTAGGATTCGAGTTTCAATGACTTTTTTCATCAAAATTTTGTCCCAGTTTTCGTACATCCACTCGGTTTTCGTAGAGTTGAAAATGGTCCGTACCAAATGCATCCGCATGCCTCAGCCACTCAAGCACCCACACAAAGCATCTCATGCATTCATGAATCAGTCTGCCTTTGTTTCTTGTTGAGTGAGCATCACCCCGTGCGTTCATCCAAAACATTTCATAATAATCCATTGTATTGTGCTTGTTTATTGAGTGTGACTGCTAAATTAGCCACCATGGGGCAAAGAAAGTTCCGAGTGCCAGCCCTTTGATAAAGAAGGAGAGAAACACGATAGAATTCAAGAAAGAACTCGCAGCAAAGTACAAAAGTGGATGTGGAAGAGTTGGTGGACGACCACAGGGAAGAGCTAACCACTGAAGAGCTGCAAGACCTTTAACTGGGACAGCAACAGACTGCAGCTGAGCAAATTGCTTCAGAGGGAGAGAGAGGGAAGAATGTACCTTCTTCAGTGATTAAGGACATGTGTGCAAAGTGGAACGAGTTGCAAAGTTTTGTGGAGAAATATCATCCTAACAAAGCTGTTGCAAGCTGTGTGTGCAACATGTTCAATGACAATGCCTTGTCCTATTTTAGGCAAATCTTAAAGAGACACCAGAAACAGATCTCTCTGGACAGATTTTTTGTGTGACAGGGGTACAATGACTCTCAAGCTGATCCTAGTGCCAGTAAAAAGCAAAGAAGGGAAGTAACCCTGGCTAGGGCCTTGATACCTGAAGTCTTTATGGAAGGGGATTCCCCTTCCAAACACTAACCTCTCCTCCTCCCTCTCCCCTCCTCGCCAGCTTCCATATGCCAACAAGAGTCTTCAATAAAGGTAAAAGTGATGTTAAATGTTTATTTATCCACTTCATTAGTCATTTATATTTCTCACTGTTTTCTGAATGTAAAACTTTTGTTTTTCTCAATAAAATGTAGTTTTTGTTAATATTTTTGGGTGTCTGGAATGGATTAACTGGATTTACATTATTTCTTAGGGGAAAAATTGCTTCACTTTTCATTCGATTTGGTTTTTGTCAAACTTTTTAGAATGGATTAATTACGAAAACTGAGGTTCCACTGTGCTAGTGAAATGGAGAAGATTTTGGTCGGTATCAAATCATAAGTGGCCTGAAATAGATCTCAAAGTGACAGAAAGAGTCAATTTTATGCAGCTTAACTGAGGAGGATTAAGCAACTCACATGAATATAACAACAGCAATAATAATAATAATAATACTGCAGAAGAGTTGGGCCCCAATTCTCCCCACCTCCTAGGCCTGTTTTATGGGTTATTCTAGGTCTGCTTCAATTACTGGGACAACTTAAACCATGACCAAGCATTCTTGGTTATGGTTTATTACCATATGGACTCAATTATGAATTCCAGACTGCTGATCTCTCTATGAATGTAGCACTAGAATGTTCAGGGGGTTCAACTGTACTCTAAAATATACTATGCAAAGAAATCCATCTTGGAAATACATACCATTTTTATTGTGCATCAATTACATGAAAACTCATAAAAAGCATGTACATAAATAACCCGCACATAGGAGAAAGAAACTTGACATTTTGATCCGACTTGGACCACTGACAAGTTACACTAACACAAGAAAGCTCCCTCACCTTCGTGTGTTAGTGGGACTTGTCAATGGTCCAAGTTGGCCCAAAACATCATAAGCTTCTTTCTCCTATGTGTGGGTTATTTGTGTATTATTCCAGTCACGGTATTGTGCCTTTTTGTTCTTTAAAAAGCATATAATAAGCATAAATTAAAATAAAAGTTTATACATGCAAAAAATAAAAATGTTGCAAGAATGTTATAGTAGAATACATAATGCAGTGCATGATAAGGATACAGCAGTGAGCTTGTGGCCTGAGAGAAGCTTCTCTTGTACGTGTGGTGAAAGCTCCATGACTGGTGCTGTGCTCCTACTACACTCAACACTCCTTTACATCTGGCAACAAATAAATAATAATATAATAAATATACTGTATGGAGGTTAATGAGATCCTTATATTTTAAAATTCAGATTACATTTCAACAATTTATTATAAAATTATACACTTTACAGTCAGTTTTGCTTTACTAAATTAATATAAATAGGCACACTGCAGTACTGTCATTTTTCTGTGCCCTTGCCAGGACACAAAATGGCATCACACTGGGCGAATACAGAGCACCACTGCAACACTTAGCAACATCTCTTGCAGACTAAACTCATTACAAAACCTGCCTAAATATTCTGCACTCATTTACAGCATCTAGAAATATTAACAAATACCGCATGTCAACCATTTATAATTTGTTTTTTGCTTTTCATGACAGTAATGATAATTTAAAATTTAAGCTATTAGAAACTGAAACTTAATATACAACAAACTATACAAAGAAACAGTTTAGCCTGTACAAGAAAGTATCTCAACACCTACAGAAAAAAAACTCAGCAGTGAACGAGTAGTAAAAATAAACAGTGGAACCTCGGTATGTGACCTTAATTCATTCCAGAAGGCTGTTCGAGTGCCGCTCTGTTTGAGTAGCGAACAAGTTCTTCCCAACCAATTTTCTGTTTGGTTGGCTGTTATCATTAATCTTCGTAGGCCCCATGAAGACTTATTTATACAAATACAAAAAAACACCAAAAAATGCAAAGAAACACGAAATAGTTTACAGCGAAGTTCTGGCAGGTCGTATTTGTTTGGTCAAGTGCTGAGCCTTGTTCGAGGAGGGAGCTGGTCGTATACCGAGGTTCCACTGTATATATATAAAGAAAAAGCACAGGCATGCAACGGTAATGTCTAATTTCAGATTCACCAATAATTCTCTTTAGAGATTCTGAGCAGAAACTTCATGCAAAAGTTTCTTCAGTGAGCAGTGTCCAGAGCACAAGCAAGCATCAAAGGAAATGGCTGAGAATCACACAGCTATGGTAATCAAATTACTGTAGGTATTTTTCCATTTAGGTTTATATGAAGTACATCACTAAATTACTGGAGAATTATTAAACTGTAATTTTCACAGGAATTTTATAACATGTTTGATTGCAATATCCACTGGTGATGCATATCATTTGAAAATTCTGATGCCAGTATCTTTACTAAAGAGCTCGTCTCATGAGGGCATGCACTAAAGAAAAGAATTAGTGTATGTACAGTAACAATCATGTTATACATAGGTGTACATGACACAGTATTATTTGGTGTTAAGAGATTTAATAAATAATTGATCAGCAGATTGCTTTATTCTACATGCTAACTAACCATTCTGCTGTATACCTCGTTATCTCAGCAGTTTTCCAAATGTTAGGGCTCCAAATCTCACTGGATGCATAATACTTGGAAGGAAACAAATCATTAAGTTTTTAGAATGGAGTAAATAGTTGGACAATAAATATTTTTTATACTGCAAATAAAGTACATTAATGTTGATAAGATGCCAGTGAGCTTGAAATATATTCAGACAAAACTGTTGCTATCATATAATGCTACACAAAATGAGAATAACATTAAAAACAAAATAGTTATAACTACAGAACATCAAACTTTGGTTTCAGACAACGAACATCATGCTTATTTGAATCTCTGAACGTATCAAAACATACAAGTCATTCATGCATTCTACTGCTAACTCATCTTCAGGAGCCTATACTATAATGCTAATCCAGGCTTAAAAACTTTCTTGAGAGCTGCAACAGAACCCATGAGCATTACATATGAAATATCTCTGATATTCCAAGCAAAAGTCTGAATCTATGTAAAAACTCAGTGCAAATAGAGACCCAAAATACAAGAAACCTTACCAGAAGACACTGAAATCTGTCCAAAATTATACAAATTTGACACGCTGTAAATGAAAAATCATAATTTCAATTCTGTAAAATTTCTGTAATGGCATTATTATTATTATTATTATATTACATAAATTTAATACTAAGTTCATTGTTTAAATTAGACCACTGAACTGATAATGACAACCTCCATACATTTTCCAAGTTCATCCATACCCATAACTTGTATATAGATGTCACTAAATAGAGTACATATGTTTTCAGATACTTGGGAGTTGACGTGTCGGAGGATGGATTTATGAAGGATGAGGTTAATCATAGAATTGATGAGGGAAAAAAGGTGAGTGGTGCGTTGAGGTATATGTGGAGTCAAAAAACGCTATCTATGGAGGCAAAGAAGGGAATGTATGAAAGTATAGTAGTACCAACACTCTTATATGGATGTGAAGCTTGGGTGGTAAATGCAGTAGCGAGGAGACGGTTGGAGGCAGTGGAGATGTCCTGTCTAAGGGCAATGTGTGGTGTAAATATTATGCAGAAAATTCGGAGTGTGGAAATTAGGAAAAGGTGTGGAGTTAATAAAAGTATTAGTCAGAGGGCAGAAGAGGGGTTGTTGAGGTGGTTTGGTCATTTAGAGAGAATGGATCAAAGTAGAATGACATGGAAAGCATATAAATCTATAGGGGAAGGAAGGCGGGGTAGGGGTCGTCCTCGAAAGGGTTGGAGAGAGGGGGTAAAGGAGGTTTTGTGGGCAAGGGGCTTGGACTTCCAGCAAGCGTGCGTGAGCGTGTTAGATAGGAGTGAATGGAGACGAATGGTACTTGGGACCTGACGATCTGTTGGAGTGTGAGCAGGGTAACATTTAGTGAAGGGATTCAGGGAAACCGGTTATTTTCATATAGTTGGACTTGAGTCCTGGAAATGGGAAGTACAATGCCTGCACTTTAAAGGAGGGGTTTGGGATATTGGCAGTTTGGAGGGATATGTTGTGTATCTTTATATGTATATGCTTCTAAACTGTTGTATTCTGAGCACCTCTGCAAAAACAGTGATAATGTGCGAGTGTGGTGAAAGTGTTGAATGATGATGAAAGTATTTTCTTTTTGGGGATTTTCTTTCTTTTTTGGGTCACCCTGCCTCGGTGGGAGACGGCCAACTTGTTGAAAAAAAAAAAAACATATTTTACTTGAGGCCAGCAGGGCATCACAGTGAAAAAATAATCACAAGAAAAATGTTCTTTCCCAAATAACATACTGAAATAAAGTCTGGTAGGACAAAGAAATTTTTGTGTTGATTTTAGTTCAAATATCACAATAATTTAGCAGAATTTCAAAAAGCAATTAAGGATCCATTTAACCCGTAAACGGTCCAAGCAGATCTATGTTCACATGTGTAGTGCTACAAAAGTAGATCTAAGTTTTTTTTACATATTTTCAAATATAACAACAAAAAAAAGTAGATCAAAGTTTTTTTACACATTTTCAAATGTAGAAAAACAAAAAGAAGATCTACTTTTTTTACAAACTTTCAAATGTTGAAAAAACGTATATATACGTTTGGACTGTTTACGGGTTAAAGAAAAAAAAAACATTGGCTGTCTATGCAGCATCTGGACAATTACTGCAACTCTATTTGTCTATCAATCAATCAGTTTGATGCTTCACGTCTTCCAAGAAATACATGTACGTAACTCAAAATAATGGATTCATGTTGGATGAACTTAGATTTAGAAAAGATATACAAAAGTACTGGTTTTGAAATAATATCTGAGATGACAGGAACAACTGCTAAGTAGAGAGACTGAAGCCGACACCTTCGGCAGAAGCAAAAATAGGTTGAGTAATATGACAGAAAAGTTGGGTTTGAGGAGGACCTGCCTAGAGGGACTGATTATCTTAAAACTCCCTATTCACATCTTCACATCATCAACAGACTGAGGGACTGATCACTTCAAACACCATATCTATACCTGGAGAGGGTTTCAGGGATCAATGCCCCTGCAGCCCAGTCATTGACCGGGCCTTAGGGGCATTGATTCCCAAAACCCATAAGAGAGAGAAGCTTACTCATCAACCTTTTAGCATTATATACTATTTATATGTATTATGATTTTAATATATAAACTCTGACTGGATGTTTGGTAAAATGTAAGTCACACGGAAAATATATGTTACTATCCTTAGAAAACATCACCATCTGTTTGTGTGTTACTGGTGAAATACAGTGTACTATGTACATCTACATAATTATTATTACATTACAATATTCACAGAAAATTTATATACCCATTATGTCTACACAAGAATCTGGCATCATCTTCAATTATACAGAGTTCATGCAACCTTCTCTAATTAATATATACAGTATCAGCTAATCTTAAATCTGATTCAAACCATATACAATGACCTCCAGTGAAATTTAAGTCACTTTCTCTGACATTTTTGGGGTTTTCCTAAATAATTTACACATATGTTACTAGGTATGATATTTGCACTTAAGTAGACCTGTACTTAAATAGACTTACAATTATACAATCATTTCAATAAATATAGAGCTAACTACTACAGAACTACACTGGTGATAAATTATATATATCTAACCTAAGATAACACCGCAAAAAAAGAAGCCAGACTGTAACTTACAAGCAGTGTAGTGTACACTACACAGGTCACCTTGACCTACTTGTTGTATCAGTGAACACATTCACTGCTGGTGATTGTGTCACAATATATGTATTTCTCCAATGAATTTATTATTATCATGGGGGAGCGCTAAACTCGTAGGAATTATACAGCACCTGTGGAGGGGGGGGAGGGGATGGAAGGTATTCAGGCTCAATTTAGGGAACTGAAGCACAGATCCAATTCCCTAGATCAAGAGCCCCCTCACCAGCATCAAGGAACTTCCCTTGAGGGGTTTCCCCAATAGAAATAATCAAGGACCCCAATGAAAATAAGTCACTTTGACCTTTTTTTTTTTTTTTAGGTTATCCTAGGTAATTTACACACATGTATAGTAACTGTACTTATGTATACCTGTACCTAAGTAATCTTACTAACCACATCTACTGTGCAGCAGTGATTCACACATTCCCAATTACATAATAATTTACAATCAGTCCTTACAGCTGGCACTTTTTAACTGCTTCTACAAGGTCATGCTGTGACCTTACCAACTATTTTCCCCAAATCCGAGTCTAAACTCGGGAATAAATCACATGAGAAAACCTGTAACCTGCCGGGGACTTTCATTATTTTTTATTGCTATACTTATGGGAGCAGCGGTAAACCCGTAGGGGTCATATAGAAAGGGGGGGAGGAAAAAAAAAAAAGACAATCTGAACTGAGCCAAGGTAAGGATGGGCCCCAATTCCATGGATCAAGATCCCCCTCTCCCCTCACCGGCATCAAGGGACACTCCCAAGAGGGGACACTAATTAATCAAACCACCCAAGACATAATTAGTCAATTAAGACACTTCTTGACCTTCCCACGTCACAGAAAAACCTAAATAACTAAGCTCATCATGCAACTACCTAGCCAATTAAACCACAAATATCTCCACTACATCAATACACAATTCAGTAAAGCCCCGTAATTTAAATTAAGAGCCCATTACAACCTGTAATTTTGACCTTATTGAATGAGCTGATTTCTCGACACAACTTCTAATCAACGTTCCAAAACTCACGATGATTATACTTAAAACATTAACATCTAAACTAGGTTTATTTATAATAGAATGATACTAAAGTATTCACTGAAGATGTTGGTATTTCTAACCCGTTGATTATCTCTCTTCTAATTTAATCCCTTACGAACAATTTTGAAAGACTTTATTTCTAAAAGTCAAAGTAAGACATTGTAAACACAATCTTTAATAGAAAACGTAAATATTTAAAACATAAACTGAATTATTTTTTTTTTTTTTTTTGGGTGGAGACATGTGACTTAAAACCGATAAGTGGTGAAGATCTTGTCGGGATTATTAACCCGGCGGGTTCGTAACTCAGGTGTCCCGTGGCTTGGTAGGCAACGCACTCGCCTCCCACAGTGTCTGTGGTTCAATACCTGGCGAGGGTGGAAATGTTGGGCATGTTCCCTTACACCTGCTGTCACTGTTCACCTAGTGGTAAATAGGTACCTGGGTGTTAGTCGACTGGTGTGGTTGGCATCCTGGGGAACACAAGTGAGGGACCCCAGTGGAAATAAGATAGTCCTCTTGGGTTAGCCTGGGTAGCTAGTTTTCCGGGCTAGAAACCTGGTGGCTAAAGCTCCCGCTTCACACACGGAGGGCCCGGGTTCGATTCCCGGCGGGTGAAAACATTTCGACACGTTTCCTTACACCTGTTGTCCTGTTCACCTACCAGAAAATAGGTACCTGGGTGTTAGTCGACTGGTGTGGGTCGCATCCTGGGGGACAAGATTAAGGACCCCAATGGAAATAAGTTAGACAGTCCTCGATGACGCACTGACTTTCTTGGGTTATCCTGGGTGGCTAACCCTCCGGGGTTAAAAATCCGAACGAAATCTTATCTTATCTTATCTTTATGACACAATAAAGCCTGTTGGCCATCAGGAACTGCGACCCACAGCAGCCAACTCAATGCTAGGTGAATAAACTCAGTGGTCATTTTATTAGGTACACCAATGGAAATAATACACTTTGGATTTTTTGGGATTATCCTAAGTAATTTACACATATGTTACTACGTATAATAATTGTACTTACGTGTACCTGGAGTATACCAGGTTCCAGTTCCAGGCCTATTATTATTGTTATTATTAATATAAACATGGGGAGAGCTACATAAGGGGGATTACCAATAGACCCCTGGCTGTCTTCAAGCAGGCACTGGACAAGCACCTAAAGTCGGTACCTGACCAGCCGGGCTGTGGCTCGTACGTTGGATTGCGTGCAGCCAGCAGTAACAGCCTGGTTGACCAGGCCCTGATCCACCATGAGGCCTGGTCACAGACCGGGCCGCGGGGGCGTTGACCCCCGGAACTCTCTCCAGGTAAACTCCAGAATGGAAGGTATTCAGACTCAATTCAGGTAACTGAAGTATAGATCTAATTCCCTAGATCAACAGCCCCTCACCAGCGTCAAGAAACTTCCCTTGAGGGGTACCTGTGCCTAAATAATCTTACGTGCTCGTTAATACAAGTATCTTATTAGTCTATCACGTGGCAGCACCTCAGTGCCTACAAGCATGGAGACATGGTCAAGAGGTTCAGTTGTTGTTCAGACCGAGCATCATAATGGGGAAGAAATGTGATCTAGACAGATCATGGAAATATTATTAGTGTCAGATGGGATGGTTTGAGTATCTCAGAAACTGCTGATCTCTTGGGATTTCCACTCACAACAGTCTCTAGAGTTTACAGAGAATGATGGGACAAACACAAAACATACAATGAGCGTCAGTTCTGTGGGCGAAAAAGCCTTGTTAATGAGAGGGGTCAGAGGAAAATCGACAGATTGGTTCAAGGTGACAGTAATTCAAGTAACTATGCGTTACTACAGTGGTATGCAGATCATCTATGAATGCATAGCACGTCAAACCTTGAAGTGAATGGAAGTAAAAACTCCCACCGGGTTCCACTCCTGTCAGCTAAGAACAGGAAACTGAGGCTACAGTGGGCACAGGCTCACTGAAACTGGACAGTTAAAGACAGAAAAGAAAGTCACCTGCCCTCACGAATCGCGATTTCTACTGAAATATGCAAATAGTAGGGTCAGAATTTGGTGTAAACTTTTGTGATGTGGTGGAACAAGACATTCGCAACATGAAAGTGTAACCAACAAATTTAAGGTGTCCCGTGGCCTGGTGGCTGAAGCTCTCGCTTCATACGGCGAGGGTCCGGGTTCGATATAACCAAATCATATCACTGCTTTCATCCCACAAAACAAGGTCGAAGAATAAAAAACTGTTAAAAAATAAGAGACAAGCTGCAGTACTTTACTGTGAGAGGAAGAAGTTAGTGACACATTAACCAAGGACGTGAGAAGCACCTAACTACTGTGGGTTAGGATTCGCGTTGACCAAATGTCTGGTCTGTATGAGCTGTATCACGCTAGGAAACAGCATTTCCCGCCGCCCTGGCAGATAACAGCTTTTGATATCACTTTGCCCACCTATCCTTCTTAGAAACTAATCATGCACACTCCTCAGCTTCAATTATTTTCTAAAATCAGTGTTCAGGAACACATACACGACCTACGACCTTAGCACAAAGAATACTATCACATAAACTAATACACGGCCTTAGCCGTGTTGGATGAATCTTATTGTGGCTAGCTGGTCTAGTGGCTAACGCGACGGGCTGGAGTTTTGAGACTCTATGACCGCGGGTTCAATCCCGGCCGGGGGTATGGTTTAGCACAAAGAATACTATCACGCAAACTATCAACGCTGATGGCTCCCTTAACCCTGACAGTGGGAGTTCAAGAAATGGTTATCATAAACCAGCCTGATAGTACTATAATACTGAGGCTCATTAGAATTAATAATTGGGATTCTACCTTACAAACTGAGCTATTTAGTATACTTGCCCTCAAGCTTGTGGAAACTACTACCGAACTCAGTGTAATTGTAATTGACTCTCTCTTTCCTTATTACTTGCTCTAAATAGCCTGAGACCTGAATGTAACATATTTGTGTATGAAGCTAGGTACAAATTATTAAGAAAGGGATTACAGTTAGCCTTTTGTGGATTCCCTCTCATATAGGCTTCCAAGAACATGACAAAGTTGATAAATTAGCTAAATAAGCATTAAGTAAAGAGAATGTTGAGAATAATTTTGATTTTTCAAATAGAAGTTTACGAAACATTGTCAGAAAGGTTGAAGAAAGCAGAGCTGCAGATTGGAACTAACAGAACATTGTCCATAATAATGATATGTGCCCAGTTAAACATACAGTATCTATGGAGAAAGTAACAAGGATAGTTTGTCTGCATGATGTTATTGCTAGACAAGGCTAGGTTATAAGTATTTCTGGCATTACGGTTTATATGCAGATGTCAATGACAAAATGCTAAGTGTGTGGACAGAGACAGGGCCATACAGTGAAGTATTATATCCTAGAGTGTCCAAACATCTAACTTTTTGGCGACACCTCAATGCAAACCTTGCAGGATATGGTAAAACACTTCATTGTTAATAAGACATTTGAAATCTTGAGGTTGTATGATCTTGTATCCACATTTTGCATCGATTAGATTAATGAACTGTTTTTATTGAAGAGATTCCAATCCAGTTTTGACCAGTCTGTTTTAATGGTAATTATATATATATATATATATATATATATATATATATATATATATATATATATATATATATATATATATATATATATATATATATATATATATATATATATGTATATATGTATATATATATATATATATATATATATATATATATATATATATATATATATATATATATATATATCTTGTATTCCGTACTACATTGTGTACATCACCCATATGGAATAATTGTAAAACATTATATGGCTAATATTTTTCTAATGATGTAAAAATCCTCAGTGGGTCTGACAAGAGCCATTGTGACCTTTGTAATCTTTTTTTTTTCGCACTACCGCTCACAGGATGAGCATGAGATGCACAATAAACTAGCCACTCGGGCGGCACAACTAAGATCTCAACTATGTAACACCAATTTACCGGCTGACCTCCACTATGTGACACCAAGCACTGGATGACCTCCCCCACTATGTGACACCAAGCACTGAATAACCTCCCCCACTATGCGACACCAGGCACTGAATAACCTCCCCCAGTATGCGACACCAGGCACTGGATGACCTCCTCCACTATGTGACACCAGGCACTGGATGACCTCCTCCACTATGTGACACCAAGCACTGAATAACCTCCCCCACTATGCGACACCAGGCACTGAATAACCTCCCCCTGTATGCGACACCAGGCACTGGATGACCTCCTCCACTATGTGACACCAGGCATTGGATGACCTCCTCCACTATGTGACACCAGGCACTGGATGACCTCCTCCACTATGCGACACCAGGCCCTGGATGAATACAAGATTCAATTAACGTACCGTTGGGCATTGCTGGAGTCTTTGACCATGTCACTGTTGTCTCTGGCAAAACACTACTAATCTTTGACTTCCTTCTATACCTTACACACTAATTTCCATCGAGGTCGATCTCTTAAAGCAGTAATTAACGGAAGAGAGTCTGAAAGACTCGGAGTTCGCAAGTCGCTGCTGAAGTTTGTGATTATGTCGCTGCCAGTCCTGATGAGTTGATACCGGGTGAGCTGGTACAGCATCATGCCGGGTTTACCTGGAGTTTACCTGGAGAGAGTTTCGGGGGTCAACGCCCCCGCGGCCCGGTCTGTGACCAGGCCTCCTGGTGGATCAGCGCCTGATCAACCAGGCTGTTGCTGCTGGCTGCACGCAAACCAACGTACGAGCCACAGCCCGGCTGATCAGGAACTGTCTTTAGGTGCTTGTCCAGTGCCAGCTTGAAGACTGCCAGGGGTCTGTTGGTAATCCCCCTTATGTGTGCTGGGAGGCAGTTGAACAGTCTCGGGCCCCTGACACTTATTGTATGGTCTCTTAACGTGCTAGTGACACCCCTGCTTTTCATTGGGGGGATGGTGCATCGTCTGCCAAGTCTTTTGCTTTCGTAGTGAGTGATTTTCGTGTGCAAGTTTGGTACTAGTCCCTCTAGGATTTTCCAGGTGTATATAATCATGTATCTCTCCCTCCTGCGTTCCAGGGAATACAGGTTTAGAAACCTCAAGCGCTCCCAGTAATTGAGGTGTTTTATCTCCGTTATGCGCGCCGTGAAAGTTCTCTGTACATTTTCTAGGTCGGCAATTTCACCTGCCTTGAAAGGTGCTGTTAGAGTGCAGCAATATTCCAGCCTAGATAGAACAAGTGACCTGAAGAGTGTCATCATGGGCTTGGCCTCCCTAGTTTTGAAGGTTCTCATTATCCATCCTGTCATTTTTCTAGCAGATGCGATTGATACAATGTTATGGTCCTTGAAGGTGAGATCCTCCGACATAATCACTCCTAGGTCTTTGACGTTGGTGTTTCGCTCTATTTTGTGGCCAGAATTTGTTTTGTACTCTGATGAAGATTTAATTTCCTCATGTTTACCATATCTGAGTAATTGAAATTTCTCATCGTTGAACTTCATATTGTTTTCTGCAGCCCACTGAAAGATTTGGTTGATGTCCGCCTGGAGCCTTGCAGTGTCTGCAATGGAAGACACTGTCATGCAGATTCGGGTGTCATCTGCAAAGGAAGACACGGTGCTGTGGCTGACATCCTTGTCTATGTCGGATATGAGGATGAGGAACAAGATGGGAGCTAGTACTGTGCCTTGTGGGACAGAGCTTTTCACCGTAGCTGCCTCGGACTTTACTCTGTTGACGACTACTCTCTGTGTTCTGTTAGTGAGGAAATTATAGATCCATCGACCGACTTTTCCTGTTATTCCTTTAGCGCGCATTTTGTGCGCTATTACGCCATGGTCACACTTGTCGAAGGCTTTTGCAAAGTCTGTATATATTACATCTGCATTCTTTTTGTCTTCTAGTGCATTTAGGACCTTGTCGTAGTGATCCAGTAGTTGAGACAGACAGGAGCGACCTGTTCTAAACCCATGTTGCCCTGGGTTGTGTAACTGATGGGTTTCTAGATGGGTGGTGATCTTGCTTCTTAGGACCCTTTCAAAGATTTTTATGATATGGGATGTTAGTGCTATTGGTCTGTAGTTCTTTGCTGTTGCTTTACTGCCCCCTTTGTGGAGTGGGGCTATGTCTGTTGTTTTTAGTAACTGAGGGACGACCCCCGTGTCCATGCTCCCTCTCCATAGGATGGAAAAGGCTCGTGATAGGGGCTTCTTGCAGTTCTTGATGAACACAGAGTTCCATGAGTCTGGCCCTGGGGCAGAGTGCATGGGCATGTCATTTATCGCCTGTTCGAAGTCATTTGGCGTCAGGATAACATCGGATAGGCTTGTGTTAGTCAAATTTTGTGGCTCTCTCATAAAAAATTCATTTTGGTCTTCGACTCTCAGTCTGGTTAGCGGCTTGCTAAAAACTGAGTCATATTGGGACTTGAGTAGCTCACTCATTTCCTTGCTGTCATCTGTGTAGGACCCATCTTGTTTAAGTAGGGGCCCAATACTGGACGTTGTTCTCGATTTTGATTTGGCATAGGAGAAGAAATACTTTGGGTACAGCTGGTACAGCATCATGCCGGGTGAGCTGGTACAGCATCATGCCGGGTGAGCTGGTACAGCATCATGCCGGGTGAGCTGGTACAGCATCATGCCGGGTGAGCTGGTACAGCATCATGCCGGGTGAGCTGGTACAGCATCATGCCGGGTGAGCTGGTACAGCATCATGCCGGGTGATGCTGGTACATGCGGACGAGCTGGTACAGCATCATGCCGGGTGAGCTGGTACAGCATCATGCTGGGTGAGCTGGTACAGCATCATGCCGGGTGAGCTGGTACAGCATCATGCCGGGTGAGCTGGTACAGCATCATGCCGGGCGAGCTGGTACAGCATCATGCCGGGTGAGCTGGTACAGCATCATGCCGGGTGAGCTGGTACAGCATCATGCCGGGCGAGCTGGTACAGCATCATGCCGGGTGAGCTGGTACAGCATCATGCCGGGTGAGCTGGTACAGCATCATGCCGGGTGAGCTGGTACAGCATCATGCCGGGTGAGCTGGTACAGCATCATGCCGGGTGAGCTGGTACAGCATCGTGCTGAGTGAGCTAGTGTAACATCGTCCTAGGTGAGCGGTGGAATACAATACCGGGCGTGGTGATGGCAGCATTCCGTGGTTGCAAATGAGATGTCCGCCTCTTCAATCTCCTGTCTTCCTCCCGGTCAACCCTTACTGTATCTGCCTTGTCCTAGCATTTGTAAGTCTTCATTTACTTTATAACAAAAATGTTTTGTTCTAGGAGAGCTTTAACTTGACGAAGCTCCCTTTGAACCGTTTCATGTTTTATTATCATCTAGTGGTGCCAGTATCTCTTGTCAAATTTGAACAGGAATACCAAAAAACTGGATCTTCCTCCAGGTTACACGTTTGGATCATTTGAAAGTTTGGTTGTAGTGACATAGTGCTGCAGGAAGAATGTTTGTGGTGGTCCAGTGTTGGCTCCTTGCCTGCTTTTTAACCTACAGTAGCTGGAGGTGGTTCAGCAGAGGATAGAAGAACCATCGCTCACTGTGAGGCTCACCTTATCAAGGATGCCAGACAGGTAAACAAGCCTCAGGCAGGAGTTAAACAGAATCTACTGAGTAAAAAGTTTAACAATTACCATTTTGTTTTTTAGTAAACTTCGAAAGCAACTGTACTGTCTGACTGTGGTGCGAAAAGGAGGAAGAGGGGATGAAATGAAGGGAGGAAAGATGGGAGGGAAGGAGAGAGGGGAAACTGCTGCGAGAGATCAAAGGAAGGAACTGGTGCTGGAAGAGAGGGAATGGAAGGTTGCAGGAAGAGAAGATAAAAGTGAGGCTAGTGAGATGGGGTGAATGGAAGACGGAAAAGATAGAAGCAAGAAGGAAGCTAGACCATGGAATCAGCTTTGCTCACCGTTTCAGTAGTCTTGTGTAAATTAAGTTACTTCAAGCTGGAGTGAGATTGTATGCGTGATCCATGTAACTCTTTACTTAACTTTCTCTTTGATGACTTTTACCTCAGTGATAGAGCGTTCGACTCACAGTCAAAAGGACTTAAATTTGATTCCGGAGTGGGACGAGACGAATTGACAGGTCCCCATACATTTGCAGCAATGTTATCAGTAAAGTACCTAGGTGTTAGTAGCATGCTGGGGAAGGATACCTGTGGAAATTAATATTATCAGTTGGCTTTAACTGATAATCCCTCTGGGATTATTAACTCTCTTGTGTGTCTATGATCCAAAAATTAACAGATGGAATTTTAATTGAGATATGTTGCCCTAAACCTTCACTCAAAACATATCTTCCGGTGAAATTTTATTTCCAGAGCTAAATATTTAGGGGTGCCGCAAAAATTAAACTTTCCGATCACAAAATAAATGCGAATAGCATAAATATAGTCTAATTTATTTCAGAATATATCGTTTGGCATGGAGAACATGTCCTTCTCGTCTTGAGCACTAACTCTCAGGTTGTACTGCTTCGGGTCTCATGTTTGGTGGTGGATGAGTTGAATTGTGAAATGACAGCAACAACCCTCTCGGCGCTGTCGTTCACAACCCTTAACGAAACGTTGGCGGCTGTGGAACATTGCTAAGTGTCATCTACATTCCATTAAGAAGATGGCCTTGTGAGGATGGACACAGACTCTGACCCCTCTTAGGGAGAAATAGGTTGAAGACATTCCGGTTCTTGGCTATCACGAAGTCATGCAGTAATGTTTGAGAGCAGATTTCTTGTTATCATGCCTTTTCAAACCCTTCTCTCTTCTTGAGATTTTCCATCATTGCAGCCTTCTCCTGTTCTCCAGGAGAACAGGAGAAGGCTGACCAGTTCCTCGGACACATACAGCCATATGTGGCGCTTGAAGGCTGTGAGGGCAGTGCTCGACAACTGACAATTCCTGAATTCTCTTCCAAGATTCTCCATGAAGTCCAAGTCATTTTGGAGCCTATGATACGATCATTGCTTGATGCCTGGACCTGGTATATAAGTGAGAAACGAGGAGGCTGAGTTTCAGCACCGAACACAAAACTTGAACAGTGAGGGAGAACTGTTCTTTGATGAGAAAGATCTCTGGAACATAAATGACATTTGCCATCTATCAGGCTTGAAGGAAGGTTCCAGGTGCCCTGATCTTCACGCTTTACTCTGAAATCTTTACGACAGAATCAGCAGAAGTTTCTTGTAATCATTCCTGGGGTAAGCCTTCGACCCGATTGCTGCCTTCAGGTCCTTCAGTGATCTCTCTTTGAATCTTACCAGAAGACAAGTGAACTCTTATCGAGATCCTTATCTTCACTTGCTGGTTTTCACGGGGATCCATCAATGATTCCTAGCTTCTCTTTGAACTTCAAGTAGACATTAGAGAGAACCACTCTCTCACCAGAAAGGCCTTATCTTCAACTGAGATGTCATCACTGTCTTGTGAGCCACATCGAAGAATTCTCTAGCTGCTCCCGAAACATCATCATTTGAGTATGACAGTCCCGTAGATTCGATTCTGTTTTCTTTTTATCTTGTATTATGGGCCATTTTAGGAAATTTGCCTTTATTGTCAGCCAAAATTAGTGTTTGGATTTTAACCTTCTCCCACATCTCTAGCACTGCCTGAAGAGTTGATTTTGCTTTAGTTTTCTTCAGGACAAAGTGATGGAAGTAATAATTCCTAAGCAATATGTCTCTGGAAGGCAAAAGGGCTGGCAACTTCCTGTTGCCATATCCAATTATCCAAGCTAATAGAACTACATATCTAAAGAACAAGAATAGGTCACGTAAACATAGTAAAACATATAAGAAAATTTTATGCATACAATAAGTCTCAAAAGATCGAAAGGAGATCATGTTTCGATAGAATTTCGATGGGATTACAACCTTAAAGGAGGTCTTTCAGAGTGTTAAGGGTGACGCAGGAGGCTTGATTCTCAAACATCCCAGACGGGAGTATTGTGTCATAACTATGACATCGGGTAGGAAAAGAGAATTTTTTTCGTATCGGTTAGAGCATTAGACTTTCATGGTCCTGAAGGACGCTGCCTAAAAAAATAATCATTGTGCGTGTAATGCAGGATGTTCGATCCTTTGTAAGTAAAAAAAGACACATACAGAAAATAAAACCAGAATACGTATGGGTCCAAGAGCTGAACTTTGAGGTGCTCCACGTTCACTTGTCTTCATCTTTCGCTGGGACACTCTGCCTTCTGTTATAGTTGTTGATGTTAGTTATTAATCGGGAAATTTCACCTGAGCCGGAGTTAGGTTCACATGATCCAACCTTTATTATTGCGACGTTCATCAACATGAAGCTTCATCAGGTAACACTTCATGTGGGCGAAACCTCTTATTGCTAATAAAGGTCTTATGCAACATGTTTCATGTTACCTTCTGTCACCTTCACATATTTCAGCATAACTTTTGTGGTAGCTCGCCGATGCTGGGTCACCTCACCTTGCTGGTGGAATAACTCAGGTTTAACTTAACTAACAACTCAGCGCCTCAGCTTAAATAGCGTGGAGTGTTTTTTCCTCATTCTTCCACATTTGCTCGCGCTCCTGGCTGATGACATGGAACGATTTTATAGACTAGGATTACGGATTGTGAAAAAATTGATTTTGAATGGTTTACTTGAGTCGTGATTAGGATTTATGTAACGTGCCAGTGAACTGGTCACGATTGTAGCAAGTTAGTGCTGATAGAGTGAATTTGATGATGTTCTTAAACAGAATATTTTTAGAGTGCTGACTAACCTACCCCCCCAAAAAGAACTGTTTGTAAATAAAATAGAAAAACGACAACTGTAGACCCATAACACAAGAATCTTAGCGCAGAAAAAAATTTGCAGTATAGTATGGGCATGACGGTATTGCGGGGGTATACCAATATTTTACAAATATTTTATTATAATATGAGCAAAGGTCTGAGAGTATAGTAGAAATATAGCGTTTATAGTTTTGAAACTGGAGGGTATGATAGTATAGAAGTTCTCAAATAAGTACAGCACGGAAATATTAGCGTATTATGGGTAGGAGCGTACATTAGGAGTTGCAGTGTTATGAGGACTCGTAGATAATGGTGCAGAGACGAGGTGAGAACTGGGTATTGTAGAAGATACCACTATCTCCACCAGTACCACCGCCACCACCACCATCACCACCACCACCACCACCACCACCACCACCACCACCACCACCACCACCACCACCACCACCACCACCACCACCACCACCACCACCACCACCACCTCTGCCCTGGGTTGGTATCCAAGCTAAAAACAGTTGGGATGCTAAGGCCTGCCAGTTTCTGTGAGACGTGAGAGTCGTGCAGTGCAGTCAGTGTCCTCTTGTGTGAGGAAATCCCCGTTAAGTAAAAACTGTGGAGGTCTTACATCGACTCATCTACCGAAGGTGCTACAGCAGGAAGTGAACCATAGTCTCCTGTAAGGGTGGCATCCACTGGGCCTACCTGGCCCATTGTGTTTATGGTGTTCTCAGTAATTGGCGATATCTAGCAATGGAAAATTAAGCGCGTATATATCGCCAGTGGTGAATATAGGTGTAGTGCGCGATATTTCTTCGTTGTTAATGGTATTAATGCTTGTGGAGTAAAACGGAAAGCTGAAAACAATTGTTTTGATAAAGGCCATGTTCTAGAAGGTGCCACTAGAAAGTAAGAGTGCGGAAGGGAAAAAAAGTGAGTGTGTAAAAGTGCTTTGATGTGGGCGAAGTTTGAACAGTGCTGCGTGTTTACTGAAATAGATGTAGCAAAATAATCAGGATTGGTTAGGGATGCTTCTGAGTGGCCAGCACTCCCAGCGTCTCGTGTAGCACCCCCCAGCTGTCCCGTGTAGCACCCCCAGCTGTTTCGTGTAGCACCCCACCAGGTTTCGTGTAGCACTGCATCAGGTAAGTTGGCCCACGTGTAGCACCGTAGCTGTCTCACGTAGCACTACATGAGGCAAGTTACCCCATGTGTCCATGCCTGTCTCTCTAGGTATTTGGCGCTGCCTGAGTGTAAGCAGGAACGACGCTGCTTCCATAGTTGCTGGGGCCAGATCCTGAACTTAAATTGTAACTTTCGCCGAGGGAGCACAAAATGAGAGTGATATCTAGCTGTTAACATGATACTTTTTAGATTACTATTAACTAGGACTTCCTAAGAGTCCCTAGGAAGTACCTGAATAGGGTAAGAAAATTCAAGCAAGTAATCCTCGTCCTTATAATCTAGACCTTCTCCAGTCCAATCACCCACTTGTCCATCCTTTTCTCAAAACCACATAAGATTTCACTTAAATAACTCAGGCACTAATCAAACCCAGCTCTCTCACTCATATATCTGTCTAATATGTCTAATATTTTTTGTCTAATCTCGGCAGAATGGTCTGAAAACCACTCCTTTAGCTTTGATAAGTCTTCAGTCCCTTAGCTAAGGTCTAGATATATGTTCAGCCCCTTATCAATGATAAGTGTTCACTCTCCTAACCTTGATCTTCCTATCTCAGAGGCATGAGGGTGGAGACCTATATACTGGAGCCAGAAGAGAGGCAGTTGCAGACAGCATCACATGTGGACGGAACTCACTAGTGGGAGTAAGTCATGCCAACTGGGCCAGCGGTTGGTAAAAGAGTTGCAGTAGTAGTGGTATTAGCCCTGTGTACCAAGATTCATGCTGCACGGGCGAAACGTCTTGCCAATAAAGATACATAGTGTTGCGCAAGTGATTTATTCCATCAACTAAGTTAGTTGACAGGTGACTTGCAGCCTTAATTACCCTCATCAATGAACAAAAATTAAACCCAACTCAGTGACTGGCTGTTGTATGACTGGTCTTCCAGTCTGGTAGGAACAACTTTTCATTTAAGTCTGCAACATGTTTGCGACTTTTATGAAGAGGCTTATAGACGTAGAAATTAATGAAAAAAAACTTCTTAGTTGCTACATCTCATAGCGAGATTATAATTTACAGACGCCATAGATTCAGTCTACAGGAGCTACAGTAGTGGTGATCTTTTGGTATACCGTTGAATTTTCATTCTTATGAGGTTGCTGTTACTTCTTCCAGGCGCCGTAAGAACCATCTTCATTTTCTACAGAATAGACGCTTTTATTTTTACCTCAACACATTTAAAAGCTCAATCCTAAGATAAAGGACCCCATCATCCCTCCCTTACCTCTTGGAATGTCACCAGCAGTAGTCGACTAACACGCAGGTATCTATTTACTGCTATGCAAGCAGGGAAAGCAGGTGTAAGGAGACTTGAACATATATTACACCCTGCCAAGAATGCCACCCACATTAGTTGACTAACATCCAGGTAATTATTTACTGCTAGATCAAGAAGGGGTTCAGGTGTAAGGAGAGCTGGCCATAAGTATCACCTCACCCTACAATGAACCCTGGTCCTTCATTTGTGATCTGAATACCCTACCTCTGCGCTGCCTTAACGCCTTTCGACTGCGAGTGAGTTACAGAGTTCACCACTACACTAACTTCAAGAATACTCTTAACTTTTAAATAAGAATGAATATATACTTTTTATTGTTTATCCACGTAAAGACCACGAGGTTTACATATAAAAGAGATGATTAGAAAGAAGTGTTTTAATCACCACATGTGGGCTTAAAACCATTCGTCTCTAAGATACTTATAGCTAAATATAACATTACTACGGCTGTCAGTGAACTAAAGAACATCAATTCATATTGTAAGAAAATTAATTATACTACAGTTTGCAAGTGAAAAAAATAGCTAATATGAATATTCTAATCTTAAAATATTCTGCGATTTACATTAATATACATAAATATTATGAGAAATGATATGGGAACTTGATTAGATATATTGTTTCACAGTTTAGCAGACGATTGGTTGATTGATCAGTCAGGTTGTTTGTGACCTGTTCACCACCAGTAAAGAATACTTTAATTCCTAAAATAGGTATTAAACTGAATTTTCAGGGAGTATATATAAAGAGGTACACATATCTCAGTTTATATATCCTGCGTTCAGATGGCGGGATGGGAGCGAGGTATAAGGACTCTGAATGGTAGGATGTGGTGAACGATCACCCGCACCAGCTGTGCAGTAGTGACCCGCACCAGCTGTGCAATAGTGACCAGCACCAGCTATGCAATAGTGACCAGCATCAACCGTGTAGTAGTGACCAGCATCAACTGCGCAGTAGTGACCAGCACAAACTGTGCAGTAGTAACGAGCACCAACTGTGCAGCAGTGACCAACACCAACTGTGCAGTAGTGACCAGCATCAACTATGCAGTAGTGACCAGCACCAGCTGTGCAGTAGTGACCAGCACCAACTGTGCAGTAGTGACCAGCACCAACTGTGCAGTAGTGACCAGTATCAACTATGCAGTAGTGACCAGCACCAGCTGTGCAATAGTGCCCAGCATCAACTGTGCAGTAGTGACCAACACCAGCTGTGCCGTAGTGACCAACACCAACTGTGCAGTAGTGACCAGCACCAACTGTGCAGTAGTGACCAGCATCAACTATGCAGTAGTGACCCGCACCAGCTGTGCAGTAGTGACAAGCACCAACTGTGCAGTAGTGACCAGCACCAACTGTGCAGTAATGACCAGCATCAACTGTGCAGTTGCGACCAGCACCAGCTGTGCAGTAGTGACCAGCACCAACTGTGCAGTAGTGACCAGCACCAACTGTGCAGTAGTGACCAGCATCAACTGTGCAGTAGTGACCAGCATCAACTATGCAGTAGTGACCAGCACCAACTGTGCAGTAGTGACCAGCACCAACTGTGCAGTAGTGACCAGCATCAACTGTGCAGTAGTGACCAGCATCAACTGTGCAGTAGTGACCAGCACCAACTGTGCAGTAGTGACCAGCATCAACTGTGCAGTAGTGACACGCACCAGCTGTGCAGTAGTGACCAGCACCAGCTGTGCAGTAGTGACCAGCACCAACTATGCAGTAGTGACTAGCATCAACTGTGCAGTAGTGACCAGCACCAACTGTGCAGTAGTGACCAGCACCAACTATGCAGTAGTGACCAGCACCAACTGTGCAGTAGTGACCAGCACCAACTGTGCAGTAGTGACCAGCATCAATTGTGCAGCAGGGACCAGCATCAACTGTGCAGTAGTGACCAGCACCAACTGTGCAGTAGTGACCAGCATCAACTGTGCAGTAGTGACCAGCACCAACTGTGCAGTAGTGACCAGCATCAACTGTGCAGTAGTGACCAGCACCAACTGTGCAGTAGTGACCAGCACCAACTGTGCAGTAGTGACCAGCACCAACTGTGCAGTAGTGACCAGCATCAACTGTGCAGTAGTGACCTGGAGTTTACCTGGAGTTTACCTGGAGAGAGTTCCGGGGGTCAACGCCCCCGCGGCCCGGTCTGTGACCAGGCCTCCTGGTGGATCAGAGCCTGATCAACCAGGCTGTTGCTGCTGGCTGCACGCAAACCAACGTACGAGCCACAGCCCGGTTGATCAGGAACCTACTTTAGGTGCTTGTCCAGTGCCAGCTTGAAGACTGCCAGGGGTCTGTTGGTAATCCCCCTTATGTATGCTGGGAGGCAGTTGAACAGTCTCGGGCCCCTGACACTTATTGTATGGTCTCTTAACGTGCTAGTGACATCCCTGCTTTTCATTGGGGGGATGTTGCATCGTCTGCCAAGTCTTTTGCTTTCGTAGTGAGTGATTTTCGTGTGCAAGTTCGGTACTAGTCCCTCTAGGATTTTCCAGGTGTATATAATCATGTATCTCTCCCGCCTGCGTTCCAGGGAATACAGGTTTAGGAACCTCAAGCGCTCCCTGTAATTGAGGTGTTTTATCTCCGTTATGCGCGCCGTGAAGGTTCTCTGTACATTTTCTAGGTCAGCAATTTCACCTGCCTTGAAAGGTGCTGTTAGTGTGCAGCAATATTCCAGCCTAGATAGAACAAGTGACCTGAAGAGTGTCATCATGGGCTTGGCCTCCCTAGTTTTGGAGGTTCTCATTATCCATCCTGTCATTTTTCTAGCAGATGCGATTGATACAATGTTATGGTCCTTGAAGGTGAGATCCTCCGACATGATCACTCCCAGGTCTTTGACGTTGGTGTTTCGCTCTATTTTGTGGCCAGAATTTGTTTTGTACTCTGATGAAGATTTAATTTCCTCGTGTTTACCATATCTGAGTAATTGAAATTTCTCATCGTTGAACTTCATATTGTTTTCTGCAGCCAACTGAAAGATTTGGTTGATGTCCGCCTGGAGCCTTGCAGTGTCTGCAATGGAAGACACTGTCATGCAGATTCGGGTGTCATCTGCAAAGGAAGACACGGTGCTGTGGCTGACATCTTTGTCTATGTCGGATATGAGGATGAGGAACAAGATGGGAGCGAGTACTGTGCCTTGTGGAACAGAGTTTTTCACCGTAGCTGCCTCGGACTTTACTCTGTTGACGACTACTCTCTGTGTTCTGTTAGTGAGGAAATTATAGATCCATCGACCGACTTTTCCTGTTATTCCTTTAGCACGCATTTTGTGCGCTATTACGCCATGGTCACACTTGTCGAAGGCTTTTGCAAAGTCTGTATATATTACATCTGCATTCTTTTTGTCTTCTAGTGCATTTAGGACCTTGTCGTAGTGATCCAATAGTTGAGACAGACAGGAGCGACCTGTTCTAAACCCATGTTGCCCTGGGTTGTGTAACTGATGGGTTTCTAGATGGGTGGTGATCTTGCTTCTTAGGACCCTTTCAAAGATTTTTATGATATGGGATGTTAGTGCTATTGGTCTGTAGTTCTTTGCTGTTGCTTTACTGCCCCCTTTGTGGAGTGGGGCTATGTCTGTTATTTTTAGTAACTGTGGGATGACCCCCGTGTCCATGCTCCCTCTCCATAGGATGGAAAAGGCTCGTGATAGGGGCTTCTTGCAGTTCTTGATGAACACGGAGTTCCATGAGTCTGGCCCTGGGGCAGAGTGCATGGGCATGTCATTTATCGCCTGTTCGAAGTAATTTGGCGTCAGGATAACATCGGATAGGCTTGTGTTAATCAAATTTTGTGACTCTCTCATAAAAAATTCATTTTAATCTTCGACTCTCAGTCTCGTTAGCGGCTTGCTAAAAACTGAGTCATATTGGGACTTGAGTAGCTCACTCATTTCCTTGCTGTCATCTGTGTAGGACCCATCCTGTTTAAGTAGGGGCCCAATACTGGACGTTGTTCTCGACTTTGATTTGGCATAGGAGAAGAAATACTTTGGATTTCTATCGATTTCATTTATGGCTTTTAGTTCTTCCCGCGATTCCTGACTCCTATAAAATTCCTTTAGCTTAAGTTCGATGCTTGCTATTTCTCTGACCAGTGTCTCCCTACGCATTTCAGATATATTGACCTCTTTTAGCCGCTCTGTTATTCTTTTCCGTCGCCTGTAAAGGGAGCGCCTGTCTCTTTCTATTTTACATCTACTCCTCCTTTTTCTTAGAGGAATAAGCCTTGTGCATACATCGAGTGCCACCAAGTTAATCTGTTCTAGGTATAAGTTGGGGTCTGTGTTGCTTAGTATATCTTCCCAGCTTATATCGGTTAGGACTTGGTTTACTTGGTCCCACTTTATGTTTTTGTTATTGAAGTTGAATTTGGTGAATGCTTCCTCGTGACTAGTCTCATTATGTCGGTCTGGGGCTCCACGCATACATGTCTGAACCTCAATTATGTTGTGATCTGAGTATATTGTTTTTGATATGGTGACATTTCTTATCAGATCATCATTGTTAGTGAAGATGAGGTCTAGTGTATTCTCCAGTCTAGTAGGCTCTATTATTTGCTGGTTTAAATTGAATTTTGTGCAGAGATTTAAAAGCTCGTGTGAGTGAGTTTTCATCAGAGCTGCCTCCTGGTGTTATTACTGCAACAATATTATTTGCTATATTCCTCCATTTTAGGTGCCTTAAGTTGAAATGCCCCATTAGCAAGATGTTGGGTGCAGGAGCTGGAAGATTTTCCAGACAGTGGTCAGTTTTTAACAGCTGTTCCTGGAATTGCTGGGATGTTGCATCCGGAGGCTTGTAGACTACCACAATGACTAGGTTTTGGTTCTCGACCTTTACTGCTAAAACTTCCACTACATCATTTGAGGCATTAAGCAGTTCTGTGCAAACAAGTGACTCTGCAATGTATAGGCCAACCCCCCCCCCCTTTTGCCTGTTCACTCTGTCACATCTGTATAGGTTGTAACCTGGGATCCATATTTCGTTGTCCAAGTGATCCTTTATGTGGGTCTCAGTGAAAGCCGCGAACATTGCCTTTGCCTCTGCAAGCAGTCCACGGATGAAAGGTATTTTGTTGTTTGTTGCTGGCTTTAGACCCTGTATATTTGCAAAGAAGAATGTCATCGGACTGGTGGTATTGTTGGTACTGGGGGTGGGATTTTTTTCCGGCATTAGTATCTGTATCTGTTGGTTTGGAGTGGAGGCCATCGACTGTGGTTCCACTAGAGGAATGAATGGATTTGGTGTACGATTTCTGCCATTTCCTGCCAGTTTTTTTTCCTTCCTGGCACTAAAAAACCTCTCCCTCTTGAGTGGCTGTGGCTACCCAGGTTTTCCCATGGCCTGGATATTTTGTATCTTTTTGTCCCCTTTAGATGGTGTGCCTGGCAATTTAAGTTATAACACAGTCTTTCCTGTACTGAAGAGGTACACAGTTCAGGGTGAAAAAGCTTACAGGAAGGGAGTTTGCATTTTCCTGTTGTCATATGGGCATGGCATTTTCTAGGGTGGTCATAGTTACACGTCCCGTCTGTTTTTCCAGATTTCCCATGCCTGCAGATACCAAGTGCATAGTATGTGCACAACATCAACTGTGCAGTAGTGACCAGCACCAACTGTGCAGTAGTGACCAGCACCAACTGTGCAGTAGTGACCAGCATCAACTGTGCAGTAGTGACCAGTACAAACTGAGCAGTAGTGACCAGCATCAACTGTGCAGTAGTGACCAGCATCAACTGTGCAGTAGTGACCAGCACCAACTGTGCAGTAGTGACCAGCATCAATTGTGCAGTAGTAACCAGCACAAACTGTGCAGTAGTGACCAGCACCAACTGTGCAGTAGTGACCAGCATCAACTGTGCAGTAGTGACCAGCATCAGCTGTGCAGTAGTGACCACCACCAACTGTGCAGTAGTGACCAGCACCAATTGTGCAGTAGTGACCACCACCAACTGTGCAGTAGTGACAAGCACCAACTGTGCAGTAGTGACCAGCATCAACTGTGCAGTAGTGACCAGCACCAACTGTGCAGTAGTGACCAGCATCAACTGTGCAGTAGTGACCAGCATCAACTGTGCAGTAGTGACCAGCATCAACTGTGCAGTAGTGACCAGCATCAACTGTGCAGTAGTGACCAGCACCAACTGTGCAGTAGTAACCAGCACAAACTGTGCAGTAGTGACCAGCACCAACTGTGCAGTAGTGACCAGCACCAACTCTGCAGTAGTCACCAGCATCAACTGTGCAGTAGTGACCAGCACCAACTGTGCAGTAGTGACCAGCACCAACTGTGCAGTAGTGACCAGCATCAACTGTGCAGTAGTGACCAGCACAAATTGTGCAGTAGTGACCAGCATCAACTATGCAGTAGAGACCAGCATCAACTGTGCAGTAGTGACCAGCATCAACTGTGCAGTAGTGACCAGCATCAACTGTGCAGTAGTGACCCGCACCAACTGTGAAGTAGTAACCAGCACCAACTGTGCAGTAGTGACCAGCATCAACTGTGCAGTAGTGACCAGCATCAACTGTGCAGTAGTGACAAGCATCAACTGTGCACTAGTGACCAGCTTCAACTGTGCAATAGTGAACAGTATCAACTGTGCATTAGTAACCAGCACCAACTGTGCATTAGTGACCAGCACCAACTGTGCAGTAGTGACCAGCACCAACTGTGCAGTAGTGACCAGCACCAACTGTGCAGTAGTGACCCGCACCAACTCTGCAGTAGTCACCAGCACCAACTGTGCAGTAGTAACCAGCATCAACTGTGCAATAGTGACCAGCATCAACTGTGCGGTAGTGACCAGCACCAACTGTGCAGTAGTGACCAGCACCAACTGTGCAGTAGTGACCCGCACCAACTGTGCAGTAGTGCCCCGCACCAACTGTGCAGTAGTGACCAGCACCAGCTGTGCAGTAGTGACCAGCACCAACTGTGCAGTAGTGACCCGCACCAACTGTGCAGTAGTGGCCAGCATCAACTGTGCAGTAGTGACCAGCATCAACTGTGCAGTAGTGACCAGCACCATCTGTGCAGTAGTGACCAGCACCAACTGTGCAGTGGTGACCAGCACCAACTGTGCAGTAGTGACCAGCACCAAATGTGCAGTAGTGACCAGCATCAACTGTGCAGTAGTGACCAGCACCAACTGTGCAGTAGTGACCAGCATCAACTGTGCAGTAGTGACCAGCACCAACTGTGCAGTAGTAACCAGCATCAACTGTGCAGTAGTGACCAGCACCAACTGTGCAGTAGTAACCAGCATCAACTGTGCAGTAGTGACCAGCACCAACTGTGCAGTAGTGACCAGCATCAACTGTGCAGTAGTGACCCGCATCAACTGTGCAGTAGTAATCAGCATCAACTGTGCAGTAGTGACCAGCACCAACTGTGCAGTAGTGACCAGCATCAACTGTGCAGTAGTGACCAGCACCAACTGTGCAGTAGTGACCCGCACCAACTGCGCAGTAGTGACCAGAACCAGCTGTGCAGTCGTGCCCAGCACCAACTGTGCAGTAGTGACCAGCATCAACTGTGCAGTAGTGACCAGCATCAACTGTGCAGTAGTGACCAGCACCAACTGTGCAGTAGTGACCAGCATCAACTGTGCAGTAGTGACCCGCACCAACTGTGCAGTAGTAACCAGCACCAACTGTGCAGTAGTGACCAGCACCAACTGTGCAGTAGTGACCAGCATCAACTGTGCAGTAGTGACCAGCATCAACTGTGCAGTAGTAACCAGCATCAACTGTGCAGTAGTGACCAGCACCAACTGTGCAGTAGTGACCAGCACCAACTGTGCAGTAGTGACCAGCATCAACTGTGCAGTAGTGACCAGCATCAACTGTGCAGTAGTGACCAGCACCAACTGTGCAGTAGTGACCAGCACCAACTGTGCAGTAGTGACCCGCACCAACTGTGCAGTAGTGGCCAGCATCAACTGTGCAGTAGTGACCAGCATCAACTGTGCAGTAGTGACCAGCACCATCTGTGCAGTAGTGACCAGCACCAACTGTGCAGTGGTGACCAGCACCAACTGTGCAGTAGTGACCAGCACCAACTGTGCAGTAGTGACCAGCATCAACTGTGCAGTAGTGACCAGCACCAACTGTGCAGTAGTGACCAGCATCAACTGTGCAGTAGTGACCAGCACCAACTGTGCAGTACTAACCAGCATCAACTGTGCAGTAGTGACCAGCACCAACTGTGCAGTAGTAACCAGCATCAACTGTGCAGTAGTGACCAGCACCAACTGTGCAGTAGTGACCAGCATCAACTGTGCAGTAGTGACCCGCATCAACTGTGCAGTAGTAATCAGCATCAACTGTGCAGTAGTGACCAGCACCAACTCTGCAGTAGTGACCAGCATCAACTGTGCAGTAGTGACCAGCACCAACTGTGAGGTAGTGACCCGCACCAACTGTGCAGTATTGACCAGAACCAGCTGTGCAGTCGTGCCCAGCACCATCTGTGCAGTAGTGACCAGCATCAACTGTGCAGTAGTGACCAGCATCAACTGTGCAGTAGTGACCAGCACCAACTGTGCAGTAGTGACCAGCATCAACTGTGCAGTAGTGACCCGCACCAACTGTGCAGTAGTAACCAGCACCAACTGTGCAGTAGTGACCAGCACCAACTGTGCAGTAGTGACCAGCATCAACTGTGCAGTAGTGACCAGCATCAACTGTGCAGTAGTAACCAGCATCAACTGTGCAGTAGTGACCAGCACCAACTGTGCAGTAGTGACCAGCACCAACTGTGCAGTAGTGACCAGCATCAACTGTGCAGTAGTGACCAGCATCAACTGTGCAGTAGTGACCAGCACCAACTGTGCAGTAGTGACCAGCACCAACTGTGCAGTAGTGACCAGCATCAACTGTGCAGTAGTAACAAGCATCAACTGTGCAGTAGTGACCAGCACCAACTGTGCAGTAGTGACCAGCATCAACTGTGCAGTAGTGACCCGCATCAACTGTGCAGTAGTGACCAGCACCAACTGTGCAGTAGTGACCAGCACCAACTGTGCAGTAGTGACCAGCATCAACTGTGCAGTAGTGACCCGCATTAACTGTGCAGTAGTAATCAGCATCAACTGTGCAGTAGTGACCAGCACCAACTGTGCAGTAGTGACCTGCATCAACTGTGCAGTAGTGACCCGCATCAACTGTGCAGTAGTAATCAGCATCAACTGTGCAGTAGTGACCAGCACCAACTGTGCAGTAGTGACCAGCACCAACTGTGCAGTAGTGACCAGCACCAACTGTGCAGTAGTGACCCGCACCAACTGTGCAGTAGTTACCACCACCAACTGTGCAGTATTAACCAGCACCAACTGTGCAGTAGTGACAAGGACCAACTGTGCAGTAGTGACCAGCATCAACTGTGCAGTAGTGACCAGCATCAACTGTGCAGTAGTGACCCGCATCAACTGTGCAGTAGTAATCAGCATCAACTGTACAGTAGTGACCAGCACCAACTGTGCAGTAGTGACCAGCACCAACTGTGCAGTAGTGACCAGCACCAACTGTGCAGTATTGACCAGCACCATCGGTGCAGTAGTGACCAGCACCAACTGTGCAGTAGTAACCAGCACCAACTGTGCAGTAGTGACCAGCACCAACTGTGCAGTAGTGACCAGCATCAACTGTGCATTAGTAACCAGCACTAACTGTGCAGTATTGACCAGCACCAACTGTGCAGTGGTGACCAGCGCCAATTGTGCAGTAGTGACCAGCATCAACTGTGCAGTAGTGACCAGCACCAACTGTGCAGTAGTGACCATCATCAACTGTGCAGTAGTGACCAGCACCAACTCTGCAGTAGTAACAAGCATCAATTGTGCAGTAGTAACCAGCATCAACTGTGCAGTAGTGACCAGCATCAACTGTGCAGTAGTGACCAGCACCAACTGTGCAGTATTGACCAGCACCATCGGTGCAGTAGTGACCAGCACCAACTGTGCAGTAGTAACCAGCACCAACTGTGCAGTAGTGACCAGCACCAACTGTGCAGTAGTGACCAGCATCAACTGTGCAGTAGTGACCAGCACCAACTGTGCAGTAGTTACCAGCACCAACTGTGCAGTAGTAACCAGCACCAACTGTGCAGTAGTGACCAGCACCAACTGTGCAGTAGTGACCAACATTAACTGTGCAGTAGTAATCAGCATCAACTGTGCAGTAGTGACCAGCACCAACTGTGCAGTAGTGACCAGCACCAACTGTGCAGTAGTGACCAGCACCAACTGTGCAGTAGTGACCCGCACCAACTGTGCAGTAGTGACCAGCATTAACTGTGCAGTAATAATCAGCATCAACTGTGCAGTAGTGACCAGCACCAACTGTGCAGTAGTGACCAGCACCAACTGTGCAGTAGTGACCAGCACCAACTGTGCAGTAGTGACCAGCATTAACTGTGCAGTAGTGACCAGCACCAACTGTGCAGTAGTGACCAGCATCAACTGTGCAGTAGTGACCCGCACCAACTGTGCAGTAGTGACCACCACCAACTGTGCAGTATTAACCAGCACCAACTGTGCAGTAGTGACCAGCACCAACTGTGCAGTAGTGACCAGCATCAACTGTGTAGTAGTGACCAGCATCAACTGTGCAGTACTGACCAGCATCAACTGTGCAGTAGTGACCCGCATCAACTGTGCAGTAGTAATCAGCATCAACTGTTTACCTGGAGTTTACCTGGAGAGAGTTTCGGGGGTCAATGCCCCCGCGGCCCGGTCTGTGACCAGGCCTCCTGGTGGATCAGCGCCTGATCAACCAGGCTGTTGCTTCTGGCTGCACGCAAACCAACGTACGAGCCACAGCCCGGCTGATCAGGAACTGACTTTAGGTGCTTGTCCAGTGCCAGCTTGAAGACTGCCAGGGGTCTGTTGGTAATCCCCCTTATGTGTGCTGGGAGGCAGTTGAACAGTCTCGGGCCCTTGACACTTATTGTATGGTCTCTTAACGTGCTAGTGACACCCCTGCTTTTCATTGGGGGGATGGTGCATCGTCTGCCAAGTCTTTTGCTTTCGTAGTGAGTGATTTTCGTGTGCAAGTTCGGTACTAGTCCCTCTAGGATTTTCCAGGTGTATATAATCATGTATCTCTCCCTCCTGCGTTCCAGGGAATTCAGGTTTAGAAACCTCAAGCGCTCCCAGTAATTGAGGTGTTTTATCTCCGTTATGCGCGCCGTGAAAGTTCTCTGTACATTTTCTAGGTCGGCAATTTCACCTGCCTTGAAAGGTGCTGTTAGAGTGCAGCAATATTCCAGCCTAGATAGAACAAGTGACCTGAAGAGTGTCATCATGGGCTTGGCCTCCCTAGTTTTGAAGGTTCTCATTATCCATCCTGTCATTTTTCTAGCAGATGCGATTGATACAATGTTATGGTCCTTGAAGGTGAGATCCTCCGACATAATCACTCCCAGGTCTTTGACGTTGGTGTTTCGCTCTATTTTGTGGCCAGAATTTGTTTTGTACTCTGATGAAGATTTGATTTCCTCATGTTTACCATATCTGAGTAATTGAAATTTCTCATCGTTGAACTTCATATTGTTTTCTGCAGCCCACTGAAAGATTTGGTTGATGTCCGCCTGGAGCCTTGCAGTGTCTGCAATGGAAGACACTGTCATGCAGATTCGGGTGTCATCTGCAAAGGAAGACACGGTGCTGTGGCTGACATCCTTGTCTATGTCGGATATGAGGATGAGGAACAAGATGGGAGCTAGTACTGTGCCTTGTGGAACAGAGCTTTTCACCGTAGCTGCCTCGGACTTTACTCTGTTGACGACTACTCTCTGTGTTCTGTTAGTGAGGAAATTATAGATCCATCGACCGACTTTTCCTGTTATTCCTTTAGCGCGCATTTTGTGCGCTATTACGCCATGGTCACACTTGTCGAAGGCTTTTGCAAAGTCTGTATATATTACATCTGCATTCTTTTTGTCTTCTAGTGCATTTAGGACCTTGTCGTAGTGATCCAGTAGTTGAGACAGACAGGAGCGACCTGTTCTAAACCCATGTTGCCCTGGGTTGTGTAACTGATGGGTTTCTAGATGGGTGGTGATCTTGCTTCTTAGGACCCTTTCAAAGATTTTTATGATATGGGATGTTAGTGCTATTGGTCTGTAGTTCTTTGCTGTTGCTTTACTGCCCCCTTTGTGGAGTGGGGCTATGTCTGTTGTTTTTAGTAACTGAGGGACGACCCCCGTGTCCATGCTCCCTCTCCATAGGATGGAAAAGGCTCGTGATAGGGGCTTCTTGCAGTTCTTCATGAACACAGAGTTCCATGAGTCTGGCCCTGGGGCAGAGTGCATGGGCATGTCATTTATCGCCTGTTCGAAGTCATTTGGCGTCAGGATAACATCGGATAGGCTTGTGTTAATCAAATTTTGTGGCTCTCTCATAAAAAATTCATTTTGATCTTCGACTCTCAGTCTGGTTAGCGGCTTGCTAAAAACTGAGTCATATTGGGACTTGAGTAGCTCACTCATTTCCTTGCTGTCATCTGTGTAGGACCCATCTTGTTTAAGTAGGGGCCCAATACTGAGCGTTGTTCTCGATTTTGATTTGGCATAGGAGAAGAAATACTTTGGGTTTCTTTCGATTTCATTTATAGCTTTTAGTTCTTCACGCGATTCCTGACTCCTAAAGGATTCTTTTAGCTTAAGTTCGATGCTTGCTATTTCTCTGACCAGTGTCTCCCTGCGCATTTCAGATATATTGACCTCTTTTAGCCGCTCTGTTATTCTTTTCCGTCGCCTGTAAAGGGAGCGCCTGTCTCTTTCTATTTTACATCTACTCCTCCTTTTTCTTAGAGGAATAAGCCTTGTGCATACATCGAGTGCCACCGAGTTAATCTGTTCTAGGCATAAGTTTGGGTCTGTGTTGCTTAGTATATCTTCCCAGCTTATATCGGTTAGGACTTGGTTTACTTGGTCCGACTTTATGTTTTTGTTATTGAAGTTGAATTTGGTGAATGCTCCCTCGTGACTAGTCTCATTTTGTCGGTCTGGGGCTCCTCGCATACATGTCTGAACCTCAATTATGCAGTAGTGACCAGCACCAACTGTGCAGTAGTGACCAGCACCAACTGTGCAGTAGTGACCACCATCAACTGTGCAGTAGTGACCAGCACCAACTGTGCAGTAGTGACCAGCACCAACTGTGCAGTAGTGACCAGCACCAACTGTGCAGTAGTGACCAGCACCAACTGTGCAGTAGTGACCAGCATTAACTGTGCATAGTGACCAGCACCAACTGTGCAGTAGTGACCAGCATCAACTGTGCAGTAGTGACCAGCACCAACTGTGCATAGTGACCAGCACCAACTGTGCAGTAGTGCCAGCATCAACTGTGCATAGTGACCAGCATCAACTGTGCAGTAGTAACCAGCATCAACTGTGCAGTAGTGACCAGCATCAACTGTGCATAGTGACCAGCACCAACTGTGCAGTAGTGACCAGCATCAACTGTGCATAGTGACCAGCACCAACTGTGCAGTAGTAACCAGCATCAACTGTGCAGTAGTAACCAGCATCAACTGTGCAGTAGTGACCAGCACCAACTGTGCAGTAGTGACCAGCATCAACTGTGCAGTAGTGACCCGCATTAACTGTGCAGTAGTAATCAGCATCAACTGTGCAGTAGTGACCAGCACCAACTGTGCAGTAGTGATCAGCACCAACTGTGCAGTAGTGACCAGCATCAACTGTGCAGTAGTGACCCGCATCAACTGTGCAGTAATAATCAGCATCAACTGTGCAGTAGCGACCAGCACCAACTGTGCAGTAGTGACCAGCACCAACTGTGCAGTAGTGACCAGCACCAACTGTGCAGTAGTGACCCGCACCAACTGTGCAGTAGTTACCACCACCAACTGTGCAGAATTAACCAGCACCAACTGTGCAGTAGTGACCAGCACCAACTGTGCAGTAGTGACCAGCATCAACTGTGTAGTAGTGACCAGCATCAACTGTGCAGTAGTGACCAGCATCAACTGTGCAGTAGTGACCCGCATCAACTGTGCAGTAGTAATCAGCATCAACTGTGCATTAGTGACCAGCACCAACTGTGCAGTAGTGACCAGCACCAACTGTGCAGTAGTGACCAGCACCAACTGTGCAGTAGTGACCAGCACCAACTGTGCAGTAGTGACCAGCACCAACTGTGCAGTAGTAACCAGCACCAACTGTGCAGTAGTAACCAGCATCAACTGTGCATTAGTGACCAGCACCAACTGTGCAGTAGTGAACAGCATCAACTGTGCAGTAGTAACCAGCATCAACTGTGCAGTAGTGACCAGCACCAACTGTGCAGTAGTGACCAGCATCAACTGTGCATTAGTGACCAGCACAAACTGTGCAGTATTGACCAGCACCAACTGTGCAGTAGTGACCAGCGCCAACTGTGCAGTAGTGACCAGCATCAACTGTGCAGTAGTGACCAGCACCAACTGTGCAGTAGTGACCATCATCAACTGTGCAGTAGTGACCAGCACCAACTGTGCAGTAGTGACCAGCATCAACTGTGCAGTAGTGACCAGCATCAACTGTGCAGTAGTAATCAGCATCAACTGTGCAGTAGTGACCAGCACCAACTGTGCAGTAGTGTCCAGCACCAACTGTGCAGTAGTGACCAGAACCAGCTGTGCAGTAGTTACCAGCACCAACTGTGCAGTAGTGACCAGCACCAACTGTGCAGTAGTGACCAGAACCAGCTGTGCAGTAGTTACCAGCACCAACTGTGCAGTAGTTACCAGCACCAACTGTGCAGTAGTAACCAGCACCAACTGTGCAGTAGTGACCAGCACCAACTGTGCAGTTGTGACCAGCATCAACTGTGCAGTAGTGACCAGCATCAACTGTGCAGTAGTGACCAGCATCAACTGTGCAGTAGTGACCAGCACCAACTGTGCAGTAGTAACCAGCACCAACTGTGCAGTAGTGACCATCATCAACTGTGCAGTAGTGACCCGCACCAACTGTGCAGTAGTGACCAGCACCAACTGTGCAGTAGTGACCAGCATCAACTGTGCAGTAGTGACCTGCATCAACTGTGCAGTAGTGACCAGCATCAACTGTGCAGTAGTGACCAGCATCAACTGTGCAGTAGTGACCAGCACCAACTGTGCAGTAGTAACCAGCACCAACTGTGCAGTAGTGACCAGCATCAACTGTGCAGTAGTGACCTGCATCAACTGTGCAGTAGTGACCAGCATCAACTGTGCAGTAGTGACCAGCATCAACTGTGCAGTAGTGACCAGCATCAACTGTGCAGTAGTGACCAGCATCAACTGTGCAGTAGTGACCAGCATCAACTGTGCAGTAGTGACCAGCATCAACTGTGCAGTAGTGACCAGCATCAACTGTGCAGTAGTGACCAGCATCAACTGTGCAGTAGTGACCAGCATCAACTGTGCAGTAGTGACCAGCATCAACTGTGCAGTAGTGACCAGCATCAACTGTGCAGTAGTGACCTGCATCAACTGTGCAGTAGTGACCAGCATCAACTGTGCAGTAGTGACCAGCATCAACTGTGCAGTAGTGACCAGCATCAACTGTGCAGTAGTGACCAGCACCAACTGTGCAGTAGTAACCAGCACCAACTGTGCAGTAGTGACCAGCATCAACTGTGCAGTAGTGACCTGCATCAACTGTGCAGTAGTGACCAGCATCAACTGTGCAGTAGTGACCAGCATCAACTGTGCAGTAGTGACCAGCATCAACTGTGCAGTAGTGACCAGCATCAACTGTGCAGTAGTAACCAGCACCAACTGTGCAGTAGTGACCAGCATCAACTATGCAGTAGTGACCTGCATCAACTGTGCAGTAGTGACCAGCATCAACTGTGCAGTAGTGACCAGCATCAACTGTGCAGTAGTGACCAGCATCAACTGTGCAGTAGTGACCAGCATCAACTGTGCAGTAGTGACCAGCATCAACTGTGCAGTAGTGACCATCATCAACTGTGCAGTAGTGACCAGCATCAACTGTGCAGTAGTGACCTGCATGAACTGTGCAGTAGTGACCAGCATCAACTGTGCAGTAGTGACCAGCATCAACTGTGCAGTAGTGACCAGCATCAACTGTGCAGTAGTGACCAGCATCAACTGTTCAGTAGTGACCTGCATCAACTGTGCAGTAGTGACCAGCATCAACTGTGCAGTAGTGACCAGCATCAACTGTGCAGTAGTGACCAGCATCAACTGTGCAGTAGTGACCAGCATCAACTGTGCAGTAGTGACCAGCATCAACTGTGCAGTAGTGACCAGCATCAACTGTGCAGTAGTGACCAGCATCAACTGTGCAGTAGTGACCAGCACCAACTGTGCAGTAGTGACCAGCACCAACTGTGCAGTAGTAACCAGCACCAACTGTGCAGTAGTGACCAGCATCAACTGTGCAGTAGTGACCAGCATCAACTGTGCAGTAGTGACCAGCACCAACTGTGCAGTAGTGACCAGCACCAACTGTGCAGTAGTAACCAGCACCAACTGTGCAGTAGTGACCAGCATCAACTGTGCAGTAGTGACCAGCATCAACTGTGCAGTAGTGACCAGCATCAACTGTGCAGTAGTGACCATCATCAACTGTGCAGTAGTGACCCGCACATGTGTAGGAAATGGAGTAAATTATACAATGGAACATGTTCAGTTTATTAAAGTTAATTTGTAGGAAAGATATGATATTTAACATGACTCATCTAGTAGTAAACCAGTTGTACACACACACACACACACACACACACACACACGTAAGGGACACTACAAGAGAGAGAGGAGAGGATGAACCAGCAAGACTGGACTTAGTATTCACCTTGAGTAGTGCAGATATTGAGGACATCACATATGAAAGACCCCTTGGGGCCAGCGATCATGTGGTTTTGAGCTTCGAATACACAGTAGAGCTACAAGTGGAGGGGGAAGCAGGAAGGCCAGGACGAATGAAACCAAACTACAGGAAAGGGGACTACACAGGAATGAGGAACTTCCTGAATGAGGTTCAGTGGGACAGAGAACTGGCAGGGAAACCAGTTAATGAGATGATGGAATATGTAGTCACAATGTGCAAGGAGGCTGAGGAGAGGTTTGTACCCAAGGGTAACAGGAATAATGAAAAAGCCAGGATGAGCCCATGGTTCACTCAAAGATGCAAGGAGGCAAAAACCAAGTGTGCTAGGGAATGGAAGAAATATAGAAGGCAAAGGACCCAGGAGAATAAGGAGAGCAGTCGTAGAGCCAGAAACGAATATGCACAGATAAGAAGGGAGGCCCAACGTCAATATGAAAACGACATAGCAGCAAAAGCCAAATCTGACCCGAGGCTGTTATACAGCCACATCAGGAAGAAAACAACCGTCAAGGACCAGGTAATCAGGCTAAGGAAGGAAGGAGGAGAGACAACAAGAAATGACAGTGAAGTATGTGAGGAACTCAACAAGAGATTCAAAGAAGTGTTCACAGAGGAGACAGAAGGGGCTCCAGAAAGACGGAGAGGTGGGGTACACCACCATGTGCTGGACACAGTACACACAACCGAGGAAGAAGTGAAGAGGCTTCTGAGTGAGCTAGATACCTCAAAGGCAATGGGGCCAGATAACATCTCTCCATGGGTCCTGAGAGAGGGAGCAGAGGCGCTATGTGTACCCCTAACAACAATATTCAATACATCTATCGAAACAGGGATATTGCCTGAGGCATGGAAGACAGCAAATGTGGTACCAATCTTTAAAAAAGGAGACAGACATGAAGCACTAAACTACAGACCAGTGTCACTGACATATATAGCATGCAAAATCATGGAAAAGATTGCCAGGAGAAGAATGTTGGAACATCTAGAAAGGAATGATCTCATCACCAGCAGCCAACATGGTTTCAGGGACGGGAAATCCTGTGTCACAAACCTACTGGAGTTCTATGACATGGTGACAGCAGTAAGACAAGAGAGAGAGGGGTGGGTGGATTGCATTTTCTTAGACTGCAAGAAGGCGTTTGACACAGTACCACACAAGAGATTAGTGCAAAAACTGGAGGACCAAGCAGGAATAACAGGGAAGGCACTGCAATGGATCAGGGAATACTTGTCAGGAAGACAGCAGCGAGTAATGGTACGTGGCGAGGTGTCAGAGTGGGCACCTGTGACCAGCGGGGTCCCACAGGGGTCAGTCCTAGGACCAGTGCTGTTTCTGGTATTTGTGAACGACATGACGGAAGGAATAAACTCCGAGGTATCACTGTTTGCAGATGACGTGAAGTTGATGAGAAGAGTTCATTCGATCGAAGACCAGGCAGAAATACAAAGGGATCTGGACAGGCTGCAGACCTGGTCCAGCAACTGGCCCCTGGAGTTCAATCCCACCAAGTGCAAAGTCATGAGGATTGGGGAAGGGCAAAGAAGACCGCAGATGGAGTACAGTCTAGGGGGTCAGAGACTACAAACATCACTCAAGGAAAAAGATCTTGGGGTGAGTATAACACCAGGCACATCTCCTGAAGCGCACATCAACCAAATAACTGCTGCAGCATATGGGCGCCTAGCAAACCTCAGAACAGCATTCCGACATCTTAATAAGGAATCGTTCAGGACCCTGTACACCGTGTACGTTAGGCCCATATTGGAGTATGCGGCACCAGTTTGGAACCCACACCTAGCCAAGCATGTAAAGAAACTAGAGAAAGTGCAAAGGTTTGCAACAAGACTAGTCCCAGAGCTAAGAGGTATGTCCTATGAGGAGAGGTTAAGGGAAATCAACCTGACGACACTGGAGGACAGGAGAGATAGGGGGGACATGATAACGACTTACAAAATACTGAGAGGAATTGACAAGGTGGACAAAGACAGGATGTTCCAGAGACAGGACACAGTAACAAGGGGACACAGTTGGAAGTTGAAGACACAGATGAATCAAAGGGATGTTAGGAAGTATTTCTTCAGCCCCAGAGTAGTCAGGAAGTGGAATAGTTTGGGAAGCGATGTAGTGGAGTCAGGATCCATACATAGCTTTAAGCAGAGGTACGATAAAGCTCATGGTTCAGGGAGAGTGACCTAGTAGCGACCAGTGAAGAGGCGGGGCCAGGAGCTGAGTCTCGACCCCTGCAACCACAATTAGGTGAGTACAATTAGGTGAGTACACACACACACACACACAAACACACACACAAACACACACACTACGAGGAGAGATTAAGGGAAATCGACTTGACGTCACTGGATGACAGGAGAGATAGGGGGGACATGATAACGACATACAAAATACTTAGAGGAATTGACAAGGTGGACAAAGACAGGATGTTCCAGAGATTGGACACAGTAACAAGGGGACACAGTTGGAAGCTGAAGACACAGATGAATCACAGGGATGTTAGGAAGTATTTCTTCAGCCACAGAGTAGTCAGTAAGTGGAATAGTTTGGGAAGCGATGTAGTGGAGGCAGGATCCATACATAGCTTTAAGCAGAGGTATGATAAAGCTCACGGCTCAGGGAGAGTGACCTAGTAGCGATCAGTGAAGAGGCGGGGCCAGGAGCTCGGACTCGACCCCCGCAACCTCAACTAGGTGAGTACACACACACACACACACACACACACACACACACACACACACACACACACATATATACACTCACACACACACTCACACACACACACACACATACACACACATACACTCACACACACACACACACACTCACCCACACATGCTCACACACACACACACACGCACACACACACACACATACACACACATACACATGTATGGGAAGCGATGTAGTGAAGGCAGGATCCATACATAGCTTTAAGCAGAGGTATGATAAAGCTCACGGCTCAGGGAGAGTGACCTAGTAGCGATCAGTGAAGAGGCGGGGCCAGGAGCTCGGACTCGACCCCTGCAACCTCAACTAGGTGAGTACAACTAGGTGAGTACACACACACACACACACAAACACACACACACACACACACACACACACACACACACACACACACACACACACACACACACACACACACACACACACACACACACACACACACACACACATACACACTGCGTATACCATTTACGTCAGGCCCATACTGGAGTATGCAGCACAAGTTTGGAATCCACACCTAGTCAAGCACGTCAAGAAACTAGAGAAAGTGCAAAGGATTGCAACAAAACTTATCCCAGAGCTACGGGTTGAGGGAAATCGGCCTGACGACACTGGAGGCCAGGAGGGTCAGGGGAGACATGATAACGACATATAAAATACTGCACGGAATAGACAAGGTGGACAAATACGGGATGTTCCAGAGATGGGACACAGACACAAGAGGTCACAATTGGAAGTTGAAGACTCAGATGAATCAAAGGGATGTTAGGAAGTATTTCTTCAGTCATAGAGTAGTCAGGCCATGGAATAGCCTAGAAAGTGACGTAGTGGAGGCGGGAACCATACATAGTTTTAAGGCGAGGTATGATAAAGCTCATGGGGCAGGGAGAGAGAGAACCTAGTAGCAATCAGCGAAGAGGCGGGGCCAGGAGCTATGAATCGACCCCTGCAACCACAAATAGGTGAGTACACACACATTCACCTGTATAAAGGCGCTCGAGAATAACACCAAAATTCATATTGACGTGTTTACTAGTTTCCTAGTTACCTTGAAACGTTAATAAGGAGCAGAATGTAAAACAATTTGTCTAATCGAGATACAACTGTACAATAATAAAAAATAGGAATGCCAAGAATTTTTGAATAAACATAATTTATAATGTGTATACATTTATAATCTCTATTGTGACAGAGGGAGGGAGGAAGGGAGGAAGGGAGGGAGTGAGAGAGAGAGAGAGAGAGAGAGAGAGAGAGAGAGAGAGAGAGAGAGAGAGAGAGAGAGAGAGAGAGAGAGAGAGAGAGAGAGAGAGAGAGAGAGAGAGAGAGAGAGAGAGAGAGAGAGTCTACTGTATACCTTTGGGTCTGGGACTCGAGAGACACTGTTCTAGAACACAAGAACACTGTGCCAGAACACACAGAGTGTTCACCAGTATAGATAGTATGAAATGTAGGTCACAAAGTGTCCGTTTACGCCCAGTCCCCTGACCTATAAGCCGAGTGCCCGTGGTGCCAACGACACCTTCAGCGTAACTCAACGAGTGCCAACTTCAGGGGAAAATGAAATTAATAGGAGTGCCAACCTCAAGGAGAGAACAGGCTGGCCAACACCACCGACGAGAGTAGCAAGTGTAGCCCAGTAGCAGAGCTTTGTGTCACCCCTCCGGCCCCCCCCTGAATGCCCAGGAATGCCCCGGGGCATAGTAGTTTATTTTGTGAGTATCGGCGCCTTGAGCTGGCATGCCAGCCACCTCTCTCCTCCCTGACCACTACACTCACACAGAATAATATATATATATATATATATATATATATATATATATATATATATATATATATATATATATATATATATATATATATATATATATATATATATATATATATATATATATATATATATATATATATATATATATATATATATATATATATATATATATATATATATATATATATAACAGGTGAACCGGTAAGCCAGTGGAAGGCCTCGGTGAAATGACCAAAAGCTTCTTGAAGGGTCATTATATGACTAAGACCCGCGTCAAGAAACACTTGTCCTGTTTTCTGACGAATCTTACCTAACCTAACCTAACCTAACCTAACCTAACCTAACCTAACCTAACCTAACCTAACCTAGCTTAACCTAGCCTAGCCTAGCCTAACCTAACCTAACCTAACCTAACCTAACCTAACCTAACCTCACCTACCTCATCCTGACACACTGGTTCACTACTCTCGGCCACCAGTACCTGGACCCATAAAGTGCCGCTGTAATCTTTTGACTGCCACCCACACCATGGGTCTGGGGAGCTTAATAAAGCTGTTGAACTCTCAAAACCTGGTAGCCTACATGATATAGATAATTTCTGGCATTACTTGTTATTTTTTTTTTTGTATGACATTAAGTGAAAAGTAAATAACTGCAAGCGACGATATATAAGTACGAGACGCATCTTAGGATACGACAGCCGGGTAAACATGTGTGGTGGGGCGAGAGCGTTGACCCCGTCTGGTGTTCCACGCTCACTCAACTTAGCTCTTCCATTTCATTGAAATTTCTTGGTTACCAGATTTATACATATTTGGAAACTTTGCAAAGCAGTGAATATAAAAAAATCAATGTTTCTCTCTAATAGCATAATTTCTTTGCAAATTTTTTGAAAATCAAAAATGCCTCTCTGCATTATTCCCACTAAAGTTTGGGTATTTAATATATAAATTGTTTCTACGGCTTGGGGAATTATTAACTTTTTAATTCAATCAACTACAGCATTAATTTCTGTTAATTTTTTATTAAATATACACTGTTTTAATACAGCAGATTATTTATTCTGTACACAACCATTTATGTCTGCTAGTTTCATATTCCGCTGCATTCTGGTGCTGCCCACCAGTCTTGGGCCCCGGACACTTATAATGCTTTCTCTTAGTGTACTATGGCACTCCTACTTTTCATTGGGGGTATTTTAAAAAGGCACCGCCTGCCCAGTCTTTTACTTTCGTAGGGAGTGATTTCTATGTGCAAATTCGGGACCGTTCTTTCTAGGATTTTCCAAGTGTAGATTATAATATCTCTCTCGCCTACTTTCAAACGAGTACAAGTCAAGCTCTTCCAAGCGTTCCCAGTAGTAGAGGTGTTTGTTAGAACTTATATGTGCAATAAAGGATCTCTGTACGCTCTCTAGATCTGCAATTTCACCTGCTTTGAACGGGGATGTTAATGTACAGCAGTATTCCAGCCTAGGGAGAACAAGTGATTTGAAAAGGATCATCATTGGCATATCTTGTTCTGAACGTTCTCATTATCAATTCTATCATTTTCTTTGCAGTTGTGATCGTGGGCACTGTTGTGATCCTTGAAAGCGAGATCCTCAGATATTACCACTCCCAGGTCCCTCACATTATTTTTCCGCTCTATTGTATGAACAGAGTTTGTAGTATACTCAGTTCTAGTTATTATCTCCTCCAGTAGGCACTGTACTTCCCACCTCCAGGACTCAAGTCCAGTTAAGCAGTTTCCCTGAATCCCTTCATAACTGTAACTATGATCACACTGCAACAACACGTTAAATATCATTTGGTCATATTGTTCGGTGAGATAATACCGCTATTGAAGTGTTTACTAAAATCTTTTAAGTAGGTTAGTTTGGCAGCTTTATTTATATAAGAGACACAGGTGAAACGTTAGGTAATTTTATTAAGGAAGGGTTTCGCCCACCTGGGGCATTATCAATTAATTTCCATTGATTTCTGAATGGACTGATAAAGCCCCAGGTGGGCGAAATATTTTCATGATAAAATTAGCTAGCATTGCATACCTGTCGCTTTCAAACATTTGTCGGCATTATGAACCATGTTTAGAGCAAACACACTGACTGACGCAATAGTCAACTTCTAGTCAGCCAATATATATCAACAAACAAAGTTCTGTAAGTGGTTCCTCTACCGTTGGCAGAATCCTTAGCAAAGTCTGCAGCAAAAAAAAAAAAAAAAAAATGTCTTCACAGTTGGAAGCACATAGACACCTTGTAACTGATTACTGTTTTCTGTTACACCGTTAGCAACAGTTTTTTTTTTTTTTGGTGGGAGAGGGGGAAAGCTTTGTACCGTTGTAAGTTGGTTGTTTAGTGAGTCATGATGCCAGCAGGGGCGGCACCAGTAGTTTTATATACTGTGGGAGGGGTTTAGGGGTGGAAATTTGGTTGGAAGTGGGAGCTAGGGGACTAGCCATGAAGCATCGTTATAATTACTACTACTATTTTTATTTGGGGGGTTGATGAAATTTTGGGGGCTTCAGCCCTCCCTTGCGCCCCCTCCTTCTTGGCGCGTCCCCTGGATGTTGGGCTGAATGCTGACGAATATTTATTAAGTTCTTATCTCCTTTGAAACTCGCGATGTTTTAGCTGACAGGGAGAATACTGCTCTCAGCAATACTGGTCCTCGTCTCAGTTTGCTGCTCGTCTCAAGATCGTATCGTTATCCGCGAAATCAGTGTGTACAGTTTAACCATGACTACAGTGTAAGTTTTACTCTCTTGACAAAATCAACAAAACTTTTTAACGAAATATTTGCTACTTTGTATATACCTCAAGTGTCTTTCATTCCACAATCATTACGGCTGACTGGGGATTTATCCATGTCTTTGCATAGGGAACACGAGATTAAAAAATGACTGCAGGTTTCTGTACAAAATCGACATCACACTGGGTCATATTGACAGTGTGATCGTAAACTGGTCACAAGTGACCTGGTGGGGGCGCTGCCCCCACGTCAGCAATGAGTATCACCAGTTACTGGTCACACCTAGAGCACCTTCGACACAGTTGGTATGGCTCCAAGCTACTGTATTGTTTAGTTGGCTCCTCACTGTATTGCACCCCAGCGATCACCACATCCAGACGTCGGAGCCAACAGATTTACCACTTGTGAATTATTTACGACTATTCTAAGGATCCACCTGAACGTGTCTCAGTAACACTACGATCTTTGCCAGAATTTTTTTCTTGACGAAGAAATAAAGGAAAGTGTGTCATTACACCGTCCAGTGGGTACCATCATTCTCTATCTCTGTTACAACATTTTTGGAACAGGATGATGTAGATTACGTTAACATCATTTTTTATTTCAGGTTTACGCAATGTCAGTATATATTTATTATAGTTAGCTAAATAGTAAAGCAAACTACTCGCTGACTAGACGAATCTCTTCCTCCTCTTCCACCACTCTCTCGTGAATTGTTTACAAGAGTGAATGCCAGCAATGACAAGTCACAGTCATCAACATGGTTTTGGCCAAGCACCAGCTTTGACGTTTACAGGGAAGAACTGGGGACGCTTAACACCTGCTATGATTCAGGTTAATGCGACGGACTAGTAAATTCCTGATAGTGAGTCGAGGCTTGTCCATTCCTTGAAATAAACATGAGATGTGTTTATGAAATATTACAGAATACTACTACGCTACTACTACTACTATTACTTCTGCGCTACTACTACTACGCTAGCACCAGAGTGTTTCATAATTAACCAGTCATCCAGAAGCATTTAGTGACCTACCGTTAGGTGTTGCAGTGGCCACAGCCAGAACACTGTATCCAGTCAGTGGCTAAAGCATCTCCAGTCATTCACTATAATGTATCTTACTGAGTCAATTTTTTTTTTAAATATTTATTCATCTGGTTTTTAAGGGACTTAGGTGTTTATTATTTATATTTTGAATTAGTAATACTTATTTTGAATATTATTCATTTTGGGTAGGAAAATCGATATTTTCCTTGAATTTTAAACTGTTATAGTCACTGTTAGCTAATATACCGGAAACCTCACATGGGTTCATTAGGTTGCTAAGCGTAGTAAGGAAGAGGTTCACTATTTTTTTTGAGATGTGATTAGGTGGGTTAGAAATCAGTTCTCAGTCATAGTCTATTAGCTAATATGGTATTGAAAATGTTATGATTACTTGCCATACATATATGGGAAGTTTTCTTGACTATTTGGAGGGAGAGAGAGAGAGAGAGCGGGGAAGTGGGGACAGTGGAAGAATAGGTAGGTGAGAGGAAGGTTTTGAGTGGAAGGGATAGTACCAGGGCTTAACCCAGTCGCTAGGAGGGAGAGATAGATAGAAGGGAGGGTATAGAGAGAGATCTCAGCAGAGTGGTGTAAATAATGGCTGCTATGCACGAGATAATGTTCACAGTTACAGAGTGAGACAAGAGAGGGTGCACAAGTAGTGCACGAAAGAGACAGCTGGGTTATTTACTTCACTAGAACAAAGGCCTCAGATGACCGCTTGCCCGAGACTTGTGGTGTACTTCCACTCTTGTGACTGCCAGGGGTCAGGGAGTGAGGGAATGCTATAGGAGTTGTAGAGATGGAGGGAGGAGTTGGAGGACTGTAGGGAAGGAGGAATGGAGGGAGTGTCGGAGGGAATTTCTGTCTCGTGAATGCTATTTGTGAGCTCAGCGTGTCTTTGTCTAGGTTATTTGCATATTTCATCTCGTCACTGGACTTGGGAAAGTGAGTTAACGCCGCTTTTATTTTCTTACCACACTCCCCGACTTTTTTTCTTCTCCTATCATTTGTTTTTTTTATTTATTTTCCTTACTCATACGCGCGCACGCACGCACGCACGCAGAGTGATGTAGTGTTGGCAGGATCCATACATAGCTTTAAGAAGAGATACGATAAAGATCATGGAGCAGAGAGAGTGTGGACCTAGTGGCGACCAACGAAGAGGCGGGACCAGGAGCTGTGAATCGACCCCAGCAACCACAAATAGGTAAGAACACACACACACACACACACTGTAGCGCAGTGGTCAGCGCAGTCGGCTCACAACCAATTGGTCCCGGGTTCGTATCCCGGGCAGGGCGAGACGTATGGGCAAGTCTCCTTACACCCGTTGCCTCTGTTCACCTAGCAGTAAATAGGTACCTGGGTGTTAGTCGACTGTTGTGGGTCGCATCCTGGGGGGATGGTCAATGCTACGATACCTGAGAGACTCGAACTCCCTCAACTGACCTAATTGCTCTCACTCAGTGAGTGAGAACCAGTGAAGAAAACTGAGAAATCAGTACCAATGTAACAGTGCCGCAAGGCACACCAGACAAAACTGCCGCAAGGCGACGAAGAGATGCCGAAAGGCACACGTAGAGATGCGGGGCCAGGAGCTGTGACTCGACCCCTGCAACCACAAATAGGTGAGTACACACACACACACACACACACACACACGAGTGAGAACCAGTGAAGAAAACTGAGAAATCAGTACCAATGTAACAGTGCCGCAAGGCACACCAGACAAAACTGCCGCAAGGCGACGAAGAGATGCCGAAAGGCACACGTAGAGATGCGGGGCCAGGAGCTAGGACTCGACCCCTGCAACCACAAATAGGTGAGTACACACACACACACACACACACACACACACACTCACACACAGGGAAGTTAGGAAGTATTTCTTCAGCCACAGAGTAGTCAGTAAGTGGAATAGTTTGGGAAGCGATGTAGTGGAGGCAGGATCCATACATAGCTTTAAGCAGAGGTATGATAAAGCTCACGGTTCAGGGAGAGTGACCTAGTAGCGATCAGTGAAGAGGCGGGGCCAGGAGCTCGGACTCGACCCCCGCAACCTCAACTAGGTGAGTACAACTAGGTGAGTACACACACACGCACGCACACACACACACACACACACATAGTTGAAGACCCAGATGAGTCAAAGGGATGTTAGGAAGTATTTCTTCAGTCATAGAGTAGTCAGGAAGTGGATTAGCCTAGCAAGTGAGGTAGTGGAGGCAGGAACCATACATAGCTTTAAGATGAGGTATGATAAAGCTCATGGAGCAGGGAGAGAGAGGACCTAGTAGCACTCAGTGAAAAGGCAGGGCCAGGAGCTGAGTCTTGTCCCCTGCAACCACAATTAGGTGAGTACACACACACACACACACACACACACACACACACACACACACACACACACACACACACACACACACACACACACACACACACACACACACACACACACACACACGAGTAGCTGGCAAAACCAACACATATGTTGGCAAGCGCGAAACAACGTGCTGTGACAGCAGGTTCCCAGTACTCCCTCCACCCTTGCATAAGTCCCGTGTTGCTTGAAGCTGCCGTAGCTAATGAACTCATAATTAAATACTTAGGGATAAGTTAATCGCTCTACTGGTCTCCCAACTCAGCCTGACAAATTTCATTACTGTATGTATAAAGAACATTACATATAAATGATTATGACAGGAATAACACAACCAGGTTTAATTCCCGCAATGTAACTCAGAACAGGGTAGCCGCACGCTGCAGGTGTTCCCGCAATACAGCTGTCATACAGAATAGTGCCTAGTCGTAGGTAATAGATATGTATGCACTGATCAGGATGTTTAAGGTAGTCCTCCTACAGTATTTCTCCATTCTTATGTTCTCACGTTCTTAAGTCATAATATAGAGACATAAAAAAAAACCGAGTATATGTAGCGGAGGAAGTCAGATGGCATGCTGAGAGATTGCCCAAGATGCTACTTGCAACATGTTGCAGGCCTTCTCATACCCTACCCATCTCTCTACAGTTGTACTTCGTTTTCTGACACCCTCTCACAGCTGGCTACCTGACTACCACCACTGTTTCTGTATACACAAATAACCCGCAAGGTCCAAGTCGGACCGAAACGTCGTCGTAAGCTTCTCTCTTTCATGTGCGGGTTATTTGTGTATTGTTCCAGTCACGGTATTGTGCCTTTTTGTTATTTACTGTTTCTGTAGTATGTCTGGAGAAGCCACTTACTGCGTAACGTTTCGTTGATGAATGCCTTGATCACTGTATACGTGTCTTTTACCTACAACTTGTCAGTATCACCATAAGAACATAAGAATGGAGGAGCACTGGAGCAGGCCTACCGGCCCATACTAGGCAAGTTCTTCTCAAACCAAATCCTTTTGCAAAAATATTTCTCTGGCTTATGGATCAGAAAATCGATAAATTGATGGATAAGACTCTTGTGGAACATTTGCGAATCTTAATTGTGGAAACATTTCGCCAGCCAATGGCTTCTTCAGTCTAGTACAGAGAAGATCGTTGGAAGATGAGGTGACTGAGGTAATCAGTTCCTCAGCCTGGAATTGATGTGTTCAGTCTATCAATCTTGATAAAAGAACAGGATGATGATGATGACGATGACTAACTCTCAGGTAAGGAGAGAGCGGAGGAGGGAAAGGCGAAGAATAGAACTTGAAATGTGTGTCTTCAGTTGTAGAAACAGAGCGAGGGTTTAACCCAGCAGCAGCTGAGCACTTTATGGCGAGGGGTAACAACAGTCAGGCTGGAGACAACCGGCAGAAGTTGAAGTTCATGACTCAAGAAATCGTAATGACACGATTGCAAATAAACCATACCCCCGGCCGGGATTGAACCCGCGGTCATAGAGTCTCAAAACTCGACGGGCTGGAGTTTTGAGACTCTATGACCGCGGGTTCAATCCCGGCCGGGGGTATGGTTTAAAGTTCATGAGTTCAGTTTACTGTCTTATTTGGAATGACCCATTCTTAAATTGTTTAAACACTTCTTTTGGAAGGTACTTGAGTTGTGCACTGAATTCTTCAGTGTAATTATTTCACAAATTCTTGGACTTGTCGTTGATCTTCAGGCGGGGTTGTTGTGGTCATGGAGGTGACTTAAGGCAGGGCACATGGAGTGGCTTGGGATTTTTGGGTGGCGGTAGCTGGTGGGTCTGGAGTGGCTTGGGCGGCAGTGATTGAAGTGTCTGTTGGAACGGTGATGCCTTCTGTACTGGGGAGGATTTTTAGGTCTGTGGATGGTGCAGTATCAGGAAACTTGAAGCTAGGCAGGTAGTTGGGGCGAAAGAGTTCGTCGATTGCAAAGTTCAAGATCCCAGAGAAAGCAGCTTTTTGCACGTGGCATGAGTGAATATCAAAATGGTATACAATACCGACAGGTTGGTAGGAAAGACACATAGGTAACTAACTATTGCCTATGTGTCTTTCCTACCATGCATGTGGCATAGATCATGCAGTATATGATCTTGAAGGGAGCGTCGTCTTGGAGTGTTGGACGAGTATTGATTGCAGAGGCTGGTTGTTGGGTTACTTGGAGAATCTTTTGAGTATCATCCTCATCTTGCACCGTTCTTCTCCATTTTCGACTGAAAAAGCCACTGGCTGGCAAAGCGTTTCTAGACTAAAGATTCCAAAATGTTGCCCTCGATGCCTGGCCATGGACCCCGGAACACCCTCCACGTATACTCCAGGTACGTGCTTCAGTTATCAAAGAATATAAGCCTGGATTTGAGTGATGGCAACATAGGTGGGTGTCTTGGTGGAGCTGCAAGAGTGTGTTGGTCACTCGTGCAAATGAGGCACTTTGGTTGAATGCTTGAGGAGCAGTCGATGTGTTTCTGTTGTTCGTTGCTACAGCTGGAACAAGATTTCATCTCCTTCGGTGGACAGTTCTTAGCGAGGTGTGCATAAGAGTAGCACTTGTGCAACTCTTATGCACTGGAGAAGCTACTGGCTGGCGAAACGTTTCCAGAATAAAGTTACCTAAATGTTGCACCTAGGCGTCTTTCAGTTTGAATTTTAAATTTTTGGGTATGCTGTGATACCTCTAATGTTTATCACAGATGCTCTCTCTCTCCGGGGATGGGTGACATGGACCTGCTTCGCATGGGTCAGTAGGCCTGCTGCAGTGCTCCTTCTTTCATATATTCTTATGCTACAGTCTGTATCACCTTAACTACCATTTTTTAACAGTAATCATTTACATACTAAGATTAACTTCAGCTTACATTCAGTATTCATTTATAATTATCTTCTTGTGAGTTCCTTAATCTTTTTTAATTCTGTAATATTTTCATTTTAATTTCCCTGAGGAACGAGTTAGAATCCTTCTACCGGAGCCACATATCAGCAGATATTACCTGTGTATGTACGAAACACATTTACTATTATCCTTTGGACTCTAATTAAAACTTTATCCACTAGAGATATATCACATTTATAAAAGAATATTCTTAATGTAGGAATGAGCGGCAGTATAACACTATTGTAAAAAAAAATTGAAGTAAGATGTCATCATTGTCATATTAATGGATAAAACTTGTGGACAGGTTCCCATAACTTGTCACACTGTCACTTCATATTTAATATTCAGCTTGTCCAGCTAAAAGCATTGTTTTTAAGCTATTAAATTACATACACTGGCATATTACTCCAGGCTGCACGACAACCTGAAATTATGAATGTATTTAGTTAGTAATTTCAATATTATAAGTATAATTCTGAGGAGAACAGTTAATAACTGTAACAATTATAACTAGTTATCAATTAATAATAAGCTAAACACACTGTGTTTTCCTTCCAAACTTCCTCATTTTTTCTAGAGTAATGATGTATCGGTTTAATTAGTATATATTAATTATACATAAAATATAGGGGGTGGTAGGAGAAAATTCTCAAACAGCTTCAGGGAGAACCTTGAGTTTTCCCTGAGAGGGCCGCAGCATGAAGCTAGGGGTGTCTAGGGTCTGGGCAGGGAGAGGGCCGCAGCATGAAGCTAGTGGTGTCTAGGGTCTGGGCAGGGAGAGGGCCGCAGCATGAAGCTAGCTATGAAGCTAGGGGTGTCTAGGGTCTGGGCAGGGAGAGGGCCGCAGCATGAAGCTAGGGGTGTCTAGGGTCTGGGCAGGGAGAGGGCCGCAGCATGAAGCTAGGGGTGTCTAGGGTCTGGGCAGGGAGAGGGCCGCAGCATGAAGCTAGGGGTGTCTAGGGTCTGGGCAGGGAGAGGGCCGCAGCATGAAGCTAGGGGTGTCTAGGGTCTTGGCAGGGAGAGGGCCGCAGCATGAAGCTAGGGGTGTCTAGGGTCAGGGCAGGGAGAAGGCCTCAGCATGAAGCTAGGGGTGTCTAGGGTCTGGGCAGGGAGAGGGCCGCAGCATGAAGCTAGGGGTGTCTAGGGTCTGGGCAGGGAGAGGGCCGCAGCATGAAGCTAGGGGTGTCTAGGGTCTGGGCAGGGAGAGGGCCGCAGCATGAAGTTAGGGGTGTCTAGGGTGTCTAGGGTCTCAGGGCAGGGAGAGGGCCGCAGCATGAAGTTAGGGGTGTCTAGGGTCTGGGCAGGGAGACGGCCGCAGCATGAAGCTAGGGGTGTCTAGGGTCTAGGGGGCAGGGAGAGGGCCGCAGCATGAAGTTAGGGGTGTCTAGGGTCTGGGCAGGGAGAGGGCCGCAGCATGAAGCTAGGGGTGTCTAGGGTCTTGGGCAGGGAGAGGGCCGCAGGGCAGGGAGAAGGCCTCAGCATGAAGCTAGGGGTGTCTAGGGTCTGGGCAGGGAGAAGGCCGCAGCATGAAGCTTGGGGTGTCTAGGGTCTTGGCAGGGAGAAGGCCTCAGCATGAAGCTAGGGGTGTCTAGGGTCTGGGCAGGGAGAGGGCCGCAGCATGAAGCTAGGGGTGTCTAGGGTCTGGGCAGGGAGAGGGCCGCAGCATGAAGCTAGGGGTGTCTAGGGTCTGGGCAGGGAGAGGGCCGCAGCATGAAGCTTGGGGTGTCTAGGGTCAGGGCAGGGAGAGGGCCGCTGCATGAAGCTAGAGGTGTGTAGGGTCTGAGCAGGGAGAGGGCCGCAGCATGAAGCTAGGGGTGTCTAGGGTCTGGGCAGGGAGAGGGCCGCAGCATGAATCTAGGGGTGTGTGGCAGGGAGAGAGAGGGCCGCAGCATGAAGTTAGGGGTGTCTAGGGTCTGGGCAGGGAGAGGGCCGCAGCATGAAGTTAGGGGTGTCTAGGGTCTGGGCAGGGAGAGGGCCGCAGCATGAAGTTAGGGGTGTCTAGGGTCTGGGCAGGGAGAGGGCCGCAGCATGAAGTTAGGGGGTCTGTCTAGAGGGGGCATGAAGCTAGGGGTGCTAGGGGGGCAGGGCCAGGGCCGCAGCATGAAGTTAGGGGTGTCTAGGGTCTGGGCAGGGAGAGGGCCGCAGCATGAAGCTAAGGGCGTCTAGGGTCTGGGCAGGGAGAGGGCCGCAGCATGAAGTTAGGGGTGTCTAGGGTCTTGGCAGGGAGAGGGCCGCAGCATGAAGTTAGGGGTGTCTAGGGTCTTGGCAGGGAGAGGGCCGCAGCATGAAGTTAGGGGTGTCTAGGGTCTTGGCAGGGAGAGAGCCGCAGCATGAAGCTAGAGAGGGTCCGCAGCATGAAGCTAGGGGTGTCTAGGGTCTGGGCAGGGAGAGGGCCGCAGCATGAAGCATGAAGCTTGGGGTGTCTAGGGTCTTGGCAGGGAGAGGGCCGCAGCATGAAGCTAGGGGTGTCTAGGGTCTGGGCAGGGAGAAGGCCTCAGCATGAAGCTTGGGGTGTCTAGGGTCTTGGCAGGGAGAAGGCCTCAGCATGAAGCTAGGGGTGTCTAGGGTCTGGGCAGGGAGAGGGCCGCAGCATGAAGCTAGGGGTGTCTAGGGTCTGGGCAGGGAGAGGGCCGCAGCATGAAGCTTGGGGTGTCTAGGGTCTTGGCAGGGAGAGGGCCGCAGCATGAAGCTAGGGGTGTCTAGGGTCTGGGCAGGGAGAAGGCCGCAGCATGAAGCTAGGGGTGTCTAGGGTCTGGGCAGGGAGAGGGCCTCAGCATGAAGCTAGGGGTGTCTAGGGTCTGGGCAGGGAGAGGGCCGCAGCATGAAGCTAGGGGTGTCTAGGGTCTGGGCAGGGAGAGGGCCGCAGCATGAAGGGGTGCTAGGGGTGTAGGGTCTTGGCAGGGAGAGGGCCGCAGCATGAAATTAGGGGTGTCTAGGGTCAGGGCAGGGAGAGGGCCGCAGCATGAAGTTAGGGGTGTCTAGGGTCTGGGCAGGGAGAGGGCCGCAGCATGAAGCTAGGGGTGGGGTGCCGCAGCTAGGGGTGTCTAGGGTCAGGGCAGGGAGACGGCCGCAGCATGAAGCTAGGGGTGTCTAGGGTCTGGGCAGGGAGAGGGCCGCAGCATGAAGCTAGGGGTGTCTAGGGTCTGGGCAGGGAGAGGGCCGCAGCAGCATGAAGCATGAAGTTAGGGGTGTCTAGGGTCTGGGCAGGGAGAGGGCCGCAGCATGAAGTTAGGGGTGTCTAGGGTCTGGGCAGGGACAGGGCCGCAGCATGAAGCTAGGGGTGTTTAGGGTCTAGGGGGCAGGGAGAGGGCCGCAGCATGAAGGGGTGTCTAGGGTAGGGCATGAAGTTAGGGGTGTCTAGGGTCGGAGCAGGGCCAGCGCCGCAGCATGAAGTTAGGGTTGTCTAGGGTCTGGGCAGGGAGAGGGCCGCAGCATGAAGCTAGGGGTGTCTAGGGTCTGGGCAGGGCCAGGGCCGCAGCATGAAGCTTGGGGTGTCTAGGGTCTTGGCAGGGAGAAGGCCTCAGCATGAAGCTAGGGGTGTCTAGGGTCTGGGCAGGGAGAAGGCCTCAGCATGAAGCTAGGGGTGTCTAGGGTCTGGGCAGGGAGAAGGCCTCAGCATGAAGCTTGGGGTGTCTAGGGTCTTGGCAGGGAGAAGGCCTCAGCATGAAGCTAGGGGTGTCTAGGGTCTGGGCAGGGAGAAGGCCTCAGCATGAAGCTAGGGGTGTCTAGGGTCTGGGCAGGGAGAGGGCCGCAGCATGAAGCTAGGGGTGTCTAGGGTCTGGGCAGGGAGAGGGCCGCAGCATGAAGCTAGGGGTGTCTAGGGTCTGGGCAGGGAGAGGGCCGCAGCATGAAGCTAGGGGTGTCTAGGGTCTGGGCAGGGAGAGGGCCGCAGCATGAAGCTAGGGGTGTCTAGGGTCTGGGCAGGGAGAGGGCCGCAGCATGAAGCTAGGGGTGTCTAGGGTCTGGGCAGGGAGAAGGCCATGAAGCTAGCTATGAAGCATGAAGGGGTGTCTAGGGTCTGGGCAGGGAGAGGGCCGCAGCATGAAGCTTGGGGTGTCTAGGGTCTTGGCAGGGAGAGGGCCGCAGCATGAAGCTAGGGGTGTCTAGGGTCTTGGCAGGGAGAGGGCCGCAGCATGAAGCTAGGGGTGTCTAGGGTCTGGGCAGGGAGAGGGCCGCAGCATGAAGCTAGGGGTGTCTAGGGTCTGGGCAGGGAGAGGGCCGCAGCATGAAGCTAGGGGTGTCTAGGGTCTGGGCAGGGAGAGGGCCGCAGCATGAAGCTAGGGGTGTCTAGGGTCAGGGCAGAGCCTGGGCCGCAGCATGAAGTTAGGGGTGTCTAGGGTCTGGGCAGGGAGAGGGCCGCAGCATGAAGCTAGGGGTGTCTAGGGTCTGGGCAGGGAGAGGGCCGCAGCATGAAGCTAGGGGTGTCTAGGGTCTGGGCAGGGAGAGGGCCGCAGCATGAAGCTAGGGGTGTCTAGGGTCTGGGCAGGGAGAGGGCCTCAGCATGAAGCTAGGGGTGTTTAGGGTCTGGGCAGGGAGAGGGCCGCAGCATGAAGCTAGGGGTGTCTAGGGTCAGGGCAGGGAGAGGGCCGCAGCATGAAGTTAGGGGTGTCTAGGGTCAGGGCAGGGAGAGGGCCGCAGCATGAAGCTAGGGGTGTCTAGGGTCAGGGCAGGGAGACGGCCTCAGCTAGGGGGCAGGGCAGGGGGCCGCAGCATGAAGCTAGGGGTGTCTAGGGTCAGGGCAGGGAGAGGGCCGCAGCATGAAGTTAGGGGTGTGTAGGGTCTGGGCAGGGAGAGGGCCGCAGCATGAAGCTAGGGGTGTCTAGGGTCAGGGCAGGGAGAGGGCCGCAGCATGAAGTTAGGGGTGTCTAGGGTCTGGGCAGGGAGAGGGCCGCAGCATGAAGCTAGGGGTGTGTAGGGTCTGGGCAGGGAGAGGGCCGCAGCATGAAGCTAGGGGTGTCTAGGGTCTGGGCAGGGCCAGGGCCGCAGCATGAAGCTAGGGGTGTCTAGGGTCTGGGCAGGGCCAGGGCCGCAGCATGAAGCTAGGGGTGTCTAGGGTCTGGGCAGGGAGAGGGCCGCAGCAGCAGGGGTGTCTAGGGTCAGGGACAGGGCCGCAGCATGAAGCTTGGGGTGTGTAGGGTCTGGGCAGGGAGAGGGCCGCAGCATGAAGCTAGGGGTGTCTAGGGTCTGGGCAGGGAGAGGGCCGCAGCATGAAGCTAGGGGTGTCTAGGGTCTGGGCAGGGAGAGGGCCGCAGCATGAAGCTAGGGGTGTCTAGGGTCTGGGCAGGGAGAGGGCCTCAGCATGAAGCTAGGGGTGTCTAGGGTCTGGGCAGGGAGAGGGCCGCAGCATGAAGCTAGGGGTGTCTAGGGTCTGGGCAGGGAGAGGGCCGCAGCATGAAGCTAGGGGTGTCTAGGGTCTGGGCAGGGAGAAGGCCTCAGCATGAAGCTAGGGGTGTCTAGGGTCTGGGCAGGGAGAGGGCCGCAGCATGAAGCTAGGGGTGTCTAGGGTCTGGGCAGGGAGAGGGCCGCAGCATGAAGCTAGGGGTGTCTAGGGTCTGGGCAGGGAGAGGGCCGTCAGCAGCATGAAGCTAGGGGTGGCCAGGGCCTGGGCAGGGAGAGGGCCGCAGCATGAAGCTAGGGGTGTCTAGGGTCTGGGCAGGGAGAGGGCCGCAGCATGAAGCTAGGGGTGTCTAGGGTCTGGGCAGGGAGAGGGCCGCAGCATGAAGCTAGGGGTGTCTAGGGTCTGGGCAGGGAGAAGGCCTCAGCATGAAGCTAGGGGTGTCTAGGGTCTGGGCAGGGAGAGGGCCGCAGCATGAAGCTAGGGGTGTCTAGGGTCTGGGCAGGGAGAGGGCCGCAGCATGAAGCTAGGGGTGTCTAGGGTCTTGGCAGGGAGAGGGGCAGGGCTAGAGGGCCGCAGCATGAAGCTAGGGGTGTCTAGGGTCTGGGCAGGGAGAGGGCCGCAGCATGAAGCTAGGGGTGTCTAGGGTCTGGGCAGGGAGAGGGCCGCAGCATGAAGCTAGGGGTGTCTAGGGTCTGGGCAGGGAGAGGGCCGCAGCATGAAGCTAGGGGTGTCTAGGGTCTGGGCAGGGAGAGGGCCGCAGCATGAAGATAGGGGTGTCTAGGGTCTGGGCAGGGAGAGGGCCGCAGCATGAAGCTAGGGGTGTCTAGGGTCTGGGCAGGGAGAGGGCCGCAGCATGAAGCTAGGGGTGTCTAGGGTCTGGGCAGGGAGAGGGCCGCAGCATGAAGCTAGGGGTGTCTAGGGTCTGGGCAGGGAGAGGGCCGCAGCATGAAGCTAGGGGTGTCTAGGGTCTGGGCAGGGAGAGGGCCGCAGCATGAAGCTAGGGGTGTCTAGGGTCTGGGCAGGGAGAGGGCCGCAGCATGAAGTTAGGGGTGTCTAGGGTCTGGGCAGGGAGAGGGCCGCAGCATGAAGCTAGGGGTGTCTAGGGTCTGGGCAGGGAGAGGGCCGCAGCATGAAGCTAGGGGTGTCTAGAGTGTGGGCAGGGCGAGGGCCGAAGCATGAAGATAGGGGTGTCTAGGGTCTGGGCAGGGAGAGGGCCGCAGCATGAAGCTAGGGGTGTGGGCAGGGAGAGGGCCGCAGCATAGGGTCTGGGCAGGGAGAGGGCCGCAGCATGAATCTAGGGGTGTGTAGGGTCTGGGCAGGGAGAGGGCCGCAGCATGAAGCTAGGGGTGTGTAGGGTCTGGGCAGGGAGAGGGCCGCAGCATGAAGCTAGGGGTGTCTAGGGTCTGGGCAGGGAGAGGGCCGCAGCATGAAGTTAGGGGTGTCTAGGGTCTGGGCAGGGAGAGGGCCGCAGCATGAAGCTAGGGGTGTCTAGGGTCTGGGCAGGGAGAGGGCCTCAGCATGAAGCTAGGGGTGTTTAGGGTCTGGGCAGGGAGAGGGCCGCAGCATGAAGCTAGGGGTGTCTAGGGTCTGGGCAGGGAGAGGGCCGCAGCATGAAGCTAGGGGTGTCTAGGGTCAGGGCAGGGAAGCTTGGGGTGAGGGCCGCAGCATGAAGCTAGGGGTGTCTAGGGTCTTGGCAGGGAGAAGGCCTCAGCATGAAGCTAGGGGTGTCTAGGGTCTGGGCAGGGAGAGGGCCGCAGCATGAAGCTAGGGGTGTCTAGGGTCAGGGCCAGGGGGCAGCTTGGGGTGAGAGGGCCGCAGCATGAAGCTAGGGGTAGGGTCTAGGGTCTTGGGGGCAGGGAGACGGCCGCAGCATGAAGCTAGGGGTGTCTAGGGTCTGGGCAGGGAGAGGGCCGCAGCATGAAGCTAGGGGTGTCTAGGGTCTGGACAGGGAGAGGGCCTCAGCATGAAGTTAGGGGTGTCTAGGGTCAGGGCAGGGAGACGGCCGCAGCATGAAGCTAGGGGTGTCTAGGGTCTGGGCAGGGAGAGGGCCGCAGCATGAAGCTAGGGGTGTCTAGGGTCTGGGCAGGGAGAGGGCCGCAGCATGAAGTTAGGGGTGTCTAGGGTCTGGGCAGGGCCGCAGCATGAAGCTAGGGGTGTCTAGGGTCTGGGCAGGGAGAGGGCCGCAGCATGAAGCTTGGGGTGTCTAGGGTCTTGGCAGGGAGAGGGCCGCAGCATGAAGCTAGGGGTGTCTAGGGTCTGGGCAGGGAGAAGGCCTCAGCATGAAGCTAGGGGTGTCTAGGGTCTGGGCAGGGAGAGGGCCGCAGCATGAAGCTAGGGGTGTCTAGGGTCTGGGCAGGGTCTAGAGGGCCGCAGCATGAAGCTAGGGGTGTCTAGGGTCTTGGCAGGGAGAAGGCCTCAGCTTGAAGCTAGGGGTGTCTAGGGTCTGGGCAGGGAGAAGGCCTCAGCATGAAGCTAGGGGTGTCTAGGGTCTGGGCAGGGAGAGGGCCGCAGCATGAAGCTAGGGGTGTCTAGGGTCTGGGCAGGGAGAGGGCCGCAGCATGAAGCTAGGGGTGTCTAGGGTCTTGGCAGGGAGAGGGCCGCAGCATGAAGCTAGGGGTGTCTAGGGTCTGGGCAGGGAGAGGGCCGCAGCATGAAGCTAGGGGTGTCTAGGGTCTGGGCAGGGAGAGGGCCGCAGCATGAAGTTAGGGGTGTCTAGGGTCTGGGCAGGGAGAGGGCCGCAGCATGAAGCTAGGGGTGTCTAGGGTCTGGGCAGGGAGAGGGCCGCAGCATGAAGCTAGGGGTGTCTAGGGTCTGGGCAGGGAGAGGGCCGCAGCATGAAGCTAGGGGTGTCTAGGGTCTGGGCAGGGAGAGGGCCGCAGCATGAAGTTAGGGGTGTCTAGGGTCTGGGCAGGGCCAGGGCCGCAGCATGAAGCTAGAGGTGTCTAGGGTCTGGGCAGGGAGAGGGCCGCAGCATGAAGTTAGGGGTGTCTAGGGTCTGGGCAGGGAGAGGGCCGCAGCATGAAGTTAGGGGTGTCTAGGGTCAGGGCAGGGAGACGGCCGCAGCATGAAGCTAGGGGTGTCTAGGGTCTGGGCAGGGAGAGGGCCGCAGCATGAAGCTAGGGGTGTCTAGGGTCTGGGCAGGGAGAGGGCCGCAGCATGAAGTTAGGGGTGTCTAGGGTCTGGGCAGGGAGAGGGCCGCAGCATGAAGCTAGGGGTGTCTAGGGTCTGGGCAGGGAGAGGGCCGCAGCATGAAGCTAGGGGTGTCTAGGGTCTGGGCAGGGAGAGGGCCGCAGCATGAAGCTAGGGGTGTCTAGGGTCTGGGCAGGGAGAGGGCCGCAGCATGAAGCTAGGGGTGTCTAGGGTCTGGGCAGGGAGAGGGCCGCAGCATGAAGCTAGGGGTGTCTAGGGTCTGGGCAGGGAGAGGGCCGCAGCATGAAGCTTGGGGTGTCTAGGGTCTTGGCAGGGAGAGGGCCGCAGCATGAAGCTAGGGGTGTGTAGGGTCTGGGCAGGGCCAGGGCCGCAGCATGAAGCTTGGGGTGTCTAGGGTCTTGGCAGGGAGAGGGCCGCAGCATGAAGCTAGGGGTGTCTAGGGTCTGGGCAGGGAGAGGGCCGCAGCATGAAGCTAGGGGTGTCTAGGGTCTTGGCAGGGAGAGGGCCGCAGCATGAAGCTAGGGGTGTCTAGGGTCTGGGCAGGGAGAGGGCCGCAGCATGAAGCTAGGGGTGTCTAGGGTCTGGGCAGGGAGAGGGCCGCAGCATGAAGCTAGGGGTGTCTAGGGTCTGGGCAGGGAGAGGGCCGCAGCATGAAGCTAGGGGTGTCTAGGGTCTGGGCAGGGAGAGGGCCGCAGCATGAAGCTAGGGGTGTCTAGGGTCTGGGCAGGGAGAGGGCCGCAGCATGAAGCTAGGGGTGTCTAGGGTCTGGGCAGGGAGAGGGCCGCAGCATGAAGCTAGGGGTGTCTAGGGTCTGGGCAGGGAGAGGGCCGCAGCATGAAGCTAGGGGTGTCTAGGGTCTGGGCAGGGAGAGGGCCGCAGCATGAAGCTAGGGGTGTCTAGGGTCTGGGCAGGGAGAGGGCCGCAGCATGAAGCTAGGGGTGTCTAGGGTCTGGGCAGGGAGAGGGCCGCAGCATGAAGCTAGGGGTGTCTAGGGTCTGGGCAGGGAGAGGGCCTCAGCATGAAGCTAGGGGTGTCTAGGGTCTGGGCAGGGAGAGGGCCGCAGCATGAAGCTAGGGGTGTCTAGGGTCTGGGCAGGGAGAGGGCCGCAGCATGAAGCTAGGGGTGTCTAGGGTCTGGGCAGGGAGAGGGCCGCAGCATGAAGCTAGGGGTGTCTAGGGTCTGGGCAGGGAGAGGGCCGCAGCATGAAGCTAGGGGTGTCTAGGGTCAGGGCAGGGAGAGGGCCGCAGCATGAAGTTAGGGGTGTCTAGGGTCTGGGCAGGGAGAGGGCCGCAGCATGAAGCTAGGGGTGTCTAGGGTCTGGGCAGGGAGAGGGCCGCAGCATGAAGCTAGGGGTGTCTAGGGTCTGGGCAGGGAGAGGGCCGCAGCATGAAGTTAGGGGTGTCTAGGGTCTGGGCAGGGAGAGGGCCGCAGCATGAAGTTAGGGGTGTCTAGGGTCTGGGCAGGGAGAGGGCCGCAGCATGAAGTTAGGGGTGTCTAGGGTCTGGGCAGGGAGAGGGCCGCAGCATGAAGCTAGGGGTGTCTAGGGTCTGGGCAGGGAGAGGGCCGCAGCATGAAGCTAGGGGTGTCTAGGGTCTGGGCAGGGAGAGGGCCGCAGCATGAAGCTAGGGGTGTCTAGGGTCTGGGCAGGGAGAGGGCCGCAGCATGAAGTTAGGGGTGTCTAGGGTCTGGGCAGGGAGAGGGCCGCAGCATGAGTGTCTAGTCTAGGGGTGTTTAGGGTCTGGGCAGGGAGAGGGCCGCAGCATGAAGCTAGGGGTGTCTAGGGTCAGGGCAGGGAGAGGGCCGCAGCATGAAGTTAGGGGTGTCTAGGGTCTGGGCAGGGCCAGTGCCGCAGCATGAAGCTTGGGGTGTCTAGGGTCAGGGCAGGGAGAGGGCCGCAGCATGAAGTTAGGGGTGTCTAGGGTCAGGGCAGGGAGAGGGCCGCAGCATGAAGCTAGGGGTGTCTAGGGTCAGGGCAGGGAGAGGGCCGCAGCATGAAGTTAGGGGTGTCTAGGGTCTGGGCAGGGCCAGTGCCGCAGCATGAAGCTAGGGGTGTCTAGGGTCAGGGCAGGGAGAGGGCCGCAGCATGAAGTTAGGGGTGTCTAGGGTCTGGGCAGGGAGAGGGCCGCAGCATGAAGCTAGGGGTGTCTAGGGTCAGGGCAGGGAGAGGGCCGCAGCATGAAGTTAGGGGTGTCTAGGGTCTGGGCAGGGAGAGGGCCGCAGCATGAAGCTAGGGGTGTGTAGGGTCTGGGCAGGGAGAGGGCCGCAGCATGAAGCTAGGGGTGTGTAGGGTCTGGGCAGGGCCAGGGCCGCAGCATGAAGCTAGGGGCGTCTAGGGTCTGGGCAGGGCCAGGGCCGCAGCATGAAGCTTGGGGTGTGTAGGGTCTTGGCAGGGAGAGGGCCGCTGCATGAAGCTAGGGGTGTCTAGGGTCTGGGCAGGGCCAGGGCCGCAGCATGAAGCTTGGGGTGTCTAGGGTCTGGGCAGGGAGAGGGCCGCAGCATGAAGCTAGGGGTGTCTAGGGTCTGGGCAGGGAGAGGGCCGCAGCATGAAGCTAGGGGTGTCTAGGGTCTGGGCAGGGAGAGGGCCGCAGCATGAAGCTAGGGGTGTCTAGGGTCTGGGCAGGGAGAGGGCCGCAGCATGAAGCTAGGGGTGTCTAGGGTCTGGGCAGGGAGAGGGCCGCAGCATGAAGCTAGGGGTGTCTAGGGTCTGGGCAGGGAGAGGGCCGCAGCATGAAGCTTGGGGTGTCTAGGGTCTGGGCAGGGAGAGGGCCGCAGCATGAAGCTAGGGGTGTCTAGGGTCTGGGCAGGGCCAGGGCCGCAGCATGAAGCTAGGGGTGTCTAGGGTCTGGGCAGGGCCAGGGCCACAGCGCATCCTGGACTACAAAATGGAAGATTTTCAGTGCCAAGTGAGAGAATGTTCACGGCAAAATTTTTTTTTTTCAGAGCAAAATTTGACCCAGTGATATTTTTTTGCGTGAAATGGGTTAAGTGATTTAATTAATTTTAATGAAAAGTTTAGCGTATGCTATTTATTCACAGCAACTTTTGTGTTTTTTGTTTTGGTCGATATTGAGTTTATGTGTAAAACAAGTCATTGTAAAAAAAAGAAAAAAAGAAAATAGGGCCATTTTCTTCGGTCCTTTATCCCTGTCCCAGAAAATGCTCCCCATTCAACTTTTCCACATCAATACGAAACTTTTCAGGAGGCTTCAGAAGAAACTCAAAAATCTGAGAATGCCTGATCGAATCGGCTTTAAATTTTCACCGCTGGTGTACTGTGATCAGGGAAAGGTCAACGTTACTACTGGCAAGTGCAGGAGCCCTTCTGGTCAATTTTGTAAAGCCTAGTCCTGATATATATATATATATATATATATATATATATATATATATATATATATATATATATATATATATATATATATATATATATATATATATATATATATATATATATATATACATATACATAAAGAGGAAATATAAAGAATATTTTATTATTCAGTGGCTAGAGGAATACTGGCCATCCACTGACCCGCACTGCGCCACATTCATCTCTTCGAACACAGTTCAACAAAATTTTGGAAGTCTTAAAAATGATCGATAAAATATTGTAATTAAACCAAAATTTACTTTGCGGAACCCAGTTCTGCTCATGAAGAGGATTAATTACACATATATTCTGTGTAATAAATGTTGTTATCAGCCCCCGAGAGATGTTGTAAGTCTTATTTTGAATAATGAAAACTGGGTCTAAAGCTACTCCAACTCTGGCTCACTCTCACTCTGGCTCACTCTCGCTCTGGCTCACTCTCACTCTGGCTCACTCTCACTCTGGCTCACTCTCACTCTGGCTCACTCTCACTCTCAGTTTTTCGCTGTTTAGTTCTCTCTCTTTCTGTGTGCACTCCTTCAGTCAAAGATGCTCTCACAGGAAAGAATTGCTTCCAGTACTCTCTTCCACCCTGGGAGAAGACTGACAATGTTCCATAGTCTGGAACATTGTTCCAGTTTATGGAGCAGAACTCTTCCCCTAGGCTGAGGGACTGACCACCTCAGAACTACATCCTCGACGGTGATGGACTGATTACATCGTCTTACATCTCTACTGCTTCTGCTGCTGCCTCTGTATTCGACTGAAGAAACCTACTGTGTAGACGAAACGTTTCGGAGTAAAGATACCCAACTGTTGCACATATTTTACCTGTCAATGGTATTGCATACCATTATTATTATGTTCACATTACATAAAATATCTTGCAATAAGATCACAGTAAACAGGTGTAAACACAATATGCAAAATAACTGTCATAATTTTGTATACAATATCTTGTACATCTCACTGTGATAACTTTATATAAACCTTTCATAATTATCCCAATAAACCAGTAATGTTTAAGAAGAAAGAAACTGAGTTATCTCCTTTAGTGAAGAATGATGAATTCTCACACTACGTCTCAGAATCTTCTTGGAGTTTAATTGCAAATCCAGACTTGCTAATGACTGAGATTTCTTTGAGGAACATTTATCTCCTTGCTCAAGACATTCATATTTTTGAACTCACAGAACATGGATTTAGAATGTGAATATTTCTGTTATACTGATGAATCAAAATGCTAAATCTGTATTTTACAATACTTTTGGTGTTGTAGTATACTTTGTACCATCTGTGGGTAATGCCAGCTTGTTCATGATAGTTATTACGACTGATAGTGTCTTAGTTTTCACCTCTGACCAGTTACTTTCATCAGTCACTGATCTTGACCCATATACTTTTAGTGTTATATCTGTACACCGCACAGACAGCCCACAGCCCTATACGTTTTGGTATCAGAAAAACATATGCATGGTATAATTCAATCCACATATTTTTAGGAAAGTTTAATTTACTGATCTGAGGAAAGTCTTAGGAAATCTCATTCCATATATCCCGTAAATTTAACAAAGACTTTTCTAGTCTTACTCTTCTCTCCATGCATCTTAAATTAGAACCTTTTCTTTCTCACTCTAAGGGGTTGAACCAAGGCAGGCATATTCTTAGCAAAATACATTGATACTACCATATAATACCTCACTTGTTACCTAACACTCACAAACATTTCAGTGTGAGAGTTGTGTTTAGAGCTGTGGTACTGTGAAACATGTATTTATTAAGTTTTCACGAGTGTCAGAATATAGTGTATATATAGGCCCTTATCTGGAATGTGTCAGAATTTGTTTTGGTCAGACGGGAAGTTACCTTCGTCCAGACTATCTCAACACCAGTAGTCAATACCAGTTGGGCAGGAGTCTAATGTTTCATTTGCACATTTGAATTCTATTGGGCACCCAATTAATTGAACTAATGTAGAAATAATCATGCCTAACAGATTCCCTATAATGTAGCATTATTAAATCCCCGTTAATTCATCATGGAACAGTATTTTAATGAATGAAAATTTTGGTTTGTATCGCCTGGAAAATTACATTATATCGAACATTGTTCATAATGCAAGAATTGAATGTTATTCGATTTAAATGTGACTGCATTAAGTGCTCGACACAACGTCAGGCAGACGTTAGCGACAGCAGTGACCCGAATGGAAATTTCAAGAACCCCGATTAAAATTTCAAGGACCTCCAATGGAAAATCAAAGACCCCAGTGCAAATGAGTCGCTTTGTCTAACTTTTTTGGATTATCCTATGAATTTACACTATGTATTATAGTTGTTCTTATGTGTACCTGTGCCTAACAAGCATACTAATTTACCTAATGGTTTACACGAATAACATAGTCACCGGTAGATTAACTTGTCTCGTGCTCTACGAGAGAGTCCTATGTCATTATTTTTCTGGAAATACTGTAATTGTTTGTTTTCTCATAAATATTGCTATGGCCTGCTCACCTAGCTACCTGGAGGTCTATATAACTTCGGACTTTTCTCACCTTAAATTTATAGATGCATTTAGCTGGAGAGAAATGGTAAAAAATAAAGACACGATGGAAGCAAAGACAAATGCAGACTAATGAAATTCAAACTTGACAACGTTTCGCCCATGGAGCGAGGATTTTCAAGTCACTGAGAAACCTGAGTGAGCATCAATATAGGCAGCATAGTATGTTTCAGTGTCAGGTTAGATGTGTTAAAATTTTATTCCTTGGGTAGCCTTAAGAATAATTAAATTAGTTTGGATTTGAGAAGGACCTGTCTAGCCTGGGTCAGAAGGTTCCCATGTGGGAAACCGATTTAGAAGCTTTCTGGCAAGAGGCTGAGCTGTGTTGAAGAAGCTGTTGTTTTGGTTTAAATTATTTGATATGCTGATGAATGATGTTTCCAAAACCCTGAGTTTGTGTGTCTTCTCAAACAATGAATCGTTCGCTGTTGTA